>NC_041390.1:130582726-130593852 GCF_002162155.2 Triticum dicoccoides | reverse complement strand
TTTTATTTATTGTTTTCTATTTTGTTCTGTTTTGTTTTGGTTTAGTAAAAATACTAAACCATTTTATAAAATCCTGAAAATAATTATGTGGCTAGAACTAAAATATACCAAACCACATAAAATGTTCCAGTAATTATTGGACATATATTATTTATATATAATATATATATCCAATGCAAATAGCTATTTATTTAATTCAAAGGCCCAAAATAATTAACTCTGAGATACCAAAAATATTGTTTTGAGTTTTACCTCTTTGCAATATTTTCAGAGACTAAGAGGAACATTTTCTTGGGCTTCTTTGAGAAGATTTTAATGTTGATCATTTTTAGAAGGTTTCTGAGGCTTTGAAAATCCCTCAATTCAAATTTCATTTGAATTAAAACATGATGCTCACATGAGGTCTAGCCTAGTGCATAACAGGACCAGGGATGTGACAAGCCCCAACTCATTATTACGTGAGAGTGTCACGGGCGGCGAGCTTCACAGGCGTTGGCCTTCTTCACAAGCTCCGGGCCTTTTCCAAAACGCGATAGCTTCACAGGCACTCGCCTTGCTTCACAGGCTCTGGGCCTTTTCCAAAGCGCGATAGCTTCACAGGCACTCGCCTTGCTTCACAGGCTCTGGGCCTTTTCCAAAACGCGATAGCTTCACAGGCACTCACCTTGCTTCACAGGCTCTGGGCCTTTTCCAAGACGCGATAGCTTCAAAGGCACTCGCCTTGCTTCACAGGCTCTGGGCCTTTTCCAAAACGCGATAGCTTCACAGGCACTCGCCTTGCTTCATAGGCTCTAGGCCTTTTCCAAAACGCGATAGCTTCACAGGCACTCGCCTTGCTTCACAGGCTCTGGGCCTTTTCCAAAATGCGATAGCTTCACAGGCACTCGCCTTGCTTCACAGGCTCTGGGCCTTTTCCAAAACGCGATAGCTTCACAGGCACTCGCCTTGCTTCACAGGCTCTGGGCCTTTTCCAAAACGCGATAGCTTCACAGGCACTCGCCTTGCTTCATAGGCTCTGGGCCTTTTTAGGGGTAGAACCTCCGGAGGTGCTGGATGTTCCATGCATTCTGGACCGGCACTCCCTCCTGAGTCTCCAAGCACGCGGAGCCGGGCCTGGAAACATGAACAACCTTGAACGGGCCCTCCCACATGGGAGAGAGCTTGTGCAGTCCCTCCCTGGAGAGAACCCGCCTAAGCACGAGGTCTCCTACCTCGAGAGTCCTGGGGCGGATGTTGCGGCAGTGATATCGCCGCAGCGCCTGTTGGTACCTCACCGCTCGCAGCGCGGCTTCTCGGCGACGCTCCTCACCCAGCACGAGGTCCATCCCCCCCATGGCGTCCTGCTGCGCCTCGTCGAACGCCAGGACCCGTGCGGAGCGACGTCTCACCTCGTGAGGGAGGACCGCTTCCGCTCCGTAGACCAGGAAGAACGGGGTCTCTCCAGTCGGCTTGGTCGCAGTGGTGCGGATGGACCACAACACAGACTGAAGCTCGTCGTACCAACCTCTGCCGCAGGCCTCCAGCTTCTTCTTGAGCGTCCTGGTCTTGAGGCCCCTCAGGACCTCCGTGTTTGCCCGCTCGGCCTGGCCGTTGCTTCGGGGGTGCGCCACAGAAGCGTAGCATATCTTCGTTCCAAGGTTAGCACAGTATGTTTTGAATAGGTTACTGGTGAACTACGAACCGTTGTCCGTGATGATGCGATTCGGCACCCCGAACCGGTTCACGATGCCCTTGATGAACTTGACCGCGGAGCCCGCGGGAATGGCGCGGACAGCCTCTACTTCAGCCCACTTGGTGAACTTGTCGACGACAACGTAAAGGTAGCGGTAGCCCCCTGGCGCCCAAGGAAACGGGCCCAAGATGTCCAGCCCCCAGACTGCGAATGGCCACGAAAGGGGGATAGTCTGCAAGCCCCCTGCTGGCTGATGGATCTGCTTGGCATGGAACTGCAGGCTTCACAAGCTTTCACCAGTTCCACGGCGTCATTGAGCGCGGTGGGCCAATAAAACCCACTGCGGAACGCCTTGCCGATGAGGGTCCGTGATGATGAATGATGTCCGCAGTCTCCGCCGTGTATATCTTCCAGTAGTTCCTTCCCTTGCTCCCTGGAGATGCAGCGTAGGGATACATCGTTTGGTCACTTCCGGTAGAGCTCTCCATCTTTGATGCAGTATGCCGTGGCCTGGCGTGCCACTCGCTCTGCTTCCTCCTCCTTCTCCGGCAGGGTCCCTTGCATTAAGTAGCTCCGGAGCTCCGCGATCCAACATCCCTCCTGAGGTTCCATCGTCAGGAGCAGGCGTGCTCCCGAGGCCGGGCCACAGGCCGGAGCTCCTGAGGCAGGTGGCTGGGGGAGCTCCTCCCGGGGCTGAGCCGTGTTTGATAATGACGGTAGGGCTGAAGGCTTGAAGAGCCGCTCCTCGAAAACGCCAGGCTCCTGAGGTAACCGCCTGGACGCGCGTTTGGCGATGTCATCGGCTTCCTGATTGGTGCCATGGGGCACATGCTGCAACTCCAACCCCCAGAACTGCTTCTCCATCCTGCGGACCTCCGCAAGGTAGGCTTCCATGTGCTCATCCTTCGGCTCGTACACCTTGTTGGAGAAGTTGACAAGAAGCTGCGAATCGCCCTTGATGGTGAGGTGTTTCACCCCCAGGGCAGCTGCGGCCTTCAAGCCTGCTATTAGACCTTCATACTCTGCTATGTTGTTGGAGACCTTTTCACCTTGCTGGAAACAGAGCTGCACGGCGTAATAGAGCTTGTCCTGAGTGGGCGATATAAGCACCGCCCCAGCCCCAGCACCGTGCCTGGAGAACGCCCCATCGAAGTACATGACCCAGCCTTCTGGCACCTCGCTTCCCGGGGACAGGGACCGATCCTCGTCGGCCTTGAGGCCTGGCGCCTCCGTCCACTCTGCCACAAAATCCGCCAACGCTGCTCCCTTGATGACTCTAGTTGTGCTGAATTCGAGCTGAAACGCTTGCTGCTCTATGTTCCACTCGGCGACCCTTCCAGCTGAATTGGGGCTCCTGAGCACTCTCTCCAGGGGGTATGACGAGACGACCTTGATGGGGTGACCCTGAAAATAGTGCCGCAGCTTGCGCGAGGCCACAAGCAGCGCGAGGAGGAGTTTCTGAGGCATGAGGTACCGTGCCCTTGCATCCCGCAACACCGTGCTGACAAGTACACTGGGTGCTCAACGAGGTGGAGTGCGTCAGCGCTGGTGGCTCCCTTCGGAGACCTTGGCGCCTCTTGAGGCAATGAGGACTCCTAAGACTGGCCATCTAGGAGTGGGGCCTCTTCCGCTTCCGGTGCGCCCCTCTGCGGCGGCTGATCCTCCTCAGCCGCTGTAGCGGTTTCTATGGGCCTTCCCCGTTCCTGTTCCGCCTCGTCCTGGGCCGCTGCTGCGGTTTTGATTCGACGCTCCTCTCTGACTGCCACCAAGGCTGCGCTGGCGGAGTAGGGAGTGGCGGCGACGTAAAGCACCAGGGGCTCTTGAGGGCGCGGAGCCACCATGACCGGTGGACTGGTCAGGTATCTCTTGAGATCCTGGAACGCCTTGTCGGCCTCTTCAGTCCACTCGAAGGGCCCCTTTTTCTTCATTAGTTGGAAGAAAGGTAGCGCTCGCTCCCCCAACTTGGAGATGAAGCGCCCTAGCGCGGTCACGTGCCCCATGAGCTTCTGCATTTCTCCGAGGGTCTTTGGCGGGCTCATGTCTTCCACTGCCTTGACCTTATCCGGGTTAGCCTCGATGCCTCGGTGGGACACGAGGAAACCCAAGAGCTTTCCCGAGGGGACTCCGAACACACACTTCTCTGGGTTGAGCCGTAGGTTCACTGCGTTGAGGCTCACGAAGGTTTCCTCCAGGTCTTGTATCAAGGTCCTGGCCTCCCGAGATTTTACCACAATGTCATTGACGTAAGCTTCGACATTCTTCCCGAGCCGCGGGCCCAGGGTGATGTGCATCAGCCGCTGAAAGGTCGCCCCTGTGTTACGCAGCCTGAATGGCATGCATGTGTAGCAGTACACCCCACACGGGGTTATGAAGGCTGTCTTCTCGACGTCTTCTACCTCCATCTTGATCTGGTGATACCCAGAGAAGGCATCCAGGAAGCATAACAGGTCGCATTCCGCAGTGGAATCGAGGATCTGGTCGATGCGGGGGAGCGGGAAAGGATCTTGCGGGCACGCTTTGTTGAGGTTGGTGAAGTCGACACACATGCGCTCCTTCCCTTCCTTCTTTGGCACAACGACAGGGTTGGCCAACCAATCTGGGTATGGGACCTCGCGAATGACCCCAGCGGCCTCTAATTTGCGGGTCTCTTGGATGATGAAGGCCTGCTTTTCCGTGGACTGCCGCCTGGCCTTCTGCTTCACAGGGCGCATGTTGGGGCACACGTTGAGGTGATGCTCAATTACACTCCTGGGGATCCCTGCCAACTGGTCTGGCTCCCAAGTGAATACCTTCTTGTTTGCACGCAGGAACCCGACCAGGGCCTCTTCCTGCTCGGGTTTGAGGTGGGCGCCTATGGTGAAAGTGGTGTTGGTGGACCCGTCCTCATCGACAGGTATCTGCTTGGTTTCTGCGTTGTCTCGGGTGAACAACTGCTTCTTCTTGGCGAGCGCAGCTCCCTTGGGCTCGGGGGCCTCCAAGTCGGCGGGCTGTGCCGACGCCGCTGTCTTGAAGACGAGCTTGAGCACCCGCAGAGCGTCCCCGGTGTCCCCGTGCACGGTGAGGACACCGCTGCTCCCGGGCATCTTCATGAGGTTGTACGCCGGGTGCGTCGCTGCCATGAACTGGGCCAGCGCTGGGTAGCCAAGGATGGCGTTGTCGGGGAGGCCGATGGGGGCGATGTCGAAGTCGACCAACTCCGTGCGGAAGTTGTCGTAGGTGCCAAAGGTTACTGGGAACCGGATCTGTCCCAAGGAGCTGGACGATCCGCCCCCAACGCCTGAGAAGGGCCGGCTTGGTCGCTGTCGTTCCTGGGGTATGCAGAGGAGATTGAAGGCCTCGACCGAGAGCATGCTGAGGCCCGCGCCGCCATCAATGAGGGTTCTGGTGACGGCCACCTGGCAGATGGTGGGGGTGCACAGCATGGGGAGCGCACCCGAGCAGGCCGAGTTGGAGGGGTGGTCCTCCGAGCTGAAAGTCAGGCCGGTCTCGGGCGTTGCCCGATCCAGGGGAGCCCCCTGCCGCGTGGAAGCGGCGCTGACCCGGCGGATGAACGGCTTGACGTGGTGACTTGTGGGCGGCGCCTGCAAGCCGCCCAAGAGGGCCGCGACGACCGGGGGTGTTGACGTAGCGCGGTAGACGGGGGAGAGATTGCGGGGCTCCATGGGCGCGCGGAGCGCGCGGGGCGAAGAACCAGCTGGGGTGAGCGTGGGAATTGCGGTGCGGCCGCCTTGCTGCACGGACAGATGCCGGGACGATGCTTGTTGCCCATCCCCCGCCGGGCCGGTGGCGGCTGTCGTGGTTCTAAGCCTGACAGTAGAGTGGGGGGTAGGTATGGAGAGGCAAGGTCCTAGCTATGGAGAGGTTGTAAGCACAAAGGATGTACGAGTTCAGGCCCTTCTCGGAGGAAGTAACAGCCCTACGTCTCGGAGCCCGGAGGCGGTCGAGTGGATTATGAGTATATGAGTTACAAGGTGCCGAACCCTTCTGCCTATGGAGGGGGGTGGCTTATATAGAGTGCGCCAGGACCCCAGCCAGCCCACGTAGGAGAGGGTTTAAGGTGAGTTAAGTCGGGGGCGTTACTGGTAACGCCCCACATAAAGTGCCTTTACTATCATAAAGTCTACTTGATTACAGGCCGTTGCAGTGCAGAGTGCCTCTTGACCTTCTGGTGGTCGAGTGAGTCTTCGTGGTCGAGTCCTTCAAGTCAGTCGAGTGTGTCCCTCGTTGGTCGACTGGAAGGCGACTTCTTCTAAGGGTGTCCTTGGGTAAGGTACTTAGATCAGGTCCATGACCCTACCCTAGGTACATAACCCCATCATTAGCCCCCGAATGGATTGAGGCTTCGAGTGAGGAAGGAGTTGATGTCATTTTCGATTAACCTTTGTGCCCTGGTCGTGCGTTGTCCTGGACCAAAGAATCTCTTCGTCGACAGGGAGCAATTTGCCTTCAGTCGACTCGATCCATTCTATTTTTGCGTCGAGTGATCTTTCGGGCTTCGACGATCTCCGAGCGACGGATCGCCGGAAACACCGCGTCTGACAGACTGATTTGTTGTTCGCGGATTCCGCGGGATGCGAAATTTGGGGACGCGCGCGAAGCGGGGCGGACCGCGGCGTTCGGATGGGACGGGGCATAGACGCCTCGATCTCCGCACCGCCTTTTTCGCCACGTATCCAGTCTGCGTAACTGCTCCCAGATATGATTAGATCGACGGGCCCACCTGTTATCCACTCGGAAGAGACCTTATAAATGTGCCCGGCGAGGATTTCTGTGCTGCGCCTCAGCATTCTCTCCCTCTCTCTGCTTCCTTCTTCTCCGTCCAGCGTGCTCGCTCTCGCCCCCGCACCACTTCCCTTCGTGCATCTCGCCGGCGACCATGGCCAAGGAGAAGACGGCGACGCTGGAGCGCGCAAAGAAGGCGTCGGCGTCGGAGAAGGCGAAGGGGAGATCCACCAGCCGCGGAGGGTCCTCGTCCAGATCCCGTCTGCCGAAGGGCTGGGTCCAAGGAGACTGGATCCAGTCGACCATCACAGAGAAGGACCTCCTCGACATGGCCAACGAGGGCTTGATCCCTCACGGAGCTGCGAGGCTTTCGGGGAAGGAGTGGCAGCCACAGCCAGAAGAGGGTGAGTGTGTGCTTTTGGCCACTCATGTTGATCGTGGGTTTTCCTTGCCGCCGAGTATTTTCTTCCGTGGCTTCTTGAATTTCTTCGGAGCGCAGCTTCACCACTTTACCCCAAACTCCATTTCCTATCTTGCTGCATTCGTGTCCATGTGTGAGGGTTTCTTGGGCTGTCGACCGCACTGGGGTTTGTTCAAACATATATTCACGTGTCGCTCTCAGACCGTGAAGAAGGCGAACCCAGGTGATGAGAGAACCCGAGTCGTCCAAATGTGTGGAGGCCTGGGGATCCAGGTGAGGAATAAGAGCACCTTCCCGCCCATGACCTTTCCCGAGTCCGTCAGAGGCTGGCAGTCGACTTGGTTCTACTGCCAGGTCCAGTCGACGCCAGGGCAGTCGAGTGGACTTCCTCCGTTTACCATGGACCGAGTGAACAAGCCCTCCCCTCTGAAGCTGATTCCGGAGGAGAAAGCTGACGTGAAGATGTTGATGGAGCGTGTGGTGCAGTTGGTTCGGGAGGGGGTGACGGGCATGGACCTTCTGGAGGTCTTCCTCAGGCGTCGCATCCAGCCCCTTCAGTTCCGGAGCCACTGCATGTGGTTGTACTGTGGGACCAAAGACGAGACTAGAGTCCATCCAGAAGCAGTCGACGACGTCACTCTGGAAAGGTGGATGGTAGCCGTTACCGGAAATAAGGATAACCCACGCAGAGCCAGAAGGATTCCTCCACTCGACCACAACAGCGACCCAAACAAGGTATACTTGCCCTGCTCTCCACTGTGCTTTTGTCGCATTCATTTCTGTTTACCCTGCCGACTGGTCGACTGATCCTTGTCTGGACATCTGCTAGGCCCTCACCGAGCTGTATTCGATGCCCAATGGGGCACAAGCTTCGACTGAGGAGGGCGAGGCGAGCGGGGGCGAGAGCCAGGAAGAGGAGGAATGGGACTCGGATGTTGCAGAGGATGATGACGACGATGATGATGATGACGGTGATGAAGATGACGTCGAGGACGAGGAATAAGAGGAGGAGGAGGTCGTACCACCACGCTCAGAAAGGCGGTCGAAGCTTGTCCACGACCCTTCGACTGAACGTGGTAAGGGGGTTGCGACCGCCACTCAGTCGACCAAGCGCCCTCGGACCACCTCTCCGGTGCCGACTGAAAAGGCGCCGAAGTAGCCCAGGGCGGCCTCGTCGAAGCCGATCAAACTACTACCGAAGATGAAGGTGTCCATCCCTACCATATCAGGGTAATCGTGTTGTTTGAATCTTCTCATTTTGTGTGAACTTTGTCTCTGGTCGACGCTGAAGTTAGTCAACTGATCCTTTGGAGTTGCAGTGCTGCTACTTCTGAAACCTTGGCCCGGGCTGATGACCACGAGATGGAGGACGCAGCAACTTCGAACCCAGGTACTGTATTCTTAACGCCGTTCTTAGTCGACTGACTCGCGATCTCTGATCCTGATTCTTCTCCGCAGCTCCACCCAATACTGTTATCAATCTTCCTGATGATGATGAGGATGAAGAGCCGCTGAAGCACAGGAGGAGTCGGAAAGCGTCCGCCAGTAAGGTGCCTCAGGATGTGACGGCGCCTGAGATTCTGACTGTGGAGGAAGAGAACACCACTCGACACACGGTGTCCTTCGCGAATCCACTGACGAGTGCTCAGCAGCCCTCCCTCTTCACGACGCACCACGTCCCAGAGGACCAAGCTGGCGCAGCGAAGGAGGCGATACGCCAGGCGGGACTCATGATGGAGCAGCTGAAGACCATCCGGGACGCGAGCCAGGCAGCTTATGACGCCAGTTCTGCCCTCCAAAGCAATGTTCAGGTCAGTCGACCACCGTTTGTTCTGTTGGATATGCTGCCAAAAACTTTTCTTTTCCGGAATTTATAGTAGTCACCCAGTGGGTGTTGTCAATTGAGCTCCGTATTAGCGGGGGCACGCTGAGTGCACCCGCTGGGTGTAGTCCCCAAGGCTAAGGTCGACTGCTGGCAGTCGGCCTTAGGCTTTATGATGTCAATTTTTCTGTCAGTCGACTATGTCGACTGGATTTCACAAACCGGTGGGGGCACGCTGAGTGCACCCACTGGGTGTAGTCCCCGAGACTGTGGTCGACTGCTTGCAGTTGATCACAGTCTTAGAGAATACATCTTTTTTTTTGAGGTTGACTGGTCGACTTTGTCTTCAATAGGATTAGTGGGGGCACGCTGAGTGCACCCACTGGGTGTAGTCCCCGAGACTACGGTCGAATGCTTGTATTCGGCTGTAGTCTTAGAAACGTGAGTTTTTCCCTTTTTCACTCGGAAGTGAATTAGATTTGACATTTAGTCGATTGGTTCTTCGCAGAACTCTTGTGATCTTGTGGCTCGCTACTCAGAGCTAGAGCACAAGCATACTCAAGTCGAGCTGAGCTTGAAGCTGGTTCAGGAGAAGCTGACAAAGGCAAAGGAGGAGACCGAAGGTATGTTTGGTGAGACCCTGACGACTGCTTTTCCCCTTGCTTGTTTCAAAATCCGATCTTGCTGTAACTTGCAGGTAAGGTAAGGGAGGCCCAACAGAAGAAAGACCTTGAGCTAGCTGAGAAGATCAAGCTTGCTGACGAGAAGTTAGCTTCAGTCACCAAGCTCGAACAAGACAATACCAATCTGAAAGCTGCTCTTGGGATTGCCAACAAGGAGGCCAGTCGATTGAGAACCGATAAAGCTGCCCTGACCGACCAAGTCGCCAAATTGACTGGGAAGAAAACTGATCTGGAGGCCTTCCTGAGTGGACTTGCCAAGAAGCTGTTTCTCATGCTTGAAGGTAAACCTCTATGCTTGGCAGACATTTCCAATTGTGATTTTTTTTCGACCATCTCCTTGACTTAGTGATCACCCTTGCAGAATTTTGTCAAAACTTCGAAGAAGAAACTAGCCGGCTGGAGGCAAACCTCGACCCCGTCAATTCTCCGGTGAACGACGAAGTTGCCATGGATGTTCTCCGACTGGAGTCCCGTGTTGCAGCTGTCGTGGACTATCTCGCAAGGCTGAAGGCTGCCACATCTCGCATCGACTCGACGCTTTGGCCTGAGGAGACACTTCAGAATGACCTTGAATCGCTGATGGCCCGGTTGAACACGATTGCTGGTCGAGTGCAGGAATGGAAGAAGTCCTCGGCTTGGTGTGGTGCAGATGTTGCTCTGTGTCTTGCCTGAGTCCACTGTAAGGATGCACGAGAAGAGAAGCTGGCGGCCCTTCGGGTGGCCAATACCAAGAAGCACGACTTCAGGTCCTTTATGGAAACTTTCCTTGCAGCTGCCACTCGGATCGCCGACGGAATTGACCTTGATGAATTCGTTGCTCCTTCCAGCCCTCCACAGGAGGGGTAAAAAACTTCTTCTGGCTCGACGCTTTTAAATTTGCCTCGGTATGCCGAGTGGAATTGTAACCGATAAACCTTAACAGGCTTAACGCCTGAGCACTCTCGGTTCCTTTAGATATCGATTCAAAACTTGAATTTGGTGCTTGAATATGATTGCCTTTGGCTCGAAATGTCTTTTGCAGGTTCAAAGCAAGGCGTCTTTACTGCAATCGACTTATTCTTCAGTCCACTTAGGCGAGCACTGGGCTGCAGCTAAGCCCCTGAGTGAGAGTTTTACTCTTCACTCGGCAGGATTTCGATAACTTAGGCGAGTGCTTGGACTGCAGCTAAGCCTCCGAGTGAGAGGGTTGCTCTACAGTCGGTAGGATTTTGATAACTTAGGCGAGTGCTTGGACTGCAGCTAAGCCTCCGAGTGAGAGGGTTGCTCTACACTCGGCAGGATTTCGATAACTTAGGCGAGTGCTTGGACTGCAGCTAAGCCTCCGAGTGAGAGGGTTGCTCTACACTCGGTAGGATTTCAATAACTTAGGCGAGTGCTTGGACTGCAGCTAAGCCCCCGAGCGAGAGGGTTGCTCTACACTCGGTAGGATTTTGATAACTTAGGCGAGTGCTTGGACTGCAGCTAAGCCTCCGAGTGGAAGGCTGGCTTACCACTCGGTAGGATTTTTATAACTTAGACAAGCACAAGGCTGCAGCTAAGCCCCCGAGTGGAAGGCTGGCTTACCACTCGGTAGGATTTTTATAACTTAGGAGAGCACAGGGCTGCAGCTAAGCCCCCGAGTGGAAGGCTGGCTTACCACTCGGTAGGATTTTTATAACTTAGGAGAGCACAGGGCTGCAGCTAAGCCCCCGAGTGGAAGGCTGGCTTACCACTCGATAGGATTTTTATAACTTAGGCGAGCACAAGGCTGCAGCTAAGCCCCCGAGTGGAAGGTTGGCTTACCACTCGGTAGGATTTTTATAACTT
>NC_041390.1:130506415-130581584 GCF_002162155.2 Triticum dicoccoides | reverse complement strand
AACTTAGGCGAAACGGATTCGCAGCTAAGTCACCCACTGAGGGGGAATTTTATTGGACAACAATAAAAAGCGACAGAAATTATGGAGGGACTATGACACTATTATTTTGAGGTCCATGAACTACAGAAGTACTTTATTGCAACTCATCCGAGTGATAAAACTTAAGTGTAAAATGGGCGGAGTAGTTCCGCGTTCCAAGCTCGGGGCTCGTCGATATTATGCTTGACGTTGTAAAGACGGTACGCCCCGTTGTGGAGAACCTTGGTGACGATGAAGGGGCCTTCCCAAGAAGGAGCAAGCTTGTGTGGTTTGTGCTGATCCACTCGAAGAACCAGATCTCCTTCCTGGAAGGCTCGACCTCTCACATTTCTGGCGTGGAAACGACGCAAATCTTGTTGGTAGATGGTCGACCGGATCAGAGCCATCTCCCTTTCTTCCTCTAAAAGGTCGACTGCGTCTTGCCGCGCTTGTTCAGCCTCTGCTTCGTTGTAGATTTCAACTCGAGGAGCATTGTGGAGAAGATCACTCGGCAAGACTGCTTCAGCCCCGTAGACCAAGAAGAATGGAGTTCTTCCGATCGACCGATTAGGTGTGGTCCGCAGTCCCCAGAGTACTGAGGGAAGTTCGTCGACCCAAGCTCCAGCCGCGTGTTTGAGATCACGCATCAGTCGAGGCTTCAACCCCTTAAGAATCAGTCCATTAGCTCGCTCTGCTTGTCCATTCGACTGCGGATGGGCGACTGAAGCATAGTCGACCCGTGTGCCCTGGGAGTTGCAGAAAGCTCTGAATTCCTCTGAGTCAAAGTTCGACCCATTATCCGTAATGATGCTGTGTGGGACTCCATATCTGAATATTAATTCCCTGATGAAGCTAACAGCAGTACCGGTGTCAAGGCTCTTGATTGGTTTAGCCTCGATCCACTTGGTGAACTTGTCGACTGCCACCAGTACATGCGTGAAGCCACTTCGTCCTGTTCTCAAAGGACCGACCATGTCCAATCCCCATACTGCGAAAGGCCAGACGAGTGGGATGGTCTTCAGAGCTGACGCAGGCTTGTGTGACATATTTGAGTAGAATTGACATCCCTCGCACTTATCCACTATCTCTTTTGCCATCTCATTCGCCTTTGGCCAGTAAAATCCGGCTCGGTATGCTTTGGCCACGATGGTCCGAGAGGACGCATGATGACCACAGGTCCCCGAGTGAATATCATTGAGGATGAGTCGACCTTCTTCTGGTGTTATGCACTTCTGACCAACTCCAGTCGCGCTTTCTCTGTATAATTGTCCTTTGATTACGGTAAAGGCCTTAGATCGACGGACGATCTGTCGAGCCTCTTCCTCATCCTCCGGGAGCTCTTTCTTCAGGATATATGCGACATACGGAATCGTCCAGTCGGGAATGACCACCAAAACCTCCATGATCAAGTCGACCACCGCTGGGACTTCAACTTCAGTCGGATCTGTGGCACTCTTGGGCTGTGGAGTTTCTTCGGTGAAAGGATCTTCTTTGACTGACGGAGTGTGTATATGCTCCAAGAACACACCACTCGGGATGGCTTCTCTCTTGGAACCTATCTTTGCTAGATCATCAGCTGCTTGATTTTTCAATCGGGGTATATGGTGGAGCTCCAACCCCTCGAACTTCTTTTCCAGCTTCCTCACTGCACTGCAGTATCCAGTCATGGCTGGGCTTCTCACGTCCCACTCTTTCATCACCTAATTGACCACTAAATCCGAGTCACCATAGACCATCAGGCGACGGACGCCTAGTGAAATGGCCATGCGCAACCCATATAAGAGGGCTTCATATTCTGCCTCATTGTTGGAGGAATCAAAGTGAATCTGGAGCACATATCTGAGCTTATCTCCTCTGGGGGAAACCAGGACAACCCCAGCACCGGAACCATTCAACATCTTCGAGCCATCAAAAAACATGGTCCAATGCTCCGAGTGAACTTCAGTCGGCTGCTGCTGTTCAATCCACTCGGCAAGGAAATCTGCTATTGCCTGGGACTTAATGGCTTTCTTTGCCTCAAACTTGATATCAAGGGGAAGAAGTTCAATCGCCCATTTGGCCACTCGACCAGTTGCATCTCTGTTGTGCAAGATCTCTGATAGTGGAGCGTCGCTGACGACTGTGATGGAATGATCAGAGAAATAATGAGCAACCTTCTTTGTGGTCATGTATATTCCATACACAAGCTTCTGATAATGAGGATATCTCTGCTTGGATGGAGTCAAGACTTCAGACAAATAATACACTGGGCGCTGAACTTTGAGAGCTTTTCCTTCTTCTTCCCGCTCGACCATTAGCACAGTACTGACGACTTGTCCTGTGGCTGCGATATAGAGCAACAGAGGCTCTTTGCTGATTGGAGCAGCAAGCACCGGCTGGGTGGAGAGCAGAGCTTTTAGCTCGGCAAACGCTGCATCAGCTTCTGGAGTCCACTCGAACTTGTCTGTCTTCTTCATCAGTCGGTAAAGAGGTAATGCCTTTTCACCGAGTCGTGAGATGAATCGACTTAATGCGGCCAAGCATCCAGTAAGCTTCTGGACATCATGCACTCGCACAGGGCGTTTCATTCGGAGAATAGTGCCAATCTTCTCTGGGTTAGCGTCGATTCCCCGTTTGGAAACGAGAAAACCGAGTAACTTGCCACCAGGAACTCCAAATGTGCACTTTGATGGATTGAGCTTGATATCATACCTTCTGAGGTTGGCAAATGTTTCGGCGAGGTCAGCGAGCAGGTCGGAACCTTTCCGCGACTTGACAACGATATCATCCATATAAGCTTCCACATTCCGACTGATTTGAGTGAGTAGACACTTCTGAATCATTCGCATAAATGTGGCTCCGGCATTCTTGAGGCCGAATGGCATGGTGATATAGCAGAAGCACCCAAATGGAGTGATGAAAGCTGTTTTTACCTCGTCGGGTCCGTACAGACGGATCTGGTGGTACCCGGAGTAGGCATCTAAAAAAGACAGCCTCTCATATCCCGCGGTCGAGTCAACAATTTGATCTATGCGAGGGAGAGGAAAATGATCTTTTGGGCAGGCCCGGTTGATGTGCTTGAAATCAATGCACATTCGTAGCGACTTGTCCTTCTTAGGAACCATGACGACATTAGCGAGCCACTCGGAGTGGTATATCTCTCGGATAAATCCTGCCGCCAACAGTCGAGCCACTTCTTCGCCAATGGCTTTTCTCTTCTGGACGGCGGACCGCCGAAGATGCTCTTTGACTGGTTTTGCAGATGAGTCGACTCTTAGGCGATGCTCAGCCAGTCCCCTGGGAACACCTGGCATGTCAGCGGGCTTCCATGCAAAAATGTCCCAGTTCTCACGGAGGAACTGGATGAGCGCTTCTTCCTATTTTGGGTCGAGTGTTGTGGAGATGCGGGTCGGAGCTGCTTCGGGGTCGGTCGGGTGAATGTGAACAGGCTTCGTCTCACCGGACGACTGGAAAGCAGACTCTGTGGCGGGCTTCTTGGATCGCAGCAAGTCACTCGGATCTGCGTTTTGCTTGTATTCTTCGAACTCGACCGCTGTCACCTGGGAATCGGCGATCTTGGAGCCCTTCTGAAAGCACTCTTCTGCCTTTTTCCGGTCACCGGTGACAGTGATCACTCCTTTGGGGCCGGGCATCTTCAATTTGAGGTATACGTAGCATGGTCGAGCCATGAACCGCGCGTAAGCTGGTCTCCCCAAAATGGCATGATATGCACTCTGAAAATCCACGACCTCAAACGTCAACTTTTCTTTGCGAAAATGCTTTGAATCGCCAAACACCACGTCCAAAGCTATCTGGCCGAGTGACTCGGCCTTCTTCCCGGGTATAACTCCATGAAAGCTCATGTTGCTAGTGCTCAGTCGGGACATCGGAATGCCCATACCTTTCAATGTGTCCGCATACAATAAGTTCAGCCCACTTCCACCATCCATCAGCACCTTTGTCAGTCGAGTGCCTTCGACAACTGGATCGACCACCAAAGCTTGCCTCCCAGGGGTGGCAATATGAGTCGGGTGATCAGATTGGTCGAATGTGATGGGTGTTTGAGACCACTTCAGATAATTTGCTTTTGCGGGGGCAACCATGTTTACCTCTCGGTTAATCACTTTCAGTCGACTTCTGCTTTCCACATCTGCAAAGATCATCAGAGTGGAGTTGATATGTGGATATCCTTCCTCACTGTCCTCCTTGTCTTCGGCCTTGTCTGACTCCTTCTCCTTGTCCTTAGACTGTTTTCCCTGAAACTGCTGGATCAGGAGTCGACATTGGCGAGTGGTGTGCTTCGGGTAAATGATATTCCCCTCTTCGTCTTTCTTCGTGTGAATGTGACATGGCATATCCATCACGTCGTTCCCTTCTTTATCCTTTACCTTCTTGGGGTTCCAGGATCCTTTTGGTTTCCCCTTAAACATTCCTTGAGTCACGGCCAGAGCCTCTCCAGGAGCTGCCGGTTCAGCCTTCCGCTTCTGTTTCCGACTGGTGTTTCCTTTTTCCGACTGACTCGGCTTGTGCTTGCCGCTTTGGAGTCGGTCTTCTTCTTCGCCGTTGGCGTACTTGGTAGCAATCTCCATCATCCGACCCAAGGTCATGTCACCGGTTCGACCAAACTTCAAACTCAGTTCTCTGTTCTTGACACCATCTTTGAAGGCGCAGACTGCCTGATGATCGGACACATTCTCCACAGTGTGGTGCAAAGTGATCCACCTCTGAATATACTCTCTGAGAGTCTCATTAGTTTTCTGCACGCAGACTTGCAGCTCTGTCAATCCAGCTGGTCGCTTGCAAGTTCCTTCAAACGTCCTGACGAACACTCGGGACAAATCTTCCCAAGTGTAAATGCTGCTAGGAGGTAACTGAGTCAACCATGCCCTGGCAGAACCTTCCAGCATGAGGGGCAAGTGCTTCATGGCCACTTCGTCGTTCCCACCACCAATCTGAACTGCCACTCGGTAGTCTTCAAGCCAAGTTTCAGGCTTTGACTCACCAGTGAACTTGCTAACTCCTGTTGCCAACCTGAAATTGGGAGGGATAACTGCGGCTCTGATAGCCCTGCTGAAACATTCAGGGCCGGAAACATGCACTCGACTGCTTGTGGGTACATCTCTGTCGAGTGCACCTCAATGGGCTCTGTTCCGGTCGACCAACCCTTGCACGATAATGGATCGCGCGTCGAAGCCTGGTTCTCTGGGGTCGACTGGAACCCTACGCCTTGTACTGTACTGACGCCTATCATCTGGCTGCCGAGGAGCGTAAGACCCACCCCTCGGAGGGGAATAGGGCACTTGACGCCTATCATCTCGGTCGAGTCTGTCGCCATATTGATCTCGCCGATTCTCGCGCCCTTCACGCCGCGGAGGCGATCTGGGGCTGTGAGCCGACTGAACCGTATTCACAGTGACGGATCGACTGTGAATTCTGTTGCGCGACTGAGACACGGCTGAATTCTGATCTCCTGCTGCCCGGAGCAGATCCCTGATCTGCAGCAAACCTCTGCCAGCTTCCGACTGCGAAGGCTGGATGGACTCTGCTATACGGGTCGCAGCTGCTAAATTCTGAATTGGGGTTCGATATACCTGAGTCGGCGGGAAGAGTTGACGTCGACTGGTGTTGGGAACTCGTTGCCGCGCGCGCTCGTCGAGTGCTCGCTGAAGGTTCTCCAGTCGAGTGCGCTCGGCCAAATTGGCCAGACGCGCCTCCTCCAAGGCACGAGCCTCGGGGGTTTCTCCTGCGATGGGAATACGCAGGGGATCCTCGTTCCTGCGGCGAAGTTCCTCTCTTTGCAGAGAGTCGAGTGGCTCGGGCTGGTACTCTTCGTAGCCTCGTGTAGGGTCGCCGCCGTCACCTGCTCCACCACCACGGGCGAAGCCAGGGGGACTGTGGGGCCCGTTGACCATCAAGATTTCCGCCGCTGGATCACTGCTACCGCACTCGGATGCAGTCTCTACGGAGCCAGTCGACTGATCGAACAAGCCGTAGAAAGGTGCGTCGGGCTCGATTGCCGCAACTTGGGTGGTGGCCGATTGGCGAGCCACCGCGTGCCTCACCCATCGCTGAAGTCTCGACCGGCCTGAGCGCTTGCGCTGGCGGGAGACCGGGAGGGTGGACGATAAAGGAGCCGACCGATACTGGGTCGACGGTTGCCGCAGCAGAACGCCACGGACACATGCGCGAAAATGCGTCGCGCCGCGGACGGGGAGCGCATCCACGTCGAGTGGAGCCTCCTGGAGCCATGAGGAGTCGTCGGCGATGAAGGTGAGAGTGCCGAGACGGATCTCTTGACCCCCGACCAAAACTCCAGCAGACACCATGATGAAAGTACTCGGAAGAATCGCAACTTTCTCCACAAAATCGCTAAAACACCTGCCCCACGGTGGGCGCCAACTGTCGTGGTTCTAAGCCTGACAGTAGAGTGGGGGGTAGGTATGGAGAGGCAAGGTCCTAGCTATGGAGAGGTTGTAAGCACAAAGGATGTACGAGTTCAGGCCCTTCTCGGAGGAAGTAACAGCCCTACGTCTCGGAGCCCGGAGGCGGTCGAGTGGATTATGAGTATATGAGTTACAAGGTGCCGAACCCTTCTGCCTGTGGAGGGGGGTGGCTTATATAGAGTGCACCAGGACCCCAGCCAGCCCACGTAGGAGAGGGTTTAAGGTGAGTTAAGTCGGGGGCGTTACTGGTAACGCCCCACATAAAGTGCCTTTACTATCATAAAGTCTACTTGATTACAGGCCGTTGCAGTGCAGAGTGCCTCTTGACCTTCTGGTGGTCGAGTGAGTCTTCGTGGTCGAGTCCTTCAAGTCAGTCGAGTGTGTCCCTCGTTGGTCGACTGGAAGGCGACTTCTTCTAAGGGTGTCCTTGGGTAAGGTACTCAGATCAGGTCCATGACCCTACCCTAGGTACATAACCCCATCAGCGGCGTTGACGGCAGGTGACGGGGAACGGCGTGGATGCCCGCCGACAGGGGCCGTCTGGGCGACGCGGGAAGTGAGTGCGGCCCGGCGCTCGGCGCGGGCCCGACGAGCGTCAGACATGGGCGTGATGGTCGGAGGAGAACGGGGCGGTGGAACACGAATTCCAGCGCCCCCCTACCTGGCGCGCCAAATGTCGGATTTCGGGTTCCGGCAGACCCTTGAGGTTCGAACACTGGGGTGCGCGCGGAGACTTCGCCCCCTACCTACCTGCACCCCTCCGCCATGCTAGGATCTAAACTAAGGAAAGAACAACACAAGAGACACAGGGTTTATACTGGTCCGGGCCACCGTTGTGGTGTAATACCCTACTCCAGTGTGTGGTGTGGTGGATTGCCTCTTAGGCTGATGATGATGAACAATACAAGGGTGAACAGCCTCGCGAGGGTCTGTTCTTGGCTGGGGCGATGAACTGCTCGGAGGAGTTCAATCACCTCTCTCTCTCTCTCTCTCTGCTTTCCTCCAACTGACCGACCCTGATTTCGACCCCAGCTTGTTTCTGGGTTGGCTGATTCTCGATCCCCCCTACCCCAGGGGTGGCTAGTCCTATTTATAGAGGCCCTGGTCCTCTCCCCAAATATTGAGCGGGAAGGGAGCCAACAATGGCGGGCTAATTTGAAGGGGGACAGCAAGTATCAGCTATCCTGACAAAAGCAGTCTTCGCCTGTGCAAAGCTCTGGTGATGATGCCGTCTTGGGCTCCACGGTGACCTCCGTCTCGTAGTCCTCCTGGTCTTGGTCTCGTTGCACCGAAATGGCAACCTTTGCCTGATGCCTCGGTACTCCGCGGCTGCGCTTGCCCCCTTTGCACCAAAGAGGGAAGGAGGACGCTGCGCGGGCTGGCACCCGCCTGGCGCCCTGAATGATCATGGCTTGCGTCACGGGCACCTCGTGAGGTACCCCGCCTTGATCTCTCCGCCCCCTCGTGAGCCAGCCTGATGAGGCCGTGCCTGAGGAAGCTCCGCGTCGTCCGCCCCGCGAGGCTTGGCCCCTCGCGAGGGTCTTGGGTTTGTGTTGGTGAAGACGGGCCGTGCTGGGCCCCCCTTTGAGCCACGCCGCAGGCCGCAGGCAGGCAAGTCTGGGGACACCCGTTCCCAGAACACCGACATAACTATTGCTCAAGTAGATCTTGTGCTTCGGTCTGGCCGACGGGCTTGGATCGGTGACACCGAGTTTAATGCAGAGGAATGTTTTTTGTCAACTCAGCTCGCTTGCAAGAGAACTTTTACGAAGATTTTTAAGGAATTAGATAGGATTTGCAATGAATCAGAAAGAGAAACAACATAGAAAATTAAAAGATTTAGATGAAGTTTTGTTTTACAAGGGAAACACAATAGCAAGAAGAAATGCAAAGAGAAAGCAACTAAGAAGAACACTAGAGAACTTCATCTAGAGATGGTTGATACGTCTCCATCGTATCTATAATTTTTATTGCTCCATGCCAATATTCTACAACTTTTACATACTTTTGGCAACTTTTTATACTATTTTCTTGGACTAACATATTGATCCAATGGCCAGTGCTAGTTCTTGTTTGTTGCATGTTTTTCGTTTCACAAAGTCTCCATATCAAAAGGAGTCCAAACGCGATAAAAACTTACAGAGACTTTTTTTGAATATACATGAATTTTGGGAATTGGATACAATGCGAGACGATGCCCGAGGGGGCACAAGGCAGGGGCGCGCCCCAGGTGGTAGGGCGCGCCCTGGACCCTTATGGTTACCCCATATGACGGTTGGTGCCTGATGACCCACAAGTATAGGGGATCAATTGTAGCTCTTTTTGATAAGTAAGAATGTCGAACTCAACGGGGAGCAGAAGAAAATGACAAGTGGTTTTCAGCAAGGTAATGTCTGCAAGTGCTGAAATTGTAAATAATAGAGTAGTTTGATAGCAAGATAATTTGTAACTAGCAAGTAACGATAGTAGTAACAAAAGTGCAGCAAGGTAGTCCAATCCTTTTGAGGCAAAGAACAAGCCAAAACGGTCTCTTATGATAAGCAAAGCGTTCTTGAGGGTACACATGATTTTCATCTAGTCACTTTCACCATGTTGGTTTGATTCGTGTTCGGTACTTTGATAATTTGATATGTGGGTGGACCGGTGCTTAGGTGCTATTCTTACTTGTACAAGCCTCCTACTTATGATTAACCCTCCTGCAAGCATCCGCAACTACGAGAAAATTATTAAGAATAAATTCTAACCATAGCATTAAACTTTTGGATCCAATCGGTCCCTTACGGAATAGCGCATAAACTGGGTTTTAAGATTCTATCACTCTTGCCCATCATCTAATTGCTACTCCACAATGCATTCCCTTAGGCCCAAATATGGTGAAGTGTCATGTAGTCGATGTTCACATGACACCACTAAGGGAATCACAACATACATACTATCAAAATATCGAACACATATCAAGTTCACATGATTATTTGCAACATGATTTCTCCCGTGACCTCAAGAACAAAATTAACTACTCACAAATGATAATCATGCTCAAGATCAGAGGGGTATTAAATAGCATATTGGATCTGAACATATAATCTTCCACCAACTAAACCATATAGTAATCAACTACAAGATGTAATCAACACTACTAGTCACCCACAAGCACCAATCTACAGTTCCGATAACAAGATTGAACACAAGAGATGAACTAGGGTTTGAGATGAGATGGTGCCGTTGAAGATGTTGATGGAGATTTCCCTCCCCAAGATGGGAGAGTTGTTGGTGATGATGAGGACGATGATTTCCCCCTCCGGGAGGGAAGTTCCCCCCGGCGGAATCACTCTGCCAGAGGGCGAAAGTGCTCCTGCCCAAGTTCCGCCTAGAGAGGGTGGCGCTCCGTACCGAAAGTCCTCTCCTCAGTTTTTCTAGGTCAAAATGACTTATATACCAGAAGATGGGCACCGGAGGGGGGCCTGGGTGAGCACAACCCACCAGGGCGCGCCTGGGCTCCCTAGCACGCCTAGGTGGGTTGTGCCCACCTGGTGGGCCCCCTCTGGTACTTATTTGCTCCAATATTCTTCATATATTCCATAAAATTTCTCCGTGAAGTTTCAGCTTGTTTGGGGTTGTGCAGAATAGGTAGCCTGACATAGCTTTTTCAGGTCCAGATTTCTAGCTGCCGGAATTCTCCCTCTTTGTGTATACCTTGCATATTATGAGAGAAAAGGCAATAGAATTACTCCAAAAGCATTATTATGGATAAAAACATCATAAATAATAGTAGGAAAACATGATGCAAAATGGACATATCAACTCCCCCAAGTTTAGACCTCGCTTGTCCTCAAGCGAGAACCAAAATCGAAAAACATGTCCACATGCTTAGAGAGAGAGGTGTCGATAGTAACAAAATACGGCCATAGAAGCATCATGTTGCAACAAACTTAAACATAAGACACTTATCATAGAACATTTTTCATAGACTTCTCATGAACAAGTGACAATTCATCACCTATTAAAGTATAAAGCAAAAAATCAATTAGAAACTAACAAATTATGTTCTCAATCAACTTTGCAACTACAATTCATCATGTTTTCAGGAAGGGTCACATATCGGAGCCTTTAGGCAAGTCCACATACTCAACCATCATATAGTCTTCCATGATTGCTAACACTCACCGCATACACATGAGCAAAACGTTTCAACCGGACACATAGAAAGATAGGGCCTTGTAGTTTCGCCTCCCAACGTATTCACCTCAAGGGTGATGTCAACAATAATAACTCATACTACCTATATTCAACTGGACATATGTGCCTAGATCTTTCCTCACCACATGATGCTTGCCAAAGGAGAAAAATAAAAAGGAATAGAGAAAAATTGTTTGACTCTTTGCATAAAAGTAAATACATAAAAGTAAAAGATAGGCCCTTCGTAGAGGGAAGCAGAGGTTGCCATGCGCTTATTTGTTTGTATGCTCAACCCCTTAATGCAAAAGAACGTCACGTTGTATTGCCCCTTGTGATGACAACCTTTATTATGCAGCCTGTCGCTTTTATTCTTCACCATCACAAGTTCGTACAATGCTCAATTTTCTATTACACTAAATGATCTCACACTTTTAGAAGCAATTTTTATTGCCTTTTTGCATAGATGACAACTTACTTGAGGGATCTTTCTCAATCTCTAGGTAGGTATGGTGGACTCTTGAAAATAAGATTTGGGTTTAAGGGTTTTTGGATGCACAAGTAGTATGTCTACTTAGTGCGGAATTTTTGGCTAGCAAAGATACGGGGCAAGCACTAATGTTCTGCCTTCACTCTCTGACATACATCACATATGGCTACATACTCGGCAATATCCTTCTTCATACCAGTCCACCAGAAACGCTCCTTCAAACCCAAATACATCTTGGGGTTTCCGGGGTGTATCGAGTATGGCGAGTCATGAGCTTCTTGTAGTATTAACTTCCCGATCTCTGCATTATTGGGTACATAAACACGGTCCTCAAACCATAAGGTGTTGTGCTCATCTTCACAAAAACCTTTGGCTTTTCCTTTCCTCATTTTCTCCTTTATCTCAGCAGCCTCCTTATCATCCTTCCGAGCTTCTCGAATCCTTCCCAATAATGTCGACTGAACCTCCATTGCTGCGACGAAACCTCTAGGGACTATCTCCAAACGTAGCTCCCTGAGATCTTCGATTAACTCCTTTGGCAATCCTTCGCTTACGAGGGTATTGGCATAACTCTTCCGGCTCAAAGCGTCTGCTACGACATTGGCCTTGCCTGGATGATAATGCAAATTCATGTCATAATCCTTTATAAGCTCCAACCATCTCCTCTGCCTGAGATTCAGCTCCTTCTGTGTGAAAATGTACTTCAAACTCATATGATTCGTGTACACATCACAACAGTTTCCAATAAGAAAATGTCTCCAGGTCTTGAGTGCATGAACTACCGCTGCTAACTCCAAATCATGCGTGGCATAATTCAACTCATGCGGTCGAAGCTGACATGAGGCATATGAAACAACTCTTCCGTATTGCATAAGTACACCTCCAAGTCCTAAGCGGGAAGCGTCGCAATACACTTGGAAATCTTTGCGTATATCCGGCAAAATCAGCACTGGGGCTGTAACCAAATGTTTTTTCAACTCCTGAAAACTTGCCTCACATTCATCTGTCCATTTGAACTTGGTGTCCTTCTTCAACAACTCCTTCATAGGCTTCGCAATCTTAGAAAAATTCTCAATGAATCTCCGATAATATCCCGTGAGTCCAAGAAAACTGTGGATCTCTCCAACTGAGGTGGGTGATAGCCAATCAGTGACTGACTTAACCTTGGTAGGATCCACGGCTATACCTTCTCCTGATATAACATGTCCAAGAAATCCTACTTCCTTCAACCAAAACTTGCATTTGCTGAACTTAGCATATAACTAATGTTCCCTGAGCTTCTCGAGAACTAAACGAAAATGCACCTTGCACTACAAAAAAAGACACATCCGTGACATTTTGGGCCGAACGAATTTTTTTCCTGTCATACATATGACACTTCTATGATGATAATTGTGACAAAACCCGGTATCATCATCGATGTGGTCGGCTCCTACTTCTATGACAAAAAATCATGACCGAAAATGGGCTTTTCGTCCTGGGCGGGCCGGAGATGCAACTGCATGACATTCTTTGGGCCATCCATGACGGAAAAAACCGTGGTAGAAGCGAGGGCAAGGAAAATTTCGGGGAGTTCCTGGTTACGGTGGGAGGCCGGGGGCCGAGCGATGCGCGCTTCTCTTGTACACGTACGCGCGTGTGTGCGAGGCGTTGGCTCTAACTGAACCCGAGCGAGGCATTGGGCTCTAACTGAACCCGAGCGATTGCACACCAGGCTACGTGTTACTGAACTTGAGCAATCAATCGATGGTTGTTAACTAAACCTGATCGAGCGATTCCTTCGCTACTGCTGCTAACAGGACCCCGATCAATCGAGTCGGTTGGGGCTGGATGAACAGGACCCCGTGGAGGGCTGGATGAACAGGACCACCTCGTGGAGGGCAGGATGAACAGTAGACGGTGGAGGGCAGGATGAACAGTAGCTCATGGAGGGGTGGTTGAACAGGAGCCCGTGGAGAGGGCTGGTTGAACAGTAGCCGGTGGAGTAGCACGCGGTGGAGGCTGGATGAACAGGAGCCCGTGGATGAACAGTCCCAGGTGGAGGCTGGAGGAGGTCGACGGTGGATGAACAGTAGCTCGTGGAGGCTGGAGGGGGTCAACAGTGGAGATGAATAATATCCCATGGAGCCCCGTTTTGCGATACGCCACACCCCTCCCGATGAACAGGACCCCCGTTTCGACCGTAGCGCTCCAACACAAGTTCGTTTCGTCCGTTTTGCGGTACGCCACACCACTCCCGATCAACAGGACCCCTGTTTCGACCGTAGGAGGTCCGTTTCCTTCGTTTTGCGGTACGCCAGACCCCTCCCAATGAACAGGATCCCATTTCGAACGTGGCCGGTCGAACACAAGGTCGTTTCCTCCGTTATGCGGTACGCTAGGCCTCGTTTCCATCGCTTGTTCCGTCCAAGCCCTCCTGATGAACACGACGCATTCCGTTGCCTCCCCATGAACACGACGCATTCCGTTGCCTCCCCATAAACACGACGACGATGCTGTTTCTCCATTCCGACCCAGCCATGTACACGAGCCCTGGCCGTACGTATGCGCGAGTAGGCGTTCGAGACCCCGCCCGTATGTACACATACATGGCCGTATTTTCTTTCTTCCACCCTGGACACCTCTACTACGACACGTGCGCGCCTCTACATCCACCAGTATATATGAACGTACACGTTCGCGACCAGAATGACAACGCTACGTACGCTTCGACCAGGTGGGTCCCGACTATCAGGCACTTCCTTGCGTGCAAAGATGTAGCTGGTGGGTCCCAGCAGTCAGGGGGGTGAAATACGGTGGCCCGTCCGGTGGGTCCCCGCTGTTAGGTGGAGGAATAATTATTTTGCATGTAATAAGGAGGCACTTCCTTGTTGCGGCCGTGGACCCAGCTGTCAGCCTCTCCATGTATAGTCCACGTCCGATGGAAGCCGTTCCTTGACCACGTTGACCACGCCGCGCCGAGAGCACCAGGGTGGTGGACGACGGAGAGGCCTAGGAAGGGGAAGACGCGGAGCTGGGGAAGACGCGGTAGTGGATGCCCACGCGTAAAGGAGTACGAGGGTTCACTGGTTCGCTGCGGTGTGAGGCTGCCGTCGCCGCAGAATACCAGGGGGTGTGGGTGAGTAGAGGGATGGCCTGGCCAGCGGTGGGAGTAGTAGGGGGCGGTGAGGCCTCCGCCGCATCTCAGCCGGCCATGGGAGGCAGGAGCACGAGGCACGACCGGCGCTGGTTTGGGCGGCTGGAGCAAGAAGACCAGAGGTTGAAGAAGCACTACAGCCGTTGGATGGACATCGTACGGTCACTGGAGCTAGAATCGTGCATATTAACTAAGTTGACAAAGCCCTCCGTCCCCGTCAACTTAGTAGGCCCACAATTCAGCCTGCCACTATATTGGGTCCCAGCTAACAGGGGGAGTATTCATTTTTTTGTGCGTAATAAGAAGGCACTTCCTTGCGTGCGAAGATATAGCTGGTGGGTCCGAGCTGTCAGTGGCGGTAACATTTTTTTCGCGAAATACAGAGGCCCTTTCGGTGGGTCCCTGATGTCAGGTGGATGAATCATTATTTTGCGTGTAATAAGGAGGCATTTCCTTGCGTGCGGCCGTGGACCCAGCTGTCGGCCTCTCCATGTAAAGTCCACTTCAGATGCATGTCGGTCGTTGACCATGTTGACCAGGCCGCGCCGAGAGCACCAGGGCGGTGGACGACGGTGAGGCCTAGGATGGGAACGACATGGAGGCAGGGAAGACTCGGCACTTGTTTCCTACACGGAGGGCAGTACGACTGTACGAGGGTTTACTGGTTTGTCTGCCGTCGCTGGAGAATAACAGTAGGCGTGGGTGAGTAGAGGGATGGCTAGGCTAGCGATGGGAGTACGGTGGGGCGGTGAGGCCTGCGCGGCAGCAGAGCCGGCCGCGGGGAGGAGGGAGCAGGCAGTACCGCCGGCGCCTGTTTGAGCGCGTGGAGCAGGAAGAGCAGAGATTGAAGAAGCACGACGGCCGTTGGATGGCCATCCAACAGTCACTGCTTGTGCGTGAACCTTTTTTTTAGGAAAGCCTCAAATCTGTGGAAAATAGCATACAACCCATCTGCCATTATTTCTAATAATTTGCAGCCCATTTGCTAATTATTAAGGTTTTTTTTGGAGCCCATATTCTTTTTGTTAGCATTACAACCCATATTGTGGCCACGGTTAAAAAATTATACGAAATTTTTCATATTTCGGTGCGGTCCAAACTGTTATTAATCCCGAAATTTTGACTCACATTCAAACTGATTAAAAAATAAATGTATATCAATATAAAATCCAACAAATTCTCCATGCATAAAAATTAATGTAATTTCAAATCTCGAAATGAAAAAAAGATATTTGAAACTAATTACCGGTTTAATGTGTTTTAAAAATGTACAACCCATTTCTCATTACTGATGGGCCATTTTCTCGGCCAGCCGAATGAAAGCTCTCCTCGTCTTGAAAGATTTGCAGCCCAACAGGCCTGACAAAGTGACTTACTTGGCAAATCACAAAAAAACTGTGCTGTGGCCGTGGACCCAGTTGTCAGCCTCTCCACGTACAGTACTCTTCCGATGGAATGTCGTTGACCACGTTGACCACGCCGCGCCGAGAGCACCAAGGCGGTGGATGAAGGCGAGGCCTAGGAAGGGGACGACGCGGAGCCGGGGAAGACGCGGCAGTGGATGCCCACGCGGAGAGGAGTATGAGGGTTCACTGGTTCGGCTGCAGTGTGAGGCTGCTATCGCTGCAGGGCTTGGCTAGTGGTAGGAGTAGTAGGGGGCGACGAGGCCTCATCGGCAGCACAGCCGGCCACTGGAGGCAGGAGCAGGCGGTCTCCCCGGCGCTGGTTTGGGCGGCTGGTGCAAGAAGAGCAGCGATTGAAGAAGCAGCATGACCGTTCGATTCAAATCCAACGGTTACTGCTGCTAGAATCGTTTGTTGACTAAGTTGACAAGCCCTGCGTATGCGTCAACTTAGTAGACCCACAGGTCAGCCTCCCAACCGGTGCGCCCCAGATGTCAGTGGGAGGAATCATTTTTTTGCGTATAAGGAGGCAGTTGATTACATGCGGCCAGGCCAGCAGAGGGAGTAGGGTGGGCTGGGGAAGCCTGCGCGGCATCACAACGGGCCACAAGAGGAGGCAGCAGGCAGTCCCGCCGACGCTAGTTTAGGCGGCTGGAGCAGGAAGATCAGAGATTGAAGAAGCACGTCGGCCGTTGGATGGACATCCAACACTAACTGCTGCTAGAATCGTGTGTTCACTGACAAAGCCTTGCGTAAACAAGTCAGCCTTGAAATCTGTGGCGCGTACAGCCCATTTTCTAATTCATATGGAATTTATTGCAGCCCATTTTCCATTTTTAGAATTGTTGGCAATTTTCTAGTCAGTACCAGGGTCACAAAATTAACTAAATATGTGGGAAATTTTGAAAATTCGCAAATTTTTGCTGGGGGACGAAATATTCTTAATCCAAAAATTAATAGCCATACTAAAACAAATTTAAAAATAAATTAGTACTATGTCATGTTAAATCCAATGAAATACGTATAAGATATCAGTGAAGCACAAAAACAAAAAAAGAAACTTATATCCCATTTGCTATAAATTTTTTGGAATTTTCAACCCCTTTTGATATTACTTTTAACAGACATTGACCATACTCTTAAGCCAGACCGGAATGCATCCCTCCTCGTCTTGAAAGATTTGCAGCCCAGTAATTCGGAGAAAACAAATAGGCCTAGCTTGGGTATTCTTCAAAAAGAAATACTGGGCTACCTATTTTCCCAAAGAACTGGTGCATGAGCATTTAGCTTTATTTATTTATTTATTTATTTATTTACTTATTTATGTTTAGGGGACCATGAGCATGCACCTGGGCCGGATTCATGTGAGAGCTTCCCTTCCAGTTAATTATGGGCTTCTCTATTGGGCCTTCATCAGTGGGCTGCATGTTATCAATAAGTGGAAAATGTGTTCCGAGTTTCAAAAAAAAGTGTTCCGTATGATAAATAGTATGCGCTACATACAGTACGGGGCACTAAAGGATTGAACCGTGCAATGACTTCCGAAACATTGTGTTTTTCGTTCTAACAACACATTTATTCAACCAATAGACGAAATATACTACTGATTGTACATTGAAAACAGCAGCAGCAACCAAGGCTGGGGTGCAACAGAAGCAGTAAGCAGGCCAAAAGAGTGAAGACGCATCTCTCTCTTCCAAACCAAACATCAGCCATCATTACAAAAGGGATACCAAAAAAGAACAAGTGTATGCATCGAACTAAATAAAGATCCTACTACACCAAGTGTATGCATCTAACTTACTGGCTCAGTTAGACGTTCTATTTTTTTCCAAAACGGAGGCAAAAGAATTGCCTCGTTGATTAATTAAGAAGAAGAGAATTGCCTGGTTAATCTACAGAAAACCGGGCTAAAACCGAAGACGTTACTATTTATTAAGTTGTAGTGGAGTCGCAGATGGAGAGGAGTGGGAAACTTCACTGGTTCGGGTGCATGACAGCACAGCCGCGGTGCCGCCCACGGGAGACAGCAGCAAGAACAGAGGTTGAAGAAGGAGCACGGCTGTTGGATTAACATCCAACGGTCCAGCTGCTAGAATCATTTGTTGATTAAGTTGACAAAGCCGTGCGTACACGTCCGCTTAGTAGGCCCACAAGTCAGTCACCAAATCTGACGGGTCCCAGCTGTCAACGGGATGAATAATTTTTTTCGCAAAACAAGGAGGCACTTCCTTCCGTGCGAAGATACAGCCGGTGGGTCCCAGCTGTCAGGTGGCGGAAACATTTTTTTCAGCTTAATAAGGAGGAACTTTCCTTGCGTGCGACCATGGACCTCGTGGGTCCCAGCCGTCAGGCTCTCCACGTA
Source organism: Triticum dicoccoides (assembly GCF_002162155.2). Taxonomy (NCBI): domain Eukaryota; kingdom Viridiplantae; phylum Streptophyta; class Magnoliopsida; order Poales; family Poaceae; genus Triticum; species Triticum dicoccoides. The sequence goes on along the minus strand of NC_041390.1, from coordinate 130,563,577 downwards.
AAGTCCTCTTCTGATGACTCTCGTTTGTTGACCACGCCGCACCGAACGCAGCGAGGCGGTGGACGACGGCGAGGCCCCGGACGGGAACGACTTGGAGATGGGAAAACGCAACAGTGGAGTCGCAGATTGAGAGGAGGAGAAGGGTTATAAGTGGTTCTGTTGCGGCGTGGGGCTGTAGTCTGTGGAAAATAACAGGAGGTGTCGAGGGGTGGAGGGATAGCCTGACCGAGGAAGACTACTATATATCAACGGTGCATGTAGGCGGGAATTAAACTAAGGGATGGTCTTATTGGTTTCGGGGATATAGGGGAAGAGTGAGAGGGGGGGGGGGGGGGTAGCTAGAAGGAGATTGTTAAGTGTGAGTGTGTGTTTTACCCATCCAGGCGGAAGTTATGTGCACAAAAGAGGAGAACAATTCGATGTGGCGTTAGGATTGAGGGTAATTAACTACATATGGAGACATAGAGACCTTGAATGTGCATGTGTGAGAGGTATACATGTATACGTGGGATGTGTGTGTGCGCGCGCGCGCATGATCGAGATAAAAGAAAGAAGACATAAGTCATAAGATCAACGACATGGGAGAGACGGATCGGTATGACAATATGCATGCATGTGAGAATGCATGGAAGAAGTCCCGACAATTGAGCGTGTGTTTTTGTCTTTAAGAGATAGTGGCGTGGGCTGGAGCATGCATCTGTGGCGAGCAGAGGGAGTGAGGCGCAATGATTGTGCAAAAGAGACCAACCTATAAATGCATATGTATGGAGAGACATATATAGTGTGGGTGATAGGAAGCAAGACTCCGTGCAAGAAAGAAATGTTGACAGAGAAACTACAGATAGATATAGAGATGGAGTGCTAGCTAGAGGGGCATCCGCTAGTTTGGGTGTTGGAGATGACCGTAGGGTGGTTCAAAGGGTGAAGTTATATATGTGTGTGAGAGGGCACTTGACTGCATGTAGAGAGAAACATATGTAGTGTGCGTGATAGGAATCAAGAGTGAGGGCGAGAAAGAAGGTTGATGGAGAAACAGATAAATAGAAAGATAAAGATGCTAGCTAGTGTGCATTAGAGATAGGAGTCGAGTGGATCAGAAGGCTCGGTTATGTGTGTGGGTGTGAGAGAGATAGAGAGAGGGTGCGTGTGAGTCACATACAAACAGATATCAGAGAGAAATGATATCCAGAGAGACGGAGTTTTGTGTCTGCGAGAGAGAAAGATATTTCACAACGAGAGTGATAGCTAGAGAGGCATACGAGGGAACGCAAGATATCTCTAGGGAGAGAGGGTGTGTGTGAGCGACATACAAGAGAACAATGGAGAAATATGAGACCCTGGGAGACAGAGTTTGTGTTTGTGTGTGAGAAAGAGATATTGAAGAGGAAGAGTCGTAGGTTCTCATATCTAAGGAGCGAAAGACATCTCTGTATGAGGGGTGTGCAAGTGGCACACATGGGAATAGTAGAGAGAAATGAGACCCCGAGAGACAAAGTTTTGTGTTTGTGTGAGAGAAAGAGATTCCACATGGAGAATCATAGTTAGAGACACATAGCAGGGAGCGAGATATACTTAGAGAGAGATAGAGTGATGAAGGTCGAGGGAGAGAGTACCATTAGTGTGTTACAAAGATAAAAGATCGTTGTCGACATACAGGTAGCACGAGAGATACCTGAGAGACGATGAACGCGTATAGGTCCAGAGAGATAGTCCTATATAAGCATGAGTGATAGCTATATGAGACGAATATCTGGATTAAAGGGGATTAAAATATTTAAACTGGAGATCACGGCATCGATAATATCATAATGCAAATTGGTGTATCAAACATGCATATTCATTTGAATTTGGGCACACGTGTAATGTTATATAGTTTATCAATATTGGTGATCCATAGATTCTTCAATTACAAACAATGCATGGTTTATATGCAATTAATGTCTAAACGGGATTACACTATATGTTGCGTGTGTGAAACACATTATACATGTTTGAGAAGTAAAAAAAACCCGCATGAAACACACATTAATTGGAGATAGTTAGCGAGGAACGCATACATTGGATTTCAACATAAAGTGGTTTCAAATATTTGAAAATCCAAATTGATGGATACAACCTTATGAATCTGAGATCATGCCATTTGTAAACCATATTTATGTATAAATGGTGTTGTGATTTTGAAAGTATATATAAAAAAATGATGTATATAGAATGTAATTCCAATTGAAAATTGATCCCGCCCGAAAAAAATAGAATACAAACGGGATTCGAATTGAGTTGGCACGGTAAACATGCACTCTGCAAAATTTGAACGAAGCGGGGAAAGTCGCAGTAACTGCCCGAAACCAAAATCTGCGAGATGGAAATCACTACTGCCTATCCCTGCCACGCAAAGCCTATATGCTGGATTTCTATAGGTTTTGATAGGGGTAGGTTTGTAATTTCACCCAAACGTGACGTAACCGCCTCTCACCCAGATTCATACACAGTGGGCACCAAAACATAGTGTGTCCTCGGCCGAAATCGACTCCCTCCCCGATTCATATTCATACACGGTGGGCGACAAAAACAAACTCTCGTCGGCAAATATTCGGTGTATGCGAGATTACCGTACTATCCCCAACCGACTAATGTTGCTATGATGTAGTAGAAATTTGAAACGGGGGCTAAGTTTGTAAATTTCCTCGCATTTGAGACAAGCGCGCCATGAATACATGGTTCCCCCCTTCCTCTCTACCTCCCCTTTCCCCATTCGTACCTCGTGGGCGCCAAAACACCCTCTCCACCCCACCCTCCTCCGTCCGCCGCCGTCCGCCACCCCATCCACCGCCGTCCTCCTCCACCGTGCCGGAGCTGATACCCCGACGCCGCCGTCCATTACAAGAGATCGACCTCTCTCATCCACGGCTTCGGACCAGGATCCTTGCATCCCATCCTCTTGCTTCATCCCCGCCGTTGTCCACCTTGCCGGCGCCGCTCCTACGACCATCTCGTCCACCGCGCCCCGCCGCCACCATCTACCCTCCTACATCTACTTCCACGCCGCCGAAAGCCATCTCTACCGCAGCACCATCAAATTCTTAGCAGATGCGTACACGGCGCCGCACCAGAGGCGATACTCTTTCGTATCTGCTCAACTTATTTATCGCAGCAAGAAAATAGATCGCCACTGCTTTACTCTGATTTTTTGTCTTGGTTGCGAAGTTGCCTTTGTCTGGTTTGCATCTTCAGATCCGACATGGCACGCTCAACACCATACTCGCAATGCTTATGGTTTTCCCCTTTTATATTCCACACTAGTTAAATCACGGTAGACTAAATTTCAAAATTGGGTCAGTCAATTTTTCAGAGCTCACCGGTGTGATCGAAGGGGCTTGGGTGGGGATGGTGGTTGTGGGGGGCGGTGGTGGGGCCTCGTCGAACGAAGAAAACTCGACGCGGGTGGGGGCGGAGGTGGGGGTGGCGGAGGAACACATGCGGCGGGGCCGGTGGTTCGGCCGGCGGCTCGTGCGGTGTTCTGTATGGGAAGCATAGTATGTTCCTTGTGAGGAAGGGGAGTAGGGACATCTGCAGTCAACAACTAATAGAGCCGGCCTATACGTGATCGATAGGCTTTCAATTACTAGAGGCAATACAACACCGTAATTTCCAGCCAGTTCCACTTTCCCGATTTATATATCCTGGTTATGGTGTACCCCTGTTATGTACTGATGGGTAACGTAGCAGAATTTTAGAATTTTCTATGCATCACCAAGATCAATCTATGGAGTCATCTAGCAATGAGGGAGAGAGTAGTGCATCTACATACCCTTGTAGATCGCGCGCGGAAGCGTTCAAGAGAACGGAGTTGATGGAGTCGTACTCGTCGTGATCCAAATCACCGATGACCAAGTGCCGAACGGACAGCACCTCCGCGTTCAACACACGTACGGTTGGGAAGACGTCTCCTCCTTCTTGATCCAGCAAGGGGGAAGGAGAGGTTGATGAAGATCCAGCAGCACGACGGCGTGGTGGTGGATGTAGCAGGATCCCGGCAGGGCTTCGCCAAGCGCAAGCGGGGAGGAGAGGTGTAACGGAGGGAGAGGGAGGCGCCAAGAGCAAGGGTGTGCGGCTGTCCTCCCTCCCCTCCTCTTTATATAGGGGCCTTGGGGGGGCGCCGGCCCTAGGAGATGGATCTCCAAGGGGCGGCGGCCAAGGGGTGGCTTCCCCCCCAAGCCAAGTGGGGGGCGCCCCCACCCCTAGGGTTTCCCAACCCTAGGCATAGGGGAGGCCCAAGGGTGGCGCACCAGCCCACCAGGGGCTGGTTCCCCTCCCACTTCAGCCCATGGGGCCCTCCGAGATAGGTGGCCCCACCTGGTGGACCCCGGGACCCTTCCGGTGGTCCCGGTACAATACCGGAGACCCCCGAAACCTTCTCGATGGCCGAAACTGGACTTCCTATATATAAATCTTTACCTCCGGACCATTCTAGAACTCCTCGTGACGTCCGGGATCTCATCTGGGACTCCGAACAACTTTCGGGTTACTGCATACTAATATCTCTACAACCCTAACGTCACCGAACCTTAAGTGTGTAGACCCTACGGGTTCGGGAGACATGCAGACATGACCAAGACGCCTCTCCGGTCAATAACCAATAGCAGGATCTAGATACCCATGTTGGCTCCCACATGCTCCACGATGATCTCATCGGATGAACCACAATGTCGAGGATTCAATCAATCCGTATACAATTCCCTTTGTCAATCGGTACGTTACTTGCCCGAGACTCGATCGTCGGTATCCCAATACCTCGTTCAATCTCTTTACCGGCAAGTCACTTTACTCGTGCCGTAATGCATGATCCCGTGATCAACCACTTGGTCACATTGAGCTCATTATGATGATGCATTACCGAGTGGGCCCAGAGATACCTCTCCGTCATACGGAGTGACAAATCCCAGTCTCCATTCGTGCCAACCCAACAGACACTTTCGGAGATACCTGTAGTGTACCTTTATAGTAACCCAGTTACGTTGTGACGTTTGGCACACCCAAGGCACTCCTACGGTATCCGGGAGTTGCACAATCTCATGGTCTAAGGAAATGATACTTGACATTCGGAAAAGCTACAGCAAACGAACTACACGATCTTTGAGCTATGCTTAGGATTGGGTCTTGTCCATCACATCATTCTCCTAATGATGTGATCCCGTTATCAATGACATCCAATGTCCATAGTCAGGAAACCATGACTATCTTTTGATCAACGAGCTAGTCAACTAGAGGCTCACTAGGGACGTGTTGTGGTCTATGTATTCACACATGTATTAAAATTTCCGGATAACACAATTATAGCATGAACATTAGACAATTATCATGAACAAAGAAATATAATAATAACCATATTATTATTGCCTCTAGGGCATATTTCCAACATGTACGTGGGATGTTTGGTTTGAGACTAAATTTGCCTAAGGTTGCCACACCTAAGGTTAGGAAAGTTTAACCAACTTGGGTGCATGTTTGGTTCAAGCCACACCTTATGCAAGCCACCCTAGGGCCCCACATCACATACACACAAAAAGTGTGGCAAGATTCCCTTAGGCTTGCCAACTTGTGGCTCTCATTTTGAAGAACTAACCTTAGGCAAGTGTGGCAACATTGTATGGCAAGGTGTGGCATGGTTAGGCCTAGAACCAAACAGCCCTATGATCTGTCTAGTTGTTGTGTGCTCTTGTTATCATGGTTTGGCAATAAACTCTCTATACAGTATATTATGAACCTACCATCTGCCAGCTATCCTTACTTCTGGAGCCTATTTTTGTGTGTACTTGTGCCAGATTATATAAATGCACGCACCATATTACAGCACACATGAGCTCTCTCATCAGAATCCAGTGATAGAAGACAAGTGTTTACAGGGGCGCCCCTATATTAGAATATCATCTGTATTACAAATATAATCTCACAACTATTTATGTTTTCATGGTTCTCAGATATTATACGCAATTACAGTGAATATCAGAATCCGCGCATCCGAAGAATATTGTGGAACACTGCAATGACTTACAAAATTGGCAGCAAGGCATTGAGTGCCATTCTGGAAGAAATGAAACTCGTACGCTCCCCACCTGTTGATTCTTGTTCAGAATATCATCCTAATGACTATTCTAACCTCGAGGAGTCAAACATAGATGGACTGTCCTGTTCACCCATCAAGGTACCTGTTCTAATTTGGCAAGGTTTTATTGATTGCGCGTATCTTGCATATGGTGTCTTGCATTTCTTCTACTTTGTTGCACCGCCATCTGCTTAGTTTACTCATCATATATGTCGAGATGCCATGCCCATCCATTATCAATACATATTCCATCTATCATCATACCATGTTTTTCCACTCAAATGCTGTTCTTGTGCATCAGACATCAAAAAGGAAGAGGGTGATTGCCGAACCTGAAGGAGCACCAGCAAAGTCCTTGAAAAACGTGGTGGTGTCGGAGAAATCATACAGCACCCCACTTATATTAGCTGTACAACTAGTGACACAAAACGTAGGACCGACTCCAACAGACTGTACCCATACTTCACTAGCCACACCACTAGCCCCACCACACAGGACTTGCACTCCAGCAAAAGGTATACCGATTTCATTTGCCATAGCACCAGCTGTACCACAGAAAAATCCCACTCCAGCAAAAAGTACAACAAGTCCACCGGCCGAAGACCTATCCCAACTGCAGAGACGGCCAATTCCTGCAGATTGGAACCCCATTCCGTTTATTCCCAGTTTAAAAGAAAATGCTTTCAATGTTGTTAGGGACTACGTGCATATATTCCCATCATGGGAAGATTATTGTGAAGACAAACACCATTTTCACATCTTCCTATCCAACTTACGTGTAAGTGCTATTATTCATGGTTATTATTTTCCTATTTTCTGCTGATTGAACACATCAATGATTTACATTACATTGTTGTAACTAGGTGAGGGTTAATCTGGATAGTCATGACGAGCAAAGCTTGCTTGTGCTTGTCAAGGAAGCATTGAAGCAGTATCGATGTTACCTGAGGAAACCACACTTTGATGGCAAGTCTATAAACGAATTTCTGATGAAGTCTCCTGTGCTAAATTTAGAAGACATTGAATGGAAAAACCTTGTTATGCACTGGTCTCGTTCCCAGGATGAGGTACTGTCTATGAAATCACATGACAATTTGAACTTCTACTTTTCCGCATGTGCCTTACGGGTCTTTTTTGTAGGAAATCTGCTCGAAGAAGAATTCCGGTTTGACAAGAACGACAGGATATCGCAAATATGTTGCCCGCTGCTTTGCTCTTGTTAGTACCTGTTGTCCTGTATCACTGTACTTGCATACATACCTGGTTCATTATGTGACAGCAGTATGCATGATAGCTTGCTTATCAATTGTTCGCTTCAAATTATCTGATCTGTATGCATGGTTACATTAGTGTAGAATATATCCAATGCCAATGTTTTTTTAGCTCTGCATTGTTCTTGTAAGTACATGATGTCCTTTATCAGTGTACTTATAATGACAGGTAGTTGTTCATGTACCATCACTCTGCAGCTTATTTTCCTTTGCCCTCCATTTTCTACACATCAGATCTATATTTACTTTTACCATAAGGTTGGTACTGAAGAAGTTTAGCCGTGCATTGCTCTTGGCTGTACCTTTTGCCTATATCGCTACACTTACATTTATAGCTACTTGGTTATGTAGCATCACTCTTCATCTTATCTTAAATATTCTCCATTTTTTGTATATTATCACATCTATATTTACTGTTAACAAAATGTAGAATAAAGGCAATGCTTTTGAAGAAGATTCTTTGGTAAACTTCTTGAATTGCCCCCCCCCCATCAGCATGGACAAGGCCTTTATAGAGCCTGTCTTCACCAATAATGTAAGTTTTTCCATCTCAAGCCTTCAAACTTTGTTGTATATATTTGGTTAGGCATGACTGCAACAACTGTTTGTTTTTGGTGTTTGCATCAAATTGCTTGTTTAAAGTTTATTATATGTAGTTCATAAACAAAAGTTTGTCCTTTCTCAATTTAAGTTTTCAGTTGTACAACCAAGTTCCTTCTTCATACCATGTAAATTAAACTATACAGAGCAAGTGATCTTCTTTTGCACTGCATGTATGCTTCTGTTCTTCATCCGTAATCCAGTGGTGTGGTGAACCTACCCACCACAGCACAATGTCATATTCTGCAATGTCTTAACAATGAACAATGTCATATCATTCTACTATTATTTAAACCCTCTCTTTATTTGCCAATCTGAAATGGTATAAATTGACAGCACACTAACCATTGATACTTATGAGTTCTTGATCTGTAATCCAGTAGTGTCGTGAAGCTGCCAACTCCTTCACAATGTCATTTCCTGCCATGTCTTGACCTGAACAATACCATATTGTGTTAATGCAAATTTAAAGTGTGTCACTTTATTCGTCTGTAAGAAATGTGATGAATTGTTAGCACTGATACTTTTATGTGCAAAACCTGTCATCTGTCTGCTTGTTTATCTTTCAGGGTGAGGAAGATATAAGTGTTGAACAAGCGCAATCTCATCATCTTGCTCAGCTGCTTGCGCTGCAGCTCCCTAGCAGGGCTAACCTTTCCTGAACTCTATTGAAGTGTTGTCGGTTTTGTATATTATTTTGTCGGCGTGTTTATTTGCACTGGTGGCGATCTTTGATGCCCAGTGTATGTAATCTGTTGTCTGCTTGTGCTTTATTATCATAGTGGAGAACTTTGATGCCCAGTGGATGTAATATGCCGTAATTTCTTTATTGTATAGTATAGGTTTTTTCTTATTCACGATGCTGCAATTATTTTACTGTATATATATCCTGTCTTCACAGTAAACCGGCCAAACCATAAAATTATGGTACATAATCGGGCCGTCATGCAATCACGGTGTAGGTTGAGCCTGAAACGTGTCGAACAACTCACGGGACGGCAGCAGCCCGAAATGACCCCGACCCATGATTGTGCGAATCAAATCACGGGCTTTTAACTGGCCAAAAAATTGTCTCGGTCCTTGTTTGGCCCAATCAGATATCGGGTGCGAACAGGCCGGATGCAAACCGGGCCGTAGTTAGGCCCAACTATATGACAGGCTTTTAATAGGCTGAAATTAATATAGGGCCAAAATGTTAAACAGGCCCTTAACAGGGAAAAACTAATATCAGGCCGAATTACTAAGTGGGCCTTTTGCAAGTGGGCCCAAAAGCATAGTGTCCAGTTGACGGGCCGAATATGATATGGGCCATAATTGAGCCCAAAGCCTCTTAAAGGGCCGGACCTAATCTGGGCCGTAATTTGGCCCAGAACGTGGTAGGCCTTTAACGGCCCGGATCTCATATGGGCCACTATTAGGCCCGGAGCGTGGCAGTCCAATAATGGACCAGATCAAATATGGGCCGACATTTGGCCCAAAACATGGCAGGCAGTTAATGGGCCGGCCTACTAGGGTCCTCAAAATCTTGTGGGCCTACAGCTGGGCCGGCCCATTAATGTCGGAGAAATCTCGTGGGCCTTTAGCTGGGCCGGCCCATTATGATCCGCAAGAATCTTGTGGGCCTTTACCTGGGCCGGCCCATTATGGCCCGCAAAATCTTGTGGGCCTTTAGCTGGGCCAGCCCATTATGGTCTGCAAAATCTCGTGGGCCTTTAGCTGGGCCGGCCCATTATGGTCCGCAAAATCTTGTGGGCCTTTAGTTGGGCCGGCCCATTTAAACTTGTTGGACCGTGCCATGTGTCGACGTATCATAGGCGCCTTCTGTCCAGTGAGTGGATGACATGTGTCCCGATGATGAGCCGACACGTGTTTCCTCTAGCCAATGATGATTTTACACGTGGAAAATCCCCATTGGTCGGGGCTATTAACGGGTTATCGGATCCAAAACCCGACCCGATAGCTTAACGGCATTCCGTTACGGTGGATGCCACGTGTCGGTCACCCTTGACGAAAGCACTTCTGTGACGCGCGATTTATCGTCATGGAATTGGACACTTCCATGATGATAATTTTGGTAATGTCATGGAACACTTCTACGACAACACAGGTATGACTATCTTGATTCTGTCATAAATTTGTCATGGATGTACATGCATGACAAAAAAGCGACCTACTGTGACAAACACATATCATCACAGAAGTGTATTTTTTTGTAGTGTTGTGTTCCTCTTCATTCTTCGAGTACACCAAGATATCATCGATGAACACCACGACAAACTTATCCAAGAACTCCATGAACACCTTATTCATCATACTCATGAAATAGGCTGGGGCGTTAGTCAATCCTAATGACATAACAGTACACTCATATAGCCCGAACCTTGTGGTGAAGGCTGTCTTAGGTATATCCTCTTCTCGGATCTTCAGCTAGTGGTATCCAGATTGCAGATCGATTTTGGAAAATACTTTAGCTCCTTGCAACTGGTCAAACAAATCATTGATCATCGGTAGTGGGTACTTGTTCTTGATCGTCACTTCATTCAATGCGCGATAATCAACAACCATTCTTAAAGATCCATCCTTCTTCTCAACCAAAAGCACTGGGGCTCCCCACGGTGAAGAACTTCATCGAATGTAACCCTTCTCCAATAACTCCTTGATCTGCTTCTTAATCTCCTCCTGATCATTTGCGGGCATCCGGTATGGTCTCTTCGATATCGGTCCGGTGCCTGGCAACAACTCTATCAAAAACTCAATGTCTCAATCTAGTGGCATGCCTGGTAGCTCCTCTGGAAATACATCCGGATAATCCATCACTACAAGCACTTCCTCCTGAACAACTCCTGAGAGGGAATTTACTTGGGTTCTCCTTGGCGCGTGCCTAGATACATACTTAATCCTTTTTCCCTCCGGGGTGGTGAGTAGAATTGACCTACTACCACAGTCAATGTTTCCTCCATACTTCGATAGAAAATCCATTCCTAGTATCCCATCCAATCCTTGTGACTCTAGAATTATAAGGTCTGAGGGGAAAACATGGCTATCAATGGTTAAGGGTATCCGATCGCACCATCGACTGGCCATATACTCTACTCCTGGTGAGCTTACTAGCATGGGTGACCTAAGGGCTAAGGTGGGTAACTTAAACTTGTCCACAAATCCCCTTGAAATGTATGAATGCGATGCACCAGTATCAAAAAGAACGAGAGCGGTAAATGACTTAACCAAAAACTTACCGATAACTGCATCTGGCTGCTCTTCAACCTCCTTCACGTTCACGCGGTTCACTTGTCCCCTGCTGAAAGGGTTGGGCTTCTTCCCAGAGCTTCCATTGCCATTTCCATTCTTTGTCTCAGGACACTCATTGGCATAGTGTCCAGTCTTCCCGCACTTGAAACAAGTAATGTGACTTTGGTCCTTCTTGGCGGGTGTGGCTAGGTTATATCGGTTCTGATTACTGCCTGCTCCATTCCCATTTCCATTCTTGGGGCCACTGTGATTATGCGAACTTCCTCCATTGTGGGTATGGCCTCCATGGTTATGGGTATATCCTCCCAAGTTTGGGGTAAAATGAGGCTTCTGCTGGGCTCCCGAATTGTACTTCCCTTGTCCATACTTCCTTTTGCGGCTCTCAATTTGCTGCTGCTTCCCTTCAATCATAAGAGCCTTGTCTACCAACTCCTGGTAGTTGTTAAATGTTGCCACCATTAACTGCATACTCATTTCATCATTCATCCCTTCCATAAACTTCTCCTGCTTCGCGGCATCTGCGGCCACATCATTTGGGGCGTAGCGAGCTAACTTACTGAACTCATCCACACACTGCCCCATAGTACGATTTCCTTGGCGCAAGTTGCGAAACTCACGCTTCTTCATGCTCATAGATCCAGTTGAGACATGAGCAGTGTGGAATGCTTGCTGAAACTGCTCCCAAGTGACATTGGCTATAGGGAAAGTGGACATGTAATTCTCCCACCATGAGGCTGCGGGTCCGTCCAATTGATGTGCGGCAAAATGCACCTTCTACGCATCTATGCAACCTGCGGTGGTCAACTCCCTTCCAATCCTGCGTAGCCAGTCATCAGCAACTATCAGCTCAGTGCTACTAGAAAACACCGGCGGTTGTAACCTCAGAAAATGGGCTAAGTTGTCAACTGGAGGTGGTGGCGGTGGGTTGTTGTTGTTGCCTTGGTTCTAGACTAGTAGCTGCATCAAGGCATTCTGCTGTTGGATCAACTAGGTGAGCTCCGATGGGAATGCAAATCCGGGGTCACGTCTCGGAGGCATCTGATGGGTTTAGAGGGGGAGATTATAATAGAATGAGGTCTGGTGAGAAAGCACTACCCATATGCACATGAGACAAACACATTCATATCACTCCCAATCAATTCAAACAAGGGCATAAAATCGATCTAACTATCATTACAGTGCTCAGACTACTACTATATACATGGGGGAAATACTACTGATAATATGGTGGTCGACTAGAAATTTTGATCGATGGAAGACTCCCATGATGTCTGCTCTAGCTTCGTCTTCATAGTCATCATCACTACTGTCGGGGTCAGAGTCGGTGTCGTCGATGATGATGTAGTCCTCGGGATGGTCATCATCTCCTCCTGGCGCGGGGTCTCCCATGAATACTCCTAGCTTCCTTGTCAGGTCGTCATTCTTCTCCACTAGTATGGTGATTTCCTCCTCGTATCCATCGCGTGTAGACTTGATTTCCTCTTCAAGCTCCATGTTCCTTGACATCAGCTTCTTCAGATCTATCATGTTTGCGCACATCTGGTTCTCCTAGCGACGAATGTGCTAGTTTAACACCTAGACGAAAGCCGCAATGGACCTATCCCTCCTGGTACTGATCATCTCACATTGCTCATCTCGGCGCCCACATATCTGGTAGATGGTGTCCTTAAGATCCTTGTGATAAACTTCACCGATGCGTCCTATGGCGATGTGGGCTGCCATGCTCTTTCCTAGACTCCAGGTTAGTGCATCAAAGGAAAACTCTATGGGCTCAGTAACTGGCATGAAGGTCCTTCCTGGAACTTGAACTCGAATTATCCAACGTTCCCCTTCTTGTAAAGTGGCGGTGTAGGTCTCGGTGAAGCTTGGTATTCCGATGTTTAGGTACCTAGTGACTTCCTTCAAGTGTCTCCCAAAAAGCGTGTCTTCATCCGGTTGTGCAAACTTGTTCCTTGAGTCTGCCATCCTATAGTGTGGAAAATGGAGAGGAGTCAGAAATGAGTAGAGAAGAGTGACCTATGGCTTATCTTAGTGGTCATGTCCTACATTCAACGTGTGCTCTGATACCATCTTGTAGCGATCCGACCTCAGATGGTCAAATCTCTGTGTATAAGTATCATCCCTGAATCGGTAATGCTGACACACACAATACTCGAAGGATTTATAACAGAGTGCAATCACACACTTATTACATCGAATGTCTCAAAAGAGAACTTATTACAATAAATATGGCTTAAGACCATCTAAATAAGATAACAGCGGAAGGATTCAAAGATAAAGTGAGTCCATCAACTCCAACGGCATAGCTGAGTGCATGACAACGACCTAGCGCACCTTACTCTTCGTCTGAAAAGTCTGCAACATGATATGTTGCAGCCCGAAACGGGTCAGCACATGGAATATGCTGGCAAGATAACACAATAGAGCATTGAACAAAATAAATGCTATCACTACATGCATCTATGGCTGGTGGAGGCTCTATGGTTATAATGTTTTGCGAAAAGCCAAATTTTCCCTACAACAAAGGAATATATTTTATTTAACTATCATGGTAGTTGATAAACATTGAGAATGGTAAATCCCCATCTCAATCCCAATTAAAAAGTAATTAACAACCCAACGAATTAATTTAGAGTGATGAGATCAACATGATAATCCAAGAACCAGATACTCAAGATGCCCATAACCGGGGACACGGCTAACCATGATTAGTTTGTACACTTTGCAAAGGTTTGCACACTTTTCCCAACAAGACTCGATCTCCTCCGTTGGATTTCTCGCACTACATGGTGTTTGAGAAACGGATAACCGAGACACAGTATTTCAGAAACATTAACTCTTTACTCTGGGTAAACAGTACCAACCTACATCCCCTACATCTACTAGTCTACCAGTGAAAGAGGTCATGCAACATACTCAACTATTCTAGAGCCCATAATAGCTTGTGGCTGCACACAAAAGTTTCTAGCATGAATAATCTTATGATCCCTTTGAGCCTGGGTGGCGAACCAAAGGATAACATTGGTATATCCCAAGTGCCCGCAACTAATCCACCCAAATGTGTATTTAAGTAGCCACCTTAAGTTAACCATTAATTAACTATCTCACATCTGTCATGGATACACTCAAACCCAATCCACGTCTACGAGCATAGCATGGCAATATAAGCATAGCGTAGAAGTAACTCCCAAGGGTTTGATATTAAAAAGGGCAATAGGTTCTACCTCATCATCTACTTCCCAATACCCACATGTTAATCACATCCTAATTATGCAGTGTTTGAGGATTGTAACTAATGCATAAAAACTAGGTAATAAAGGGATATGATCAAAGTGTTACTTGCCTTGCTGACGATCTGCAAACCCTAGAGACTCGTAGTAGCACGCTTCGCACTCCGGAAATTCTATCGCAAACAAACAGTAGCATACATAATAACTCAAGCATTGATGCAAGGGTAAAAATCTAATAAGAAGATCAAATTTGAAAGTTCAACTGAAGAGATTCGATTTGCAAGAAGAATGGGTTAATTCGGAGCTACGGAATTGAAACTACGATCAAAAGAACTTCGAAATCAAATCTGCTTGAAACCAAATTTTAAATTGGCAAAATCATGTTCAAGTTGATTAACCGGAAAGATGGGCTCGAGACGAAGATTTTGGCGTTGGTTTCACTGGATTTCGACGAACGGTTAAAAAGTTGCGAGGGTTTGAAGATCAGGGGCTAATCTGCAATAAAAATAATCGCGGATTGGTCCCTGCCCGAAAATAAAAGAAAAAGAAAAAGACTAGGCGGGAACGTTCGTTTACAGAGACGAACGGGCGAACGTGTTCATCAAAAATGAACTAACGAGTGGACGCTCGCTAAATAAAGAAACTAAAAAAACGAAACGAACCGATCTAAATAAAAACCGAAACTAGGGTTTCTAAAAAAGCCGGGACGATTTTTACCTAAACCGAAAAACAACCAGCGAGATCCGCGAGGTCTGGCGACTTCCAGCGAGGCGGGGCGGCTGCGGCGCAGATGCGGGGTGGCGGGCAGCGGCGCGACGCGGCAAGGCGGCGAGCGGCACGGCAGGTGATACGTCTCCAACGTATCTATAATTTTTGATTGTTCCATGCTATATTATATCCTGTTTTGGACATTATTAGGCTTTATTATACACTTCTATATTATTTTTGGGACTAACCTATTAACCGGAGGTCCAGCCCAGAATTGCTGTTTTTTGCCTATTTCAGAGTTTCGCAGAAAAAGAATATCAAACGGAGTCCAAACGGAATGAAACCTTCGGGAACGTGATTTTCAGAACAAACGTGATCCAGAGGACCTGGACCCTATGTCAAGACATCAACCAGGAAGGCACGAGGTAGGGGGGCGTGCCTACCCCCCCAGGCGCGCCCTCCACCCTCGTGAGGCCATGTTGCTCCACCGATGTACTCCTTCCTCCTATATATACCTATGTACCCCCAAACTACCAGATACGGAGCCAAAACCCTAATTCCACCGCCGTACCTTTCGGTATCCATGAGATCCCATCTTGGGGCCTTTTCCGGAGCTCCGCCAGAGGGGGTATCGATCACGGAGGGCTTCTACATCAACACCATAGCCCGTTCGATGAAGTGTGAGTAGTTTACTTTAGACCTACGGGTCCATAGTTATTAGCTAGATGGCTTCTTCTCTCTTTTTGGATCTCAATACAAAGTTCCCCCCCTCTCTTGTGGAGATCTATTCGATGTAATCTTCTTTTGCGGTGTGTTTGTTGAGACCGATGAATTGTGGGTTTATGATCAAGTTTATCTATGAACAATATTTGAATCTTCTCTGAATTCTTTTATGTATGATTGGTTATCTTTGCAAGTCTCTTCGAATTATCAGTTTGGTTTGGCCTACTAGATTGATCTTTCTTGCAATGGGAGAAGTGCTTAGCTTTGGGTTCAATCTTGCGGTGTCCTTTCCCAGTGACAGTAGGGGCAGCAAGGCACGTATTGTATTGTTGTCATCGAGGATAACAAGATGGGGTTTATATCATATTGCATGATTTTATCCCTCTACATCATGTCATCTTGCTTAAAGCGTTACTCTGTTCTCTTGAACTTAATACTCTAGATGCATGTTGGATAGCGGTCGATGTGTGGAGTAATAGTAGTAGATGCACAAGCGTTTCGGTCTACTTGTCACAGACGTGATGCCTATATACATGATCATACCTAGATATTCTCATAATTATTTGCCATTTGCCTCTCGTTTTCCTCTCCCCCACTTCACCCTTGCCGTTTTATTCGCCCTCTCTCTCTCCATCCTCCCTCTCTTTCTCTATTCGCCTCTTTTTGCCAGTTTCTTGTTTGCTTGTGTGTCGGATTGCTTGCTTGTCACGATGGCTCAAGACAATACCAAATTGTGTGACTTTAATAATACCAACAACAATGATTTTATTAGCACTCCGATTGCTCCTCTTACCGATGCTGAATCTTGTGAAATAAATGCTGCTTTGCTGAATCTTGTCATGAAAGATCCGTTTTCTGGCCTTCCTAGTGAAGATGCCGCTACCCATCTAAACAACTTTGTTGATCTGTGTGATATGCAAAGAAGAAAGATGTGGACAATGATATTGTTAAATTGAAGCTATTTCCTTTTTCACTTAGAGATCGTGCTAAAGCTTGGTTTACGTCTTTGCCTAAAAACAGTATTGATTCGTGGAAGAAGTGCAAAGATGCTTCTATATCTAAGTATTTTCCTCCTAGTAAGATCATCTATCTTAGAAATGATATTATGAATTTTAAGCAACTTGATCATGAACATATTGCACAAGCTTAGGAGAGGATGAAATTAATGATATGTAATTGCCCTACACATGGTTTGAATTTGTGGATGATTATACAATTTTTTATGCTGGATTGAATTTTGCTTCCAGAAATCTTTTAGATTTGGCTGCGGGACGCACTTTTATGGAAATCACTTTAGGAGAAGCTACTAAACTCCTAGATAATATTATGGTTAATTATTCTCAATGGCACACGGAAAGATCTACTAATAAGAAAGTGCATGCGATAGAAGAAATTAATGTTTTGAGTGGTAAGATGGATGAACTTATGAAATTATTTGCTAATAAAAGTGTTTCTTCTGATCCTAATGATATGCCTTTGTATACTTTGATTGAGAATAATAATGAATCTCTGGATGTGAATTTTGTTGGTAGGAATAATTTTGGTAACAACGTGTATAGAGGAAACTTTAATCCTAGGCCGTATCCTAGTAATTCCTCTAATAATTATGGTAAATCCTACAACAATTCTTATGGAAATTTTAATAAGATGCCCTCTGATTTTGAATCTAATATTAAGGAATTTATTACTTCGCAAAAGAATTTCAATGCTTTGATTGAAGAAAAATTGCTTAAGATTGATGAGTTGGCTAGGAACGTTGATAGAATTTCTCTTGATGTTGATTCTTTGAAACTTCGATCTATTCCACCTAAGCATGATATCAATGATTCTCTCAAAGCCATGAGAATTTCCATTGATGAGTGCAAAGAAAGAACCGCTAGGATGCGTGCTAAGAAATATTGCTTTATAAAAGCGTGTTCTTCTAGTTTCCATGATAATAAAGATGAAGATCTAAAAGTTATTGATGTGTCCCCTATTAAATCTTTGTTTTGTAATATGAATCTTGATAATGATGGGACTAAATATGATCCACCTTTACCTAGAAGACGTTCCAAAAATTCCGAGTCTTTAGATCTTGATGCTAAAATTGTTAAAAGTGGGATTGAAGAAGTCAAAACTTTAAATATTAATGAACCCACTATTTTGGATTTCAAGGAATTTAATTATGATAATTGTTCTTTGATAGATTGTATTTCCTTGTTGCAATCCGTGCTAAATTCTCCTCATGCTTATAGTGAAAATAAAGCCTTTACCAAACATATCGTTGATGCTTTGATGCAATCTTATGAAGAAAAACTTGAGTTGGAAGTTTCTATCCCTAGAAAACTTTATGATGAGTGGGAACCTACTATTAAAATTAAGATTAAAGATCATGAATGCTATGCTTTGTGTGATTTGGGTGCTAGTGTTTCCATGATTCCAAAGACTTTGTGTGATTTGCTAGGTTTCCGTGATTTTGATGATTGCTCTTTAAACTTGCACCCTGCGGATTCCACTATGAAGAAACCTATGGGAAGAATTAATGATGTTCTTATTGTTGCAAATAGGAATTATGTGCTCGTGGATTTTATTGTTCTTGACATACATTGCAATCCTTCATGTCCTATTATTCTTGGTAGACCTTTCCTTAGAACGATTGGTGCAATTATTGATATGAAGGAAGGGAATATTAAATTCCAATTTCCGTTAAGGAAAGGCATGGAACACTTCCTTAGAAAGAAAATTAAATTACCTTATGAATCTATTATGAGAGCCACTTATGGATTTCCTCCCATAGATGGCAATACCTAGATCTATCCTTGCTTTTATGCCTAGCTAAGGGCGTTAAACGATAGCGCTTGTTGGGAGGCAACCAATTTTATTTTTATTTCTTGCTTTTTGCTACTGTTTAGTAATAAATAATTTATCTAGCCTATGTTTTGGTTGTGTTTTTTGTGTTTAATTAGTGTTTGTGCCAAGTAGAATCGTTGGGAAGACTTGGGGAAAGTCTTTTTAATCTTGCTGTAAAAAACAGAAACTTTAGCGCACACGAGAATTGCTGTCATTTTTATTTGGAAAGTGATATTTAGTTAATTGTTTTTGCATATGATTAATAGATAATTTCGTCACGTCCAGCAATTTATTTTAGAATTTTCTGGGTTCCAGATCTTGTGTTAGCTACAGATTACTACAGACTGTTCTGTTGTTGACAAATTCTGTTTTTCGTGTGTTGTTTGCTTATTTTGATGAATCTATGGCTAGTAAAATAGTTTATAAACCATATAGAAGTTGGAATACAGTAGTTTTAACACCAATATAAATAAAGAATGAGTTAATTACAGTACCTTGAAGTGGTGTTTTGTTTTCTTTCTCTAACGGAGCTCATGAGATTTTTTACTTTAAGTTTTGTGTTGTGAAGTTTTCAAGTTTTGGGTAAAAGATTTGATGGATTATGGAACAAGGACTGGCAAGAGCCTAAGCTTGGGTATTCCCATGTCACCCCAAGATAATCTAAGGACACCTAAAAGCCAAAGCTTGGGGATGCCCCGAAATGCATCCCCTCTTTCGTCTACTTCTATCGGTAACTTTACTTGGAGCTATATTTTTATTTACCACATGATATGTGTTTTGCTTGGAGCGTCTTGTATTATTTGAGTCTTTGTTTGTTAGTTTTCCACAATCATCATTGCTGCACACACCTTTTTGAGAGAGACACTCATGATTCGGAAATTGTTAGAATACTCTATGTGCTTCGCTTATATCTTGTGAGTTATATAGTTTTTGCTCTAGTGCTTCACTTATATCTTTTAGAGCACGTTGGTAGATTTGTTTTATAGAAACCATTGTTCTATCATGCTTCACTTAGATTATTTTGAGAGTCCTACAAAACAACCTGGTAATTTTCTTTAATTATGTTAGGCATTCAAGATTAATAATAAAATTTTCTTATGAGTGTGTTGAATACTATGAGAAGTTTGAAACTTGATAATTGTTTTGAAATATGGAGATGGTGATATTAGAGTCGTGCTAGTTGAGTAGTTGTGAATTTGAGAAATGCTTGTGTTGAATTTTGTGATTCCTGTCGCATGCATGTATGGTGAACCGTTATGTTAAGAAGTCAGAGCATGATGTATTTATTGATTGTCCTCCTTATGAGTGGCGGTCAGGGACGAGCGATGGTCTTTTCGTACCAATCTATCCCCTAGGAGCATGCACGTAGTACTTTGCTTCGATAACTAATAGATTTTTGCAATAAGTATGTGAGTTCTTTATGACTAATGTTGAGTCCAAGGATTATACGCACTCTCACCCTTCCACCATTGCTAGCCTCTCTAATACCACGCACCTTTTGTCGGTATCATACACCCACCACATACCTTCCTCAAAATAGCCACCATACCTACCTATCATGGCATTTCCATAGCCATTCCGAGATATATTGCCATGCAACTTTCCACCGTTCCATTTACTATGGCACGCTCAATATTGTCATATTGCTTCACATGATCATGTAGTTGACATTTTAGTTGTGGCAAAGCCACCATTCATAATTCTTTCATATAAGTCACTCATGCATCATTGCTATCCTGGTATACCACCGGAGGCATTCATATAGAGTCATACTTTGTTCTAGTATTGAGTTGTAATCATTGAGTTGTAAATAAATAGAAGTGTGATGATCATCATTTATAGAGTATTGTCCCCCCAAAAAAGAGAAAGGCCAACAAAAAGAAGGCCCCCAAGAAAGAAAGAATAAATAAATAAAAGGGGCAATACTACTATCCTTTTTTCCCACACTTGTGCTTCAAAGTAGCACCATGATCTTTATGATAGAGAGTCTCCTATGCTATCACTTCCATATACTAGTGGGAAATTTTCATTATAGAACTTGGCTTTTATATTCCAACGACGGGCCTCCTCAAAATGCCCTAGGTCTCCATGAGCAAGCAAGTTGGATGCACACCCATTTAGTTCTTTCTGTTGAGCTTTCATATACTTATAGCTCTAGTGCATCTGTTGCATGGCAATCCCTACTCACTCACATCGATATCTATTACTGGGCATCTCCATAGCCCATTGATATGCCTATTTGATGTGAGACTATCTTCTCCTTTTTGTCTTCTCCACAACCACCATTCTATTCCACATATAGTGCTATGTCCATGGCTCACGCTCATGTATTGCGTGAAGATTGAAAAAGTTTGAGAACACCAAAACCATGAAACAATTGCTTGGCTTGTCATCGGGGTTGTGCATGATTTAAATACTTTGTGTGGTGAAGATGGAGCATAGCCAGATTATATGATTTTGTAGGGATAACTTTCTTTGGCCCTGTTATTTCTAAGAGACATAATTGCTTAGTTAGTATGCTCGAAGTATTATTATTTCTATGTCAATATTGAACTTTTGTCTTGAATCTTTCGGATCTGAATATCCATACCACAATTAAGAGAATTACATTGAAATTATGCCAAGTAGCATTCCACATCAAAAATTCTGTTTTTATCATTTACCTACTCGAGGACGAGCAGGAATTAAGCTTGGGGATGCTTGATACGTCTCCAACGTATCTATAATTTTTGATTGTTCCATGCTATATTATATCCTGCTTTGGACATTATTGGGCTTTATTATACACTTTTATATTATTTTGGGGACTAACCTATTAACCGGAGGCCCAGCCCAGAATTGCTGTTTTTTGCGTATTTCAGAGTTTCGCAGAAAAAGAATATCAAATGGAGTCCAAACGGAATGAAAGCTCCGGGAACACGATTTTTTGGAACAAACGTGATCCAGAGGACTTGGACCCTACGCCAAGACATCAACCAGGAAGGCACGAGGTAGGGGGCGCGCCTACCCCCCAAGCGCGCCCTCCACCCTCGTGGGGCCCACGTTGCTCCACCGATGTTCTCCTTCCTCCTATATATACCTACGTACCCCCAAACTACCTGATACGGAGCCAAAACCCTAATTCCACCATCGTAACTTTTTGTATCCACGAGATCCCATCTTGGGGCCTTTTCCGGAGCTCCGTCGGAGGGGGTATCGATCACGGAGGGCTTCTACATCAACACCATAGCCCCTGTGATGAAGTGTGAGTAGTTTACTTTAGACCTACGGGTCCATAGTTATTAGCTAGATGACTTCTTTTCTCTTTTTGGATCTCAATACAAAGTTCTCCCCCTCTCTTGTGGAGATCTATTCGATGTAATCTTATTTTCCGGTGTGTTTGTTGAGACCGATGAATTGTGGGTTTATGATCAAGTTTATCTATGAACAATATTTGAATCTTCTCTGAATTCTTTTATGTATGATTGGTTATCTTTGCAAGTCTCTTTGAATTATCAGTTTGGTTTGGCCTACTAGATTGATCTTTCTTGCAATGGGAGAAGTGCTTAGCTTTGGGTTCAATCTTGCGGTGTCCTTTCCCAGTGACAGTAGGGGCAGCAAGGCACGTATTGTATTGTTGCCATCGAGGATAACAAGATGGGGTTTATATCATATTGCATGATTTTATCCCTCTACATCATGTCATCTTGCTTAAAGCGTTACTCTGTTCTCTTGAACTTAATACTCTAGATGCATGCTGGATAGCGGTCGATGTGTGGAGTAATAGTAGTAGATGCAAGCAGGAGTCGGTATACTTGTCTCGGACGAGATGCCTATATACATGATCATACCTAGATATTCTCATAACTATGCTCAATTCTGTCAATTGCTCAACAGTAATTTGTTCACCCACCGTAATACTTATGCTCTCGAGAGAAGCCTCTAGTGAAACCTATGGCCCCCGGGTCTATTTTCCATCATATTAATCTTCCAATACTTAGTTATTTCCTTTGCCATTTATTTTACTTGCATTTTTATTTCTCTTTATCTTAAAAATACCAAAAATATTATCCTATCATATCTATCAGATCTCACTTTCGTAAGTGACCGTGAAGGGATTGACAACCCCTTTATCGCGTTGGTTGCGAGGAGTTTATTTGTTTGTGTAGGTGCGAGGGACTCGTGCGTGGACTCCTACTAGATTGATACCTTGGTTCTAAAAAACTGAGGGAAATACTTACGCTGCTCTGATGCATCACCCTTTCCTCTTCAAGGGAAAACCAACGCAGTGCTCAAGAGGTAGCGGCAGGGTGGCGCAAGCGGCGGCTTGGGCGGCGAGAGGGACGAGGAGAGGCTGTGGGGGTGGGGCGGCTTATAAAGGGGGTCGTGGGGGTGCTTGCAGGAGGGGGCAGGGCGGCGGCGGACTCCGAGGCGGCCATGGCGGCGGC
The DNA here is from genome assembly GCF_002162155.2 of Triticum dicoccoides. Taxonomy (NCBI): domain Eukaryota; kingdom Viridiplantae; phylum Streptophyta; class Magnoliopsida; order Poales; family Poaceae; genus Triticum; species Triticum dicoccoides. Next base: position 130,540,437 of record NC_041390.1, on the reverse strand, counting down.
GTCGCGTGCGGGAGCGCGAGATCGGCTCGGGGTCGGGGGCGACCGGGCACTGGGCTTCGGCCCAATCGGCCCGAAGACTTTTTTTTTTAAAAATCCGTCAAAGGAAAAATCCTAAAGAAATATAAAAGAATTCTAAAAAATGCCAAAAACAATTTTCACCGTCTAAATAAAATATTTAGAACATAGTGAACATTTTCTTGGCCTAAAAATGCAATTTTGAAAAATGCATGCTTTTCTAATTCAAATAAAATAGCAATAAAATCCAAATAAAATTATTATTTGATTTTAACATTTTTCCTCCAATATTTCTTTTATTTTTGGAGAAGTCATATTATCTCCTCTCTTTTATTTTTGTAATAAAATATTTCGGAGAGAAAATAATTAAAACCAAAGTGATCCACTTTTCAATATTTGAGAAGAATTCAAATATGAAAATGAATGAAATCCCCAACTCTCTCAGTGGGTCCTTGAGTTGCTTAGAATTCCTGAGATCGCAAACGAAATGCAAATAAAATATGATATGCATATGATCACCTATGTATAACATTCCAAATTGAAAATTCAGGATGTTACATCTCAGCTCATTTTCTATCAGTGATATGTAAATCAAATTCTTGTAGCAAGAGAACCCATCAAATAAGTCTAGGTTTAGCATCTTTCTTTTCCATAAGATATTTAATAGCAGCACGATCGGTGTGAACAATTACTTTTGAATCAACAATGTAAGATCTAAATTTATCACAAGCAAACACCACTGCTAAGAATTCTTTTTTAGTAGTAGCATAATTTCGTTGAGCACTGTCTAGAGTTTTACTAGCATAATGAATAACATTCAGTTTCTTATCAACTCTTTGTCCTAGAACATCACCAACAGCATAATCACTAGCATCACACATAATTTCAAAAGGCAAGTTCCAATCAGGTGGTTGAACAATAGGTGCAGAAATTAAGTCTTTCTTGAGTGTTTCAAAGGTTTGTAAACAATCATCATCAAAAACAAAAGGAACATCCTTTTGCAAAAGATTCGTAAGAGGCCTAGAAATTTTAGATAAGTCTTTGATAAATCTCCTATAGAAACCTGCATGACCTAGGAAACTAAGAATACCTTTGATATCTTTAAGACATGGCATTTTCTCAATTGCATCAACCTTAGCTTTGTCCACTTCAATACCTCTTTCAGAAATTTTATGGCCCAAGACAATGCCTTCATTAACCATAAAGTGGCACTTCTTCCAATTCAAGACAAGATTTGTTTGTTCGCATCTCTGCAAAACTCGATCAAGATTGCTTAAACAATCATCAAAAGACTTTCCATAAACAGAGAAATCATCCATGAAAACCTCAACAATCTTTTCACAAAAGTCATAGAATATAGCAGTCATACATCTTTGAAAGGTAGCAGGTGCATTGCATAAACCGAAAGGCATATGTCTATAAGTATAAGTTCCGAAGGGACAGGTAAAAGTAGTCTTTTCTTGATCAGGTTGAGAAACAAGAATTTGTGAAAAACCAGAATATCCATCAGGGAAGCAAAAATGTGTGTGCTTAGATAATCTTTCTAGCATTTGATCAATAAAAGGCAGGGAGTAATGATCTTTCCTAGTTGCTTTGTTTAATTTTCTAAAATCAATTACCATTCTATAACATGTAACAATTCTTTGTGGAATAAGTTCATTCTTATCATTAGGAACAACAGTAATACCTCCTTTCTTAGGGACACAATGAACAGGACTTACCCATCTACTGTCAGCTATGGGATAGATTATACCTGCTTCCAGAAGTTTTAATATTCCGTTCTTACCACTTCTTTCATCTTCAGATTTAACCGACGTTGGTGATCAACAACAGGTTTAGCATCAGGTTCCATATTAATTTTGTGCTGACATAGAGTGGGACTAATGCCCTTTAAATCATCAAGAGTATATCCAATATCAGCTTGGTGCTTCCTTAGAACTTTCAATAATCTTTCTTCTTCATGTTCTGAAAGGTTAGCACTAATAATAACAGGATATATCTTCTTTTCATCAAGATAAGCATATTTCAAAGTGTCTGGCAATTGTTTTAATTCAAACGCAGGATCACCTTTAGGTGGAGGAGGACTTCCTAGAGTTTCAATAGGCAAATTGTGTTTAAGTAGAGGACGTTGTTCAAAGAAAATCTTATCTATTTCATTTCTTTCATGCATATGTAAATCATTTTCATGGTCTAATAAATATTGTTCTAAAGGATCAGTAGGTGGTACAGCAATAGAAGCAAGACCAATTATTTCATCCTCACTAGGCAATTCTTTTTCATGAAGCTTTCTACTAAACTTGGAAAAACTAAACTCATGAGACTCATCACCAAAACTAACACCGACAGTTTGTTTCTCACGGTCTATTCTAGCATTAACGATGTTCAAGGAAGGTCTACCAAAGATAATGGGACAAAAGTCATCTTGTGGGGAACCAAGAACAAGAAAATCAGTAGGGTATTTATTTTCCCACACAAGACTTCAACATCTCTAACAATCCCAATTGGTGATATAGTGTCTCTATTAGCAAGTTTAATAGTAACATCTATGTTTTCTATCTCCGCGGGTGCTATGTCACTCATCATTTATTGATATAAGGAATAAGGAATAGCACTCACGCTAGCACCTATGTCACATAAACCATGATAATAGTGATCTCCTATTTTAACTGAGACAACGGGCATGCCAACAACATGTCTATGTTTATCCTTTTTTTTAGGTTTGGCAATTCTACCAGCTTCTTCGCAGAAGTAAATAACATGCCCATCAACATTTTCTTCCAAGAGATCCTTAACCATAGAAATACTAGGTTCTACTTTAATTTGTTCATCGAGTTTAGGCGTTCTAATATAACTTTTGTTAACCATAGTTGAAACTTTAGCATGTTCTTTTATCCTGACAGGGAAAGGTGGTTTCTCAATATAAGGTGTAGGAACAACTGGATCAACATTGTAAAGTATAGTTTGTTCTTTAGATGGTACTGATTCTCTAATTTATTCTTTAATAGGTGGGTGATATTTAAACCACTTCTCTTTAGGGAGATCAACATGAGTAGCAAACAATTCACAAAAAGAGTCTACTATCTCAGAGTCAAGTCCATATTTAGTGCTAAATTTTTGAAAAGCATCGGTATTCATAAAAAGATTTAACACAATCATACTTAAGTTTAATACCCAAATCTTTACCTTCATTGAGTTCCCAATCTTCAGAGTTGCGTTTAATTCTTTCCAAAAGATCCCATCGGAATTCAATAGTCTTCTTCATAACAGGACCATCACAAGAAGTATCAAGCATGGTTTGATCATTACGAGAAAGCCCAGCACAAAAATTCTAGATAATATTTTCTCTCGAGAGCTCATGATTGGGGCATGAATATAACATTGACTTAAGCCTCCCCCAAGCTAGAGCCATACTTTCTCCTTCATGAGGGCAAAAATTATATATATAATTCCGATCACAATGAACTAGATGCATAGGATAATTTTTTGATGGAACTCCAATTTCAATCGATTCCAATTCCAGGATCCAATATCACCGCATAGCCTATACCATGCCAATGCCTTTTCCTTTCAAATATAAAGGGAAAATCTTCTTCATAACTTCATCTTTGGGTAAACCTGCAAGCTTGAACAATCCACAAATTTTTTCTACATATATCAAGTGCATATTTCCGTCTCCTGCATAAGGATTAGCTAGCAATTGTTCTATCATACACGAAGGAATTTCATATTCAATATTTTTAGTAGGTGCAGTAGGTTGAGGGGTAGCTAATGTTGGTTCCGGTCGAGGTGAAGATACCCCGAACAAACCCCTCAAAGGATTGTTTTCCATAGTAATAAGTGATAGTAAATTTCAGCACACTATATAAACGTTTCCTTACCAAATTCCACTTACCAAAGGCGCTTCACTCCTCGGCGACATCACCAGAAAATAGCCTTGATGAGCCACAAGTATAGGGTATCAATTGTAGCTCTTTTAGATAAGTAAGAGTGTCGAACCCAACGAGGAGCAGAAGGAAATGACAAGTGGTTTTCAGCAAGGTAATGTCTGCAAGTGCTGAAATTGTAAGTAACATAGTAGTTTGATAGCAAGATAATTTGTAATGAGAAAGTAACGATAGTAGTAACAAAAGTGCAGCAAGGTAGCCAAATCCTTTTGAGGCAAAGGACATGCCAAAACGGTCTCTTATGATAAGCAAAGCGTTCTTGAGGGTACACGGGATTTTCATCTAGTCACTTTCACCATGTTGGTTTGATTTGTGTTCGGTACTTTGATAATTTGATATGTGGGTGGACCGATGCTTAGGTGATGTTCTTACTTGAACGAACCTACTACTTATGATTAACCCTCCCACAAGCATCTACAACTACGAGAAAAGTATTAATAATAAATTCTAACCATAGCATTAAACTTTTGGATCCAATCGGTCCCTTGCTGAATAGCGCATAAACTGGGGTTTAAGCTTCTATCACTCTGTCAACCCATCATCTAATTTCTACTCAACAATGCATTCCCTTAGGCCCAAATATGGTGAATTGTCATGTAGTCGACATTCACATGACACCACTAAGGGAATCACAACATACATACTATCAAAATATCAAACACATATAAAGTTCACCTGATTACTTGCAAATTGATTTCTCTCATGACCTCAAGAACAAAAGTAACTACTCACAAATGATAATCATGATCAAGATCAGAGGGGTATTAAATAGCATATTGGATTCGAACATATAATCTTCCACCAAATAAACCATATAATAATCAACTACAAGATGTAATCAACACTACTAGTCACCCAAAAGCACCAATCTATAGTTCCAGCAACAAGATTGAACACAAGAGATGCAAAAGTGCTCCTGCCAAAGTTCTGCCTCGAGATAGCGGTGCTCCATCCTGAAAGTCCTCTCCTCATTTTTTCTAGGTCAAACTGACTTATATACCAGAAGATGGGCACTGGAGGTGGGCCTGGGTGAGCACAACCCACCAGGGCGCGCCTGGGCTCCCTAGCGCGCCCAGGTGGGTTGTGCCCACCTGGTGGGCCCCTCTAGTACTTATTTGCTCCAATATTATTCATATATTCCATAAAAATTCTCTGTGAAGTTTCAACTTATTTGAAGTTGTGCAGCCTGACGTAGCTTTTCCAGGTCCAGATTTCCAGCTGCTAGAATTCTCCCTCTTTGTGTATACCTTGCATATTATGAGAGAAAAGGCATTAGAATTACTCCAAAAAGCTTTATTATGGATAAAAACATCATAAATAATAGTAGGAAAAAAGATTCAAAATGGACGTATCAGTGCCCTTCTTTGGCCGCAAGAAATCTTATATCCAGATAAAAATCGTGTTAAAATTTTAGCCCAATCGGAGTTACGGATCTCCGGGAATTTAAGAAACAGTTGTCGGTGTCAAAACCGGCCGATCTTGGGTAGGGGGTCCCAAACTGTGCGTCTGAGGATCAAAGGTAACTGGAGACAAGGGAGACACGATGTTTACCCAGGTTTGGGTCCTCTTAATGGAGGTAAAACCCTACGTCCTGCTTGATTGTATTTGATGAGTATAGGGGTTATAAGAGTTGATCTACCTCGAGATCATAATGGCTAAACCCTAAATGTCTAGCCTATATGATTTGTCTTAGCCTCTACGGACTAACCCTCCGGTTTATATAGACATCGGAGGGGCCTAGGGTTGTACAGAGTCGGTTTACAGAGAAAGGAAATTATACATCCGGATGCTAGGCTTGCCATCCACGCAAAGGAGAGTCCCATCCGGGCATGGGGCAAGGTCTTTTGCCTTGTATCTTCACGACCCATCAGTCTGGCCCATATCAGATAGCCCGGACACCCGAGGACCCCTTAGTCCAGGACTCCCTCAGTAGCCCCTAAACCAGTCTTCAGTGACGATGTGTTCGTCTTGTAGATTGTTTTCGGCATTGCAAGGCAGGTTCCTTCTCCACATACAAAGCAATATTCTGAACAAGAGAACTGTATCCGGCTCCATATAATAGTAACAACCCTCAACCGTAAGGGTTCAATACTTAATAAGGTATGTCTACTAACTACTTTTTTGGCAAAACGTCACGTCTAGCCCTTTTCTTATTTCGAACCATTTTTTGGCCTCCCGCTTTGTGTTTTGAGGCAGCCTCCATCGACACTTCTTGTCAAAGCAGAGATCGTGTCCCCTTATTGTGGGATTTTCATCAATACAGGTTTGGGTAATCCAAGTGTGCTATTCGCATGACCCCTTGGGAAGAGGCGAGTTTTAAGGCTAGTGGGGGCATTTGATATTCACTGCCTATATAAGCGGATGAATATCCATCTTTTTTCCCCATGCATTCTTCCTTCCTCAGCCCTCCCGTCCTCGAGCTCCAGCGCCAAAGCTTCAATCTTTTCCCACCGCCCAACCTTTCCAGCCATGCTTGGATTCGGCTCGCTGGGCAAGTGGATGACCTCCTCTGTCATGGAGAGGAACGTCAAGGAACTCCGGGAAGCGGGGTACCTAGCCGCGAGTATCGCGCACTAGCTCCCTGCCAAAAAACAGATCATCCCTACTCTAGAGCCCGGTGAGAGAGTGGTGTTTATCCCCCACTTCCGCCACGGACTAGGGTTTCTTCTCCACCCTTTCATCTGCGGCCTCATGTTCTATTACGGGCTCGATTTCCACGATCTAGCCCCAAATTCATTCCTCCACTTTTCTGCGTTCATCGTCATGTGCGATGCGCTCCTCCACATCCCCCACTTCGGCCTATGGCTTAAGGTCTTCAACGTGAAGCCGAAAGTGGTTGACGGGCAACATGCGGACTGCGGCGGCGCCATGGTGAGCAAGCTCCCCAACGTCACCTAGCGGAAAGGGACCTTCATGGAGACCGTGATGGGATGGCAACAGGAGTGGTTCTACATCACCAAACCTCGCGGTGCCGCATGGGCAGCCACTACTGAGTTTAAATCCGGACCCCCAATGTGGCTCACGTCGTGGATTAACAAGGGCCTGGATTGGGCGTCGTCCGATGAGGTGATGGTGCTGCAAAAGCACATAAAAATATGATGGAGAAGAACACTAGTCTCGCTGATGTGATTCAGGTGATGCCGTTCCGCCGGATTCTCCCCTGCCAGCACCGGCCTCTCCACATGTGGGAGTTCAATCCAGATGGTCTGCGGACCCTGCAGCGATTCTTCGGCACAACGCATGAAGAGATCTGGAAGCTGCTTTTCAAGGCCCAAAAGTCGTGGCCAGAGATGATCGAAGACATCGGCCTCGATTGCGCTCATCCGGCCACCCCAGTAAGTTTTCTAATTTCCGAACACAACTTCAGTTCGTAGATCAAAAGGTATGCTGAGCCTTCCATCCTTCCATCTGGGCTGGACAAAGAAGGCGGAGCGGATCTAGTATCCGGCTCCGCTACCCGAAGACCCAGCCATTCCTCTGCTAACGAGGATGCTGGTTCCAGCGCCATACCAGGCGCCATAGAAGAAGGCCAAGAAGAAGGGCAAGGAGGCCAAAAGTGGCCTTCACCGTAAAGGTAGTTCAGACACTGCGTCCAGAGATACTGAAGCTCGCTCCTCCCACGAGGGAGATGAAGACGAAGAAGAGGAGGAGGAGGAGAGCAATTATCCCCTTAAGGGGGAGAAGAAAAGGGTGGCCTCCATGGACCTAGAGGTGGAGGCGTCCAAGAAGGGGAAGATCTCCCTTTCGGACGACTCGGACTCGGATGCCGAAGCCGTCCCCAAGTGGCGCCCCAGGTCAAAGCCCCTGGCCACATCGTAAGTGTCCAAGGATATTGTGTGTGTGTGTATATATATATATATATATATATATATATATATATATATATATCCAATTTTTATGATTGTAGTTTTAACACACTTAAATTGCATGGTGCAGTCTGGCCTGCAATCTCCCCCAACTATCATGGTCTTCTAGGAACTCGCTGGGGTCGGAGATGGTGGAGAGCGAGATGCCTCCACGAGCCTCCCCGCCAACTGCCACGGAGAACACCAAAGTGTTGTCCCGAAGAGCCTCTTCGGGCCATGGAGAGGTGCGGGAGGCCATCCAGACGGTGCCAGAGGGCAACACCGCGGCTACTGAGAACATGGGGGAACTGACCCCCATGGAGACCGGTAACAGGGGCCACGACTAATCCGACTTCCAACCGAACATTATTCCGGAGACCCGTACGACTCTGGAATCGAGCGAGCGACCTCCTTTGAAGGAGGGGGGAGCTTCGACTCCATCGGCGACCTCTATCAATCCAGAGGCGCTGGACACTTTGGTGGAAGCGCTTCGACGCGATTCCATTGTGGAGGAGCACCGTACCCTCATGGGTACGGTGGTTGAGAAGGTTCAGTCCGCCAAAAGCGGGCTGAACAAAGCCTTTACCAGCCTATTAACATGCTTTGAGGTGCGTGATGTAATATTCTTAGATGCTTTGCATATGCGAAGAATATGCCTGTGAATAGATAGTAGCCCCTGAGACTCTATTAGGCTTTTGAAAAGAAGGGCCGGACAGAGGATCAAGTAATATTCGCAGGAGGTAACATACTTTTCTATTTTGATATACATGCTTCACTATTAGCGGCAACCGCCCAGACCGCCGAAGTGTCCGAGCTCAAGCAGAAGCTGGAGCGGGCCGATGAGGACCTCGTCCGCATCAACAAGCGGTTTGATGAGGTGCAAGGTATGTTTTGAAAAAAATGTTTACACACCTGAAGTAATATGCCAATGCGGGGTCTAATCTCATGTGTTGTCCTGATCATATTTGCAGGTAGTGCGGCCGAGGTCGAGAACCTGAAGAGCGCCCTTGCCCAAGTCAAGGAGCAGGCGCGGGTGAGCCAAGCGGCCGCTGAAAAAGCGGCTGCGGACTTAGAGGCCGAGCAAGTCACCCGCCGCAAGTATGAAGAGCGGATGACCGAAGTGGAGCAGGAGATCCAAGATGCAGCCAACAAGTGCGAGGCCTTGGAGGAGAAGAATAAGGCCCAAGCGGACGATCTCACCAAGGCTCTTTAGGAGGCTAAGGAGGCGCGGACCGAGTCCCAGGCAGCTCACGAGGAGATCAAGCAAGCCGAATAGATAGCGGCTGGTAAGCCCTTTCTTTTACAGAGTATATTTGGCGGTCGGAGATATGGCTTGCTTAATCGACTATGGAGTTCTCCATACGCCTTTGCGGATCTCCCAAGGAGTGTGGCCGATGCCGCACAATTCTTCCGGTCTCAGGAGGGAAACACGACAGAGAAGCTCTTCTGGTCCCAATACCTGGTGCCAGAAAGGCCAGCGCTGCTGAACAACCAGATGATGTAGTTGGCGGAGCTACATAGGATGTCCGGTTTGGCCATGAAGGACATCATAGTCCGGCTATGGCTAGCTGGACCCATTCCGAGCAGCTACTTCGGCTTGGTCAAGTGACTTGGCGATGCCCTGCCCCGAGTTGAAGCTGTGAAGCGCTCTACGTGCATAGAGGGTGCGCGGATGGCCTTTGCCCGCGTCAAGATGCACTGGGCGAAGATGAAGGCTGCCGCTGTGGCAGTTGAGGGTCCACCCGAGGGCAAGGACTACCGCAAGCCGGAGCGATACTTCGAAGACGTCCTTGAGGGTGCCCGTTTAATAGAGGGTCAATGCTCGAGGATATTATGTTTGAATGAATGTATCCGGGCTGCCCAGACTTTGGGTTATGAAACAAGGCCTTTGTAATATACTTGTGCTTTTATCCGAAATTATTTTCCTCCTGTGCGGCCATATTTATTTTTGAAAGTTTGCTAGTCGTCGGCTTCAACCCCCACGTAGATACTACACGGGTGTTCGGAATAGCACATGAGCACACTTGAACCAGTGTCTTGGTCCGTAAAGGAGGTGTCAGTGCAGCGAACCAGGCAATCAAACTATGCGACTTTATCACTCTCACTTAGCCATAGGAGTTTGACAATGGGACTATAGGCAAGCCCCTGGTGTTTGTTAGGCTATCCGAACATGGATGCTTTAGGTGCATGACCGGGTGAAGGCCAGTCCTTCCTATAACACGGAAAAAATCGCACAAGATTTAGTAAGTCACCGAACTGCTGACCAGCTCTCGCTATATCATGACAGTCAGTTTTCGGCTTTCTCTACTGATGTGTTTGACCGGACGAGCCAGAAACACAATCGCGGTAGTTCTCCCTTTACTACCTTGGCCAAACAAGTGGAACGTAAGGTGGCAACCATAGGATCCGGGCAACCCAACTATTGACCAAAGACATGATTCGGAGCCGATGCATATAATGCAGTATTCGGGGCGCCGAAGTATACTATAGAAGTGTTCGGACTTTCATTTTTGAAAAGTATAAGTGGCCGAATAGAGCCCCTGGCAATTTATGCCGAGGTGTATGTGTCCATCTGTCGTGAAGACGGAATATAGATTATGAAATAAGCCAATACCGAATAAGGTTGGACAAAACTGTTTCCGCTATAGTCTGGTTGATACGTCAAATGTGTTCTTACAGAGAATGCCATAATCATCAAGGCTATTTTACATCCCAAGAATTTGAGAACAAGGTAAAGCTTTATACAGGTCCTAAAAAGGTGGTCTTGAAGATCCTTTGGACACCCTGCCGCACGTCTGCATCGCTTTTCACCTTGGTGTAGGATCCTTTGAGAGGATCAACAATCGAGTATATGGAAGGGGCCTGGGAAAGGGCCCTTTGTACCACCAAAAAGTGACTTAGGTTTTAAAGAACCTGGAAAATAAAACAGAGAAAAAAAAGAGAGAAAAGGAAGAATATTAAGGTCCAAATAGGGTCGAGCCGTATGGAGGACTTTGTCCTTAGTGTTCCTCCCTCCTTGCCCATGGTATTTTTAATGCGTAGTTATGTACGCGCGGTACGTATGTCGCGATTAGGTGGGTTTTTTTATGGAGGCCGAATTGCTAATCAAATTCTGGATGAACCGAACTGTCGTTCTGCAGGGTAGACTGGACTCGCTTGACAGTGTCCGTGGGCTTGATGGCCGATGAAGTATTTGGTTTGATAAGGCCGCCCTATGCCTCGGCTGCGAGGGTCGTGGTATGCTCCTCAGTATGGAGGGAGCGCTCCATGTTTCCATTGACTGTCATAACACCGCGTGGTCCGGGCATCTTAAGCTTTAGATAGGCATGGTGCAGGACTGTGTTGAAATAGGCGAAAGCGGTTCGTCCGAGCAGTGCATGATAGCCACTATGGAAGGGGACGATGTCGAAGATCAAATCTTCGCTTCGGAAGTTAGCCAGTGAGCCAAAGACTACCTCCAGCATTATTGATCCTGTGCAGCAGGCCTCTATGCCAAGTATTACTCCTTTAAAGGTGGTTTTAGTGGGCTTGATCCTTGACGGATCAATACCCATTTTACGGACAGTGTCCTGATAAAGCAGGTTAAGACTGCTGCCACCGTCCATGAGGACTCGCGTGAGATGGAATCTTTCGATGATTGGATTGAGGACCAATGTTGCCGAACCTCTGTGACGGATACTGGTTGGATGGTCTCTGGGGTCAAAAGTAATCGGACAGGCCGACCATGGGTTGAATTTTGGGGCAACTGGCTCTATGGCGTAGACGTCCCTTAGTGCGTGCTTGCGCTCCCGCTTAGGGATATGAGTGATGTAGATCATATTCACTGTTTTTACCTCGGGGGGAATTTCTTTTGCCCCCTGTGTTTGTTCGGCGAGGCTCATCATCATCCTCACTAGGCGTCCCTTTCCCCTTATGTTCGGTGTTTAGCTTACCAGCCTATTTAAAGACCCAACAATTTCTGTTTGTATGATTGGCAGGCTTGTCAGGGGTGCCATGAATCTGGCAAGGCCGATCGAGTATTCTGTCCAAACTGGATGGACCATCTTTGTTTCCTTTGAATGGCTTCTTCCGCTGACCGGGTTTAGAGCCACTAAATCCGGCGTTTCCCGCCGCGTCTTCGGTATCTTCATTGCTGCTTCGACACTTGTGTTTGTTGCGTCATGGCCTCCATTGCCATCTCTGGCTTCGGAGGTGCCAGGGTTGCTGGTGCTGTTGCTTCTACGAGCTAGCCAGCTATCTTCTCCCACGCAAAAGTGGGTCATGAGTGCGGTAAGAGCTGCCATGGACTTCGGTTTTTCTTGGCCCAGGTGTTGGGCGAGTGCTACCTCCTGAGCACTGCGTTGGATTTCCCTGAAGAGGAGAGGATGATGTAGCAAAGTAGCGTAAGTATTTCCCTCAGTTTTTGAGAACCAAGGTATCAATCCAGTAGGAGGCTACGCGCGAGTCCCTCGTACCTACACAAAAACAATAGCTCAACGCAACCAACACGCTTAGGGGTTGTCAATCCCTTCACTGTCACTTACGAAAGTGAGATCTGATAGAGATGATAAATAATATTTTTGGTATTTTTGGTATAGAGATGCAAAGTAAACAGTAAAAGGCAAAGTAAAAGCAAAGCAATAATAAAGTGATGGAGATTGATATGATGAGAAAGAGACCCAAGGGCCATAGGTTTCACTAGTGGCTTCTCTCAAGAGCATAAGTATTCTACGGTGGGTGAACAAATTACTGTTGAGCAATTGATAGAATTGAGCATAGTTATGAGAATCTCTAGGTATGATCATGTATATAGGTATCACATCCGAGACAAGTAGACCGACTCCTGCCTGCATCTACTACTATTACTCCACTCATCGACCGCTATCCAGCATGCATCTAGAGTATTAAGTGAAAAACATAGTAACGCCTTAATTAAGCAAGATGACATGATGTAGAGGGATAGTTTCATGCAATATGATAAAAACCCCATGTTGTTATCCTCGATGGCAACGATACAATACGTGCCTTGCTGCCCCTTCTATCACTGGGAAAGGACATCGCAAGATCGAACCCAAAGCTAAGCACTTCTCCCATGGCAAGAACAACCAATCTAGTAGGCCAAACCAAACTGATAATTCGAAGAGACTTGCAAAGATAACCAATCATACATAAAAGAATTCAGAGAAGATTCAAATATTATTCATAGATAGACTTGATCATAAACCCACAATTCATCGATCTCAACAAACACACCGCAAAAAGAAGATTGCATCGAATAGATCTCCACGAGAGAGGGGGAGAACATTGTATTGAGATCCAAAAAGAGAGAAGAAGCCATCCAGCTACTAACTATGGACCCATAGGTCTGAAGTAAACTACTCACACTTCATCGGAGGGGCTTGGATGATGATGTAGAAGCCCTCCGTGATCGATGCCCCCTCCGGCGGAGCTCCGGAACAGGCCCCCAGATGGGATCTCATGGATACAGAACATTGCGGTGGTGGAATTAGGTGTTTTGGCTCCATATCTGATTGTTTGGGGGTACGTTGATATATATAGGAGGAACAAGTACATCGGTGGAGCAACAGGGGGCCCACGAGGGTGGGGGCACGCCTGGTAGGGTAGGGCACGCCCCCTACCTCGTGGCCTCCTGTTACGTGCCTTGACGTAGAGTCCAAGTCTCCTGAGTTGTATTCGGTGAGAAAATCACGCTCCCGAAGGTTTCATTCCGTTTGATATTCCTTTTCTTCGAAACCCTAAAAGAGGCAAAAAACAGCAATTCTGGGCTGGGCCTCCGGTTAATAAGTTAGTCCCAAAAATAATATAAAAGTGGATAATAAAGCCCAATAATGTCCAAAATAGTAGATAATATAGCATGGAGCAATCAAAAATTATAGATACATTGGAGACGTATCAAGCATCCCCAAGCTTAATTCCTGCTCGTCCTCGAGTAGGTACATGATAAAAACAGAATTTTTGATGCAGAGTGCTACTTGGCATAATTTCAATGCAATTCTTCTTAATTGTTGTATGAATATTCAGATTCAAAAGATTCAAGACAAAAGTTCATGTTGACATAAAAATAATAATACTTCAATGATACTAACAAAGCAATTATGTATTCTCAAAATAACATGGCCAAAGAAAGCTACCCCTACAAAATCTATAGTCTGGCTATGCTCTATCTTCACCACACAAAGTATTTAAATCATGCACAACCCCGATGACAAGCTAAGCAATTGTTTCATACTTTTGACATTTTCAAAACTTTTTCGATCTTCACGCAATACATGAGTGTGAGCCATGGATATAGCACTATATGTGGAATAGAATGGTGGTTGTGGAGAAGACAAAAAGAGGGGAAGATAGTCTCACATCAACTAGGCGTATCAACGAGCTATGGAGATGCCCATCAATAGATATCAATGTGAGTGAGTAGGGATTGCTATGCAACGGATGCACTAGAGCTATAAGTATATGAAAGCTCAACAAAAGAAACTAAGTGGGTGTGCATCCAACTCGCTTGCTCACGAAGACCTAGGGCATTTTGAGGAAGCCCATGATTGGAATATACAAGCCAAGTTCTATAATGAAAAATTCCCACTAGTATATGAAAGTGACAGAATGAGAGACTCTCTATCATGAAGATCATGGTGCTACTTTGAAGCACAAGTGTGGTAAAAGGATAGTAGCATTGTCCCTTCTCTCTTTTTCTCTCATTTTTTTATTTTTTTTATTTTGGCCTTTCTATTTTTTTATGGCATCTTTCCTTTATTTTTTTATTTGGGCTTCTTTGGCCTCTTTTATTTATTTTTCGTCTGGAGTCTCATCCCGACTTGTGGGGGAATCATAGTCTCCATCATCCTTTCCTCACTGGGACAATGCTCTAATAATGATGATCATCACACTTTTATTTTCTTACAACTCAACAATTACAACTCAATACTTAGAACAAAATATGACTCTGTATGAATGCCTCCGGCGGTGTACCGGGATATGCAATGAATCAATAGTGACATGTATGAAAGAATTATGAACGGTGGCTTTTCCACAAATACAATGTCAACTACATGATCATAATGAACGGAATGGTGGAAAGTTGCATGGAAATATATCTTGGAATGGCTATGGAAATGCCATGATAGGTAGGTATGGTGGCTGTTTTGAGGAAGGTATTTGGTGGGTGTAAGATACTGGCGAAAAGTGTGCGGTATTAGAGAGGCTAGCAATGGTGGAAGGAAGGAAATTGCGTATAATCCATGGACTCAACATTAGTCATAAAGAACTCATATACTTATTGCAAAAATCTATAAGTTATCAAAGCAAAATATTACGCGCATGCTCCTAGGGGGATAGATTGGTAGGAAAAGACCATCGCTCGTCCCCGACTGCCACTCATAAGGAAGAAGATCAATAAATAAATCATGCTCCGACTTCATCACATAACGGTTCACCATACATGCATGCTACGGGAATCACAAACTTTAACACAAGCATTTCTCAAATTCACAACTACTCAACTAGCATGACTCTAATATCACCATCCTCATATCTCAAAACAATTGTCAAGCATCAATTTTTTCTTAATATTCAACGCACTCAAAAGAAAGTTTTATAAATCTTGAATACCAAGCATATTTATTATTAAGAAAATTACCATGCTATTAAGACTCTCAAAATAATCTAAGTGAAGCATGAGAGATCAATAGTTTCTATAAAACAAATCCACCACCATGCTCTAAAAGATATAAGTGAAGCACTAGAGTAAAATTATATAACTCAAAAGATATAAGTGAAGCACTAGAGTAAAACTATAGAGCTCAAAAGATATAAGTGAAGCACATAGAGTATTCTATCAAATTCCAAATTATGTATGTCTGTCTCAAAAGATGTGTACAGCAAGGATGATTGTGGTAGACTAACAAGCAAAGACTCAAATTATAAAAGACGCTCCAAGCAAAACACATATCATGTGGTGAATAAAAATATAGCTCCAAGTAAAGTTACCGATAGAAGTAGACGAAAGAGGGGATGCCTTCCGGGGCATCCCCAAGATTTGGCTTTTAGGTGTACTTAGATTATCTTGGGGGTGCCATGGGCACCCCATGCTTAGGATCTTGCCACTCCTTGTTCCATAATCCATCAAATCTTTACCCAAAACATGAAAACTTCACAACACAAAACTTAAAGTAGAAAACTCGTGAGCTCCGTTAGCGAAAGAAAACAAAAGACCACTTGAAGGTACTGTAATGAACTCATTATTTATTTATATGGGTGTTAAACCTACTGCATTCCAACTTCTCTATGGATTATAAACTATTTTACTAGCCATAGATTCATCAAAATAAGCAAACAACACACGAAAAACAGAATCTGTCAAAAACATAACAGTCTGTAGTAATCTGTAGCTAGAGCAAGATCTGGAACCCCAAAAATTCTAAAATAAATTGCTGAACGTGAGGAATTTATCTATTAATCATCTGCAAAAAGAATTAACTAAATATCACTCCCCAAATAAAAATTACAGCAGTTCTCGTGAGTGCTAAAGTTTCTGTTTTTTACAGCAAGTTCAACAAGACTTTCCCCAAGTCTTCCCAACGGTTCTACTTGGCACAAACACTAATTAAACACAAAAAACACAACCAAAACAGAGGCTAAATAATTTATTTATTAAATAACAGCAAGGAATAATATTGGGTTATCTCCCAACAAGCACTTTTCTTTAAAGCCTTATAGCTAGGCATTGATAATTTTAATGATGCTCACATGAAAGACAAGAATTGAAGCACAAAAGGAGAATCATAAAGCATGTGACAAACACATCTAAGTCTAACATACTTCCTATGCATAGGCATCTAATAGGTGAACAAATTATCAAGGCAAGCAAAAACTAGCATATGCAAGGAAGAGGAAAGAAACAATAGCAATCTCAACATAACGGGAGGTAATTTAGTAACATGAAAAATTTCTACAACCATATTTTCCTCTCTCATAATAATTACATGTGGGATCATAAGAAAATTCAAAAAAATAGCTATCACATAGAGTATTTTCAACACGATCCACATGCATGCAAAGTTGACACTCTTCCAAAATAGTGGGATTAACATTAACTAAAGACATGACCTTTCCAAACGCACTTTTATCAAAAACTTCATAAGATTGAACATTCTCCAAATATGTGGGATCTAAAGTTGACATTCTTCCAAACCCACTTTCAATATTATTTCAAACATTATAATCAATCTCATATTCATCATGGGGCTTAAATAAAGTTTCAAGATCATAAGAAGAATCACCCCAATCATGATCATTGCAACAAGTAGAGGACATAGCAAAACTAGCATCCCCAAGCTTAGGGTTTTGCATATTATTAGCACAATTTACATTAATAGAATTTATACTATCATCATTGAAATCATGCTTTTTATTCAAAGATCTATCATGAATCACTTCATAAAGTACTTCATCACACTTTCCAGATTCACGAATTTCAAGCAAAACCTCATAAAGATTAGCAAGTGGATGAGGATCCATAGATCTTAGGTTCTCTATTTAGTAATAAATAAACAACTATTCCAACCATACGAGCAAACAAGAAACGGGCAAAAAGAGGCAAATAGAGAGAGAGAGAGAGGGAGGATAGAGAGAGAGAGGGCGAATAAAACGGCAAGGGTGAATTGGGGGAGAGTAAAACGAGAGGCAAATGGCAAATAATGTAATGTGGGAGACAGGGATTGTGATGGGTACTTGGTATGTTGACTTTTGCGCAGACTCCCTGGCAACGGCGCCAGAAATGGCTCGTTGTCGGGAGTCAAATCTTGACTTGCGCGAACCTCCCCGGCAATGGCGCCAGAAATTCTTCTTGCTACCTCTTGAGCACTGTGTTGGATTTCCCCGAAGAGGAGAGGATGATGCAGCAAAGTAGCGTAAGTATTTCCCTCAGTTTTTGAGAACCAAGGTATCAATCCAGTAGGAGGCTACGCGCGAGTCCCTCGTACCTACACAAAAACAATAGCTCAATGCAACCAACGCGCTTAGGGGTTGTCAATCCCTTCACGGTCACTCACGAAAGTGAGATCTGATAGAGATGATAAATAATATTTTTGGTATTTTTGGTATAGAGATGCAAAGTAAAAAGTAAAAGGCAAAGTAAAAGCAAAGCAATAATAAAGTGATGGAGATTGATATGATGAGAAAGAGACCCGGGGGCCATAGGTTTCACTAGTGGCTTCTCTCAAGAGCATAAGTATTCTATGGTGGGTGAACAAATTACTGTTGAGCAATTGACAGAATTGAGCATAGTTATGAGAATATCTAGGTATGATCATGTATATAGGCATCCCGCCCGAGACAAGTAGACCGACTCCTGCCTGCATCTACTACTATTACTCCACTCATCGACCGCTATCCAGCATGCATCTAGAGTATTAAGTTAAAAACAGAGTAACACCTTAAGCAAGATGACATGATGTAGAGGGATAGTTTCATGCAATATGATAAAAATCCCATCTTGTTATCCTCGATGGCAACGATACAATACGTCCATTGTTGCCCCTTCTGTCACTGGGAAAGGACACCGCAAGATCGAACCCAAAGCTAAGCACTTCTCCCATGGCAAGAACAACAAATCTAGTAGGCGAAACCAAACTGATAATTCGAAGAGACTTGCAAAGACAACCAATCATACATAGAAGAATTCAGAGAAGATTCAAATATTATTCATAGATAGACATGATCATAAACCCACAATTCATCGGTCTGAACAAACACACCGCAAAAAGAAGATTACATCGAATAGATCTCCACGAGAGAGGGGGAGAACATTGTATTGAGATCCAAAAAGAGAGAAGAAGCCATCTAGCTAGTAACTATGGACCCGTAGGTCTGAAGTAAACTACTCACACTTCATCGGAGGGGCTTGGATGATGATGTAGCAGCCCTCCGTGATCGATGCCCCCTCCGGCGGAGCTCCGGAACAGGCCCCAAGATGGGATCTCGTGGATACAGAAAGTTGCGATGGTGGAATTTGGTTTTTTGGCTCCGTATCTGATTGTTTGGGGGTACGTGGATATATATAGGAGGAATAAGTACGTCGGTGGAGCAACAGGGGGCCCACGAGGGTGGGGGCGCGCCTAGTAGGGTAGGGCGCGCCCCCTACCTCGTGGCCTCCTATTACGTGCCTTGATGTAGGGTCCAAGTCTCCTGAGTTGTATTCGGTGAGAAAATCACGTTCCCGAAGGTTTCATTCCGTTTGGACTCCGTTTGATATTCCTTTTCTTCGAAACCCTAAAACAGGCAAAAAACAACAATTCTGGGTTGGGCCTCCGGTTAATAGGTTAGTCCCAAAAATAATATAAAAGTGGATAATAAAGCCCAATAATGTCCAAAACAGTAGATAATATAGTATGGAGCAATCAAAAATTATAGATACGTTGGAGACGTATCAGCGAGCGATTCATCACGGACGCTGTGTTTAAAGGACGCCAGAGCTTCGGTGTCCGGACAATTGACAATTTGGTTCTTTTTAATTAAGAACCTAGTCCAGCGTTTTCGGGCTGACTCTCCGGGCTGTTGGACTATATGACTAAGGTAATCGGCATCCAGAGGTCGGACATAGGTACCTTGGAAGTTGTCTCTAAAGGCGTCTTCCAAATCTTCCCAGCTACCAATAGAGTTCTCTGGGAGGCTATTTAGCCAGTGCCGTGCTGGTCCTTTTAGTTTTAAGGGGAGGTATTTGATGGCGTGGAGATTGTCACCGCGTGCCATGTGGGTATGGAGAAGGAAGTCTTCAATCCATACCGCGGGATCTGTCGTGCCGTCGTATGATTTGATGTTTACGGGTTTAAACCCTTCTGGGAACTGGTGTTGCATTACCTCATCGGTAAAGCATAAGGGGTGTGCGGCGCCTCTATATCGAGCAACGTCACGACGGAGTTCGGATGACATCCGTATGCGGTTTTCGGCCCTGGTGAGGTTATGCCTACTGCGCCAGGCTTGACTGTCGTCTTCTCGCATTGGGGGGCCACCCCCTTAATCATAGATTGATCTGGCTTGGCCTCCTCTATTGCTCAGGTCTTGTCGTAGGTCGTAGGTGTATCGTGGAGCCACTGTCTTTCTTCCCCTAAGGCGAGGTGGTGCGGTGCTACCTCTTGAGCACTGCGTTGGATTTCCCCGAAGAGGAAGGGATGATGCAGCAAAGCAGCGTAAGTATTTCCCTCAGTTTTTCAGAACCAAGGTATCAATCCAGTAGGAGGTTGCACGCGCATCCCCTAGTACCTACACAAAGCAAATAACTCCTTGCAACCAACTCGATAAGGGGTTGTCAATCCCTTCACGGTCACTTACGAGAGTGAGATCTGATTGATATGATAAGATGATATTTTTGGTATTTTTGTGGTAAAGATGCAAAGTAAAATAAAAGCAAAGGAAATAACTAAGTATTGCAGGATTAATATGATGAAGATAGACCCGGGGGCCATAGGTTTCACTAGTGGCTTCTCTCAAGAGCATAAGTATTTTACGGTGGGTGAACGAATCACTGTTGAGCAATTGACAGAATTGAGCATAGTTATGAGAGTATCTAGGTATGATCATGTATATAGGCATCACGTCCGAGACAAGTAGACCGACTCCTGCCTGCATCTACTACTATTACTCCACTCATCGACCGCTATCCAGCATGCATCTAGAGTATTAAGTTCATGAAAACAGAGTAACACCCTAAGCAAGATGACATGATGTAGAGGGATAAATTCATGCAATATGATAAAAACCCATCTTGTTATCCTTGATGGCAACAATACAATACGTGCCTTGCTGCCCCTACTGTCACTGGGAAAGGACACCGCAAGATTGAACCCAAAGCTAAGCACTTATCCCATTGCAAGAAAGATCAATCTAGTAGTCCAAACCAAACTGATAATTCAAAGAGACTTGCAAAGATAATCAATCATACATAATAGAATTCAGAGAAGATTCAAATATTGTTCATAGATAAACTTGATCATAAACCCACAATTCACTAGTCTCAACAAACACACCGCAAAAAGAAGATTACATCGAATAGATCTCCACAAGAGAGGGGGAGAACATTGTATTGAGATCCAAAAAGAGAGAAGAAGCCATCTAGCTAATAACTACGGATCCGAAGGTCTGAGGTAAACTACTCACACTTCATCGGAGAGGCTATGGTGTTGATGTAGAAGCCCTCCGTGATGGATACCCCCTCTGGCGAGCTTCGGAACAGGCCCCAAGATGGGATCTCATGGATACATGAAGTTACGGCGGTGGAATTAGGGTTTTGGCTCTGTATCTAATCGTTTGGGGTACGTGGATATATATAGGAGGAAGGAGTACGTCGGTGGAGCAACAGGGGGGCCATGAGGGTGGAGGGCGCGCCTGGGGGGGGGGTAGGCGCGCCCCCTACCTCGTGGCCTCCTCCTTTGTTTCTTGACGTAGGGTCCAAGTCTCCTGGATCATGTTCGGTGAGAAAATCACGTTCCCGAAGGTTTCATTCCGTTTGGACTCCGTTTGATATTCCTTTTCTTCGAAGCCCTAAAATAGGCAAAAAACAGCAATTCTGGGCTGGGCCTCCGGTTAATAGGTTAGTCCCAAAAATAATATAAAAGTGGAAATTAAAGCCCAATACTGTCCAAAATAGTAGATAATATAGCATGGAGCAATCAAAAATTATAGATACATTGGAGACGTATCATGCGGCTTGGTGTTCAGCGTAGGTGGCCTATTTATCTCGTCCACATGGTGGCCGGTCTGGTCATCAGCGCGATCATGTTTTGACGGTATTGGCTCGAAGGCCTCGTCATCGAATTGTGGTAGTAGCCGACGCTTCGGATAACTCTTTGTTGGGCGTTGGAGGCCATATTCTTCGGCACCTAGGACCTGGGTCCATCTATTGTTGAGTGTATCCTGTTCAGGTTGGAGCCGCCGCTACTGCTTTTTTAGGCTTCTTGCAGTGGCGATTAATTGCCGCTGGAAGCGCTCCTGCTCGAGGGGTTCCTCTGGCACGATGAAATCTTCGTTGCCGAGGCCGACATCATCCTCGGAGAGCGGTAGATAGTTGCTATATTCTGAATCCTCGTTCTCGACCGGATCGTCGGGGTTAACTTGCCCCTCCTCCACATCATCCTATTCGGATGTGGGCTCGACGGGGGCTTCGGGGTCTTTGGCGTTTTCTGTTGTGTTATTGTCTCTGGTGCCGGTATTACTGTCTTTTTCACGATGCGATTTTGAGCGGCGTCACTGGCTTTGACGCTTTGGTGGTGCCTCAGCAGGTTTGTCCTCAACCGGATCCTCCCTTCCTTCACCATCATCCTCTTTGGGTGTATCCACCATATACATGTCGTATGTGGATGTGGCCGTCCAATGTCCGGTAAAGGCGGGTCTTGGCCTTGTTCTTCTCCGGCATCGTTGTCCATCTCGTCGATGTCTTCGGAGGTGTAATCCAGCATGTTGGTTAAGTCCTCAACGGTGGCTACGAAGTGGGTGGTGGGTGGGACATAAAATTCCCTGCTCTCAGCCCCTAGTCCGGGCTGGGCATAGTTCAGAGGTGATTCCTCTGTAATGGCGAGGGACCGCATTAAGTCTAGAGCCTCGTTTAAGAGTGAGGATTGGACGGGGAAATGGGAGTCCGCAGGGCTGGCCAGGGCAAAGGCCTCTTGGCCACGCTCACTTGGCGCGGACTTCGAGAGTTTGGAGCTAGAGTCCGGGGGAGAGTCCAGCCTTTCATTGATAGGGGGAATCCAGTCTGATTCTGAGTTTGCCGAGGACAGAATCACTTCCGGATCTCCGGTAGTGAGCTTCGTAGCAGAGAGTACGACGGGCTCCAAACTCCCATCTACAAACCTTCGAAGATCAAGTCTCCTCATATATCGGTGACATAATTTAGGTTCCCAAAACTGATCCGATGATTAGGGGCGTAGCTGTCAATTTGTTCGAGGCGACCAATTAAGTTGGCACGCAGAGTGAAGCCGCCGAACACAAAAATTTGACCGGGGAGGAAAGTTTCCCCGGAAACGGCATCGTTGTTGATGATCGAACGAGCCATCGAACCTTGTGTCGACGGCACAGTGGAACTCTCAATGAAAGCACCATGTCGGTGTCAAAACCGGCTGATCTCGGGTAGGGGGTCCCGAACTGTGCGTCTGAGGATCGAAGGTAACAGGAGACAAGGGAGACACGATGTTTACCCAGGTTCGGGCCCTCTTAATGGAGGTAAAACCCTACGTCCTGCTTCATTGTATTTGATGAGTATAGGGGTTACAAGAGTTGATCTACCTCGTGATCATGATGGCTAAACCCTAGATGTCTAGCCTATATGATTTGTCTTAGCCTCTACGGACTATACCCTCCAGTTTATATAGAAACTAGAGGGGCCTAGGGTTGTACAAAGTCGATTTACAGAGAAAGGAAATTATACATCCGGATGCTAGGCTTGCCATCCACGCAAAGGAGAGTCCCATACGGACACGAGGCAAGGTCTTTTGACTTGTATCTTCACGGCCCATCAGTCCGGCCCATATCAGATAGCCCGGACACCCGAGGACTCCTTAGTCCAGGACTCCCTCAATGGTGAAAGGCCAGAATCTGGGAACGCAGAAACAAAGAGAGATCCAATCTTGAAGGGGCTCCCGCCCCTCCGCCGCCATGGAGGCCAAGGACCGTAAACCCTCCTCCCATCTAGGGGGGAGGTCAAGGAAGAAGAAGAAGGAGGGGGCCTCTCTCTCCTCCTCTCTACCGGTGGCGCCGGAACACCGCCGGGGCAATCATCATGTGACGGCGATCTACTCCAACAACTCCGTCATCTTCACTAACACCTCCATCACCTTCCCACATCTATCTACAGCAGTCCACTCTCCCGCAACCCGTTGTACCCTCTACTTGAACATATTGCTTTTATGCTTCATACTATTATCCAATGATGTGTTGCCATCTTACGATGTCTGAGTAGATTTGTGTTGTCCTATCGGTGATTGGTGAATTGCTATGATTGGTTTAATTTGCTTATGGTTATGTTCTTGTCCTTTGGTGCCCATCAAATGAGCGCGCGCGTGGATCACGCCATAGGTTTAGTTTTATGTTGATAGGACTATGTATAGGACGGCAAGGGTGATAGCAGCTTCAGCCTAGCATAGAAATTGATGCATACGGGATTGAGGGACCAATATATTGTAATGCTATGGTTGGGTTTTACCTTAATGAACATTAGTAGTTGCGAATGCTTGCTAATAGTTCCAATCATAAGTGCATAGAATTCCAAGTAAGGGATGACATGCTTGATGATGCCATTAACCTAGGGTAGGGTCATAGACCTGACCTAGATGCCCTACCCAAGGTCACTACCATAGAGTGAAGAACCTTCAAAGTACAACAAAGGATACCAACTGAAGTAACCTTGGAGTGCAATCCACTCGACCAATTATCTCACTCGGATACCCCGGTTCCATTCGACCAAGAAGAAGTCACTCGACCATACAAGAAACCACTGGGAGTACGGAAGGTCTAAAGCCACTCAGGATGGAAACGGTTAGGCGTTCACTCCGTAGTCTTTAAGATCATTTATATCTCTTTATAGTTGGCGTTATCAATAACACCCTGTCTTAATGTACATTGAACGCCGTGTAATGAGCGATGGCTGGGGTCCTGGCGCACTCTATATAAGCCACCCCTCCTCTGGCACAAGGGTTCGCACCCCCTGTAATTTTCACGCATAATACAGCTGACCAAGCCTCCGGGCACCAAGACGTAGGGCTATTACTTCCTCCAAGAAGGGCCTGAACTCGTAAAACCTTGCGTGCACAATCTCATCGTAGCTAGGACCTTGCCTAGTCCTACATACCCCCTATTCTATTGTTAGACGGCTTACTCCCACGACAGTTGGCGCCCACCGTGGGGCAGGTGTCTTAGCGACTTTCGGCAGGGTTGCAGTTTTTCCAATCTTCATTAACATGGTTTCCGGTGGTGGTTGGGCTTTGGGTCGCGAGATCCGACTCGGCGCGCTCATCTTCATCACCGATGACTCCGCATGGTTATAAGAGGCCCCTCTCGATGTCGAGGCCCTTCCCGTCCACGGGGCGGCACACTTCCATGCGAGTGTCTGCGGCGTCCTCCTGCAGCAGCCGTCGACCCAGTATCAGTCGGCTTCAGCGCTGGGTGAAACATGTGGTGGCCCGCCAGTCAACCACCCCACAAGTCGCGGCAATCGAGCCCGACGAATCTCCCTATAGACTATTCCACCTGTCGACTGGTTCCGCTGAGACTCTGTCCGAGGGTGGGAGCAGCGACCCGGCGGCGGAGGTCCTGATGGTCGACAGTTCGACACGCCGCGCAGACCGCCTGGTTTCCATCGCGGTGGCGGTGGTGATGGTGGAGGCGGCCCGTCTCGTGGTCGTGACGAGTATCATCTCGAAGCCCTCACTTCAGAGCAGAGGGAAGAGCTGCATCATCGCAACATGGAGGCCCTCCACACCCCCATCATCGGAGAAACCTCTGAGGCTCGGGCCTTGGAGGCTGCGCACCTGGCCACCTTGGCTGAGCGCGCACGTCTGGAGAATCTCCAACATTCACTCGACGAATGCGCTCGTTGGCAGATCCCCGAATCCAGTCGACGGAATCAACAATTGTTTCCGCCTGAACCTCGGGTATATCACACACCAGTCCAAAATCTTGCAGCCGCAACCCGTATAGCAGAGTCGATTCATCCATCCTGTTCAGAGGCTGGCAGAGGTTTGATGCAAATTCGAGCATTGCTTCGGGCGGCGGGGGAACAAAACTCACCCATTTCTCAGTCACGCAACATGATCCACAGCGGGTCCGTGGTGGCGGACACCGTCCAGTTGGCTCACAGCCCAAGATCGCCTCCACGGCATGAGGGCCGTGGGCATCTCCAGGAGCAGTACCTGGGTCGGAACCACGAGCAGTATGATCATCGACTCAGCCGTGATGACCGCCGTCGAGTTCCTACGCCCCCTCCGAGGGCCGGATCGTATGTGCCCCGGCATTACGATGACAGGCGCCCATATGGTGATGACCGAAGGGCCCCAATCGACCCAAGAGAGCCTGGGTTTGATGCAAGATCAGTTCTTGTGCAGGGTCTGGTCATCAGAGGCCGGGCACACAGAGAAGGACTAGACAAAGATCGTCCGATTGGTAGCAGAGTGCATGTTTCTGGGCCTGAATGTTTCAGCAGAGCCATCAGAGCTGCTCAGATCCCTCCCAACTTGAGGTTGGCGACGGGAGTGAGTAAGTTCACCAGTGAATTGAAGCCAGACACTTGGTTAGAGGATTACCGGGTGGCTGTGCAGATTGGTGGCGGCAATGATGATGTGGCCATGAAGCACCTCCCCCTGAGGCTGGAGGATTCAGCCAGAGCTTGGTTGAATCAGTTGGCTCCTGGTAGTATCTTCAGTTGGGAAGAATTGGCAGGAGTGTTTGTCAGGACATTTGAAGGCACTTGCAAATAACCTGCAGGGCTGACCGAATTACATCATTGTGTCTAGAAACCGAATGAAAGTTTGAGAGATTTGATACATCTCCAACGTATCTATAAATTTTTTTTGGAACCTCGTATCTATAATTTTTTATTGTTCCATGCTATTATATTATGTGTTTTGGATGTTTATGGGCTTTATTAAACACTTTTATATTATTTTTGGGACTAACCTATTGACCCAGAGCCCAGTGCCAGTTCCTGATTTTTCCCTTGTTTCAGTGTTTTGAAGAAAAGGAATATCAAACGAAGTCGAAACAGAATGAAACCTTCTGGAGAAGTTATTTTTGGAAGGAAAGCAACCCGGGAGACTGGGAGTCCACGTCAAGGAAGCTTCAAGGAAGCCACAAGGTAGGGGGGCATGCCCACCCCCCCTGGGCGTGTCCTCCACCCTCGTGGGCCCCTCATGGCTCCCCTGATGTACTTCTTCCTCCTATATATCTCCATATACCCTAAAACGACCAGGGAGCACAATAGATCGGGAGTTTCGCCGCCAGAACCCTCCGTAGCCACCGAAAGCCAATCTAGACCCGTTCCGGCACCTTGCCGGAGGGGGCAATCCCTCTCCGGTGGCCATCTTCATCATCTCGGTGCTCTCCATGAGGAGGAGGGAGTAGTTCTCCCTCGGGGCTGAGGGTATGTACCAGTAGCTATGTGTTTGATCTCTCTCTCTCTCTCTCGTGTTGTTGAGATGATACGATCTTGATGTATCGCGAGCTTTCCTATTATAGTTGGATCTTATGATGTTTGCTCCCCCCTCTAATCTCTTGTAATGGATTGAGTTTTCCCTTTGAAGTTATATTTTCGGATTGAGTCTTTAAAGATTTGAGAACACTTGATGTATGTCTTGCCGTGTGTATCTGTGGTGACAATGGGATACCATGTGATTCACTTGATGTAGTTTTGGTGATCAACTTGCGGGTTCCGCCCATGAACCTATGCATACGGGTTGGCACAAGTTTTCGTCGTGATTCTCCGGTAGAAACTTTGTGGCTCTCTTTGAGGTTATATGTGTTGGTTGAATAGATGAATCTGAGATTGTGTGATGCATATCGTATAATCATACCCATGGATACTTGAGGTGACATTGGAGTATCTAGGTGACATTAGGGTTTTGGTTGATTTGTGTCTTAAGGTGTTATTCTAGTACGAACTCTAGGGTTGTTTGTGACACTTATAGGAATAGCCCAATGGATTGATTGGAAAGAATAACTTTGAGGTGGTTTCGTACCCTACCATAATCTCTTCGTTCGTTCTCCGCTATTAGTGACTTTGGAGTGACTCTTTGTTGCATGTTGAGGGATAGTTATGTGATCCAATTATGTTATTATTGTTGAGGGAACTTGCACTAGCGAAAGTATGAACCCTAGGCCTTGTTTCCACGCATTGCAATACTGTTTGTGCTCACTTTTATCATTAGTTACCTTGTTGTTTTTATATTTTCAGATTACAAAAACCTTTATCTTTCATCCATATTGCACTTGTATCACCATCTCTTCGCCGAACTAGTGCACCTATACAATTTACCATTGTATTGGGTGTGTTGGGGACACAAGATACTCTTTGTTATTTGGTTGCAGGGTTGCTTGAGAGAGACCATCTCCATCCTATGCCTCCTACGGATTGATAAACCTTAGGTCATCCACTTGAGGGAAATTTGCTACTGTCCTACAAACCTCTGCACTTGGAGGCCCAACAACGTCTACAAGAAGGTTCTGTAGTAGACATCAAGCTCTTTTCTGGCGCCGTTGCTGGGGAGGTGAGTGCTTGAAGGTATATCTTTAGATCTTGCAATCGAATCTTTTTGTTTCTTGTTTTAGCACTAGTCTAGTTTATAAAAGAAAACAACAAAAACAAATGGAATTGAGTTTGTCTCACACGCTTCATCTTTTTAATATCTTTCATGAGTATGATGGGAAGGAAAATTGTGCCAAAGTGTTAGAAGAAGAATGCATTAAAATGTTTGGCATTAAATTTTTGAATGATGAGCATGATTGCAATGTTGTTAGTATGAACTCCAGAGGTATACGTTTGATCTAGATTACCACACACGGTTCTGTTTTTGAAAGATTCTGTTTTCGATGTGTTGTATGCTTATTTTGATGAATCTATGAGTAGTATCGGAGGGTATGAACCATAGATAAGTTGGAATATAGTAGATATTACACCAATATGAATTTAGAATGAGTTCACAACAGTACCTAAGTGGTGATTTATTTTCCTATACTAACGGAGCTTACGAGTGACTCTTTGTTGCATGTTGAGGGATAGTTATGTGATCCAATTATCTTATTATTGCTGAGGGAACTTGCACTAGCAAAAGTATGAACCCTAGGCCCTGTTTCAACGCATTGCTATACTGTTTGTGCTCACTTTTATCATTAGTTACCTTGCTGTTTTTATATTTCCAGACTACAAAAACCTTTATCTACCATCCATATACCACTTGTATCACCATCTCTTCGCCGAACTAGTGCACCTATACAATTTACCATTGTAGTGGGTGTGTTGGGGACACAAGAGACTCTTCGTTATTTGGTTGCAGGGTTGCTTGAGAGAGACCATCTTCATCCTATGCCTCCTACGGATTGATAAACCTTAGGCTATCCACTTGAGGGAAATTTGCTACTGTCCTACAAACCTCTGCACTTAGAGGCCCAACAACGTCTACAAGAAGAAGGTTGTATAGTAGACATCAAGATTACATCCAGAGATGGACCGCTCTTCATCATACCATGGAGAATGTGTCAGAACATCAGGCAGTTTGCGCCTTTAAGGAGGGCGTTCGGTACATAGAGCTTAACTTGAAATTCGGTCGGACATGGGACATGTCCCTAGCTCGGATGATGGAAATAGCCACTCGGTACACTAACGGTGAGGAAGAAGACCGACTCTGCAGTGGCTCGGAGGAGGAAATTCCAGTCGGAAGCAGAAGCGCAAAGCCGAACCCGCAGGTCTTGGTGAGGCCGCAATTGTGAACCAAGCAAAATTTAAATGAAAGCCCAAGGGGCCATGGATCCCCAAGAAAGTGAAAGATCAAGCGGGAAATGATGTGCTTGATTTGCCGTGTCACATACACACCAAGAAAGATGAAGAGGGAAGCCTGATTTACCCCAAGCATACCACTCGACAATGTCAACTCCTAATTCCGAGCTTCCGAGAGGGCAAGCCCAGTGAAAAGGAAAAGGAATCTGATAATGATGAGGACAAGGAGGAGGATGAAGGTTATCCCAATGTCAATGCCACTCTAGTGATTTTTGCTGACATCGAGAGCAAAATTCGACTCAAAGTTATCAACACAAAAGTAAACATTGTTGCTCCGGCAACTACGACGTATCTGAAGTGGTCAAAACTCCCATTACATTCGACCTGTCCGATCACCCAGCGCACATTTCTAACCCCGGGCGACAAGCATTGGTGGTCGACCCAGTTGTTGGGGGCACTCAACTGACCAAGGTCTTGATGGACGGTGGCAGTGGTTTGAACATTTTATACGCTGAGACCCTCTGAGGGATGGGCATTCAAATGTCCAAGATCAGTGAAAGCAACATGCGATTCCACAGAGTCATCCTAGGGAAGAAAGCCGATTCACTCGGTTAGATCACTCTTGATGTGGTTTTCGGCGATTCAAATAATTACCGCAAGGAAAAGTTGACATTTGAAGTGGTTGATTTTCATAGTGCCTACCATGCTATTCTGGGCAGGCCTGCATATGCTCGTTTCATGGCTCGACCATGTTACATGTACCTGAAGTTGAAGATGCCTGGCCCCAGAGGCGTGATCACAATCACTGGAAATCGGCAGAGAGCAGAAGAGTGCCTCAATAAGGGCTCGAAGATTGCCGATGAGCAGATGGCAGCTGTGGAAATGGAAGAGTATCAGAAATATGCAGATCCGAGTGATTTGTTGCGAGCTAAGAAGCCTACTTCAGAGTCTGCATTTCAGTCGTCTCGTGAGACAAAACCTGTCCATGTTCACCCGGCCGCTCCGAATGCCGCTCCAACCCACATCTCAATGACACTCGATAGCAAATAGGAAGAAGCGCTCGTCTAGTTCCTCCGTGAGAACTGGGACATCTTTGCATGGAAACCATCTGACATCTCGGGTGTGCCCAGGGGACTGGCTGAGCACCGTTTGCGCGTCGACCCAAAAGTGAAACATGTCAAAGAGCATCTCCGTCAGTCCGCCGTGGAGAAGAGGAAGGCAATTGGCGAAGAAGTGGCTTGGCTTTTGGCAAATGAGTTCATCCGCAAGATATACCACTCTGAGTGGCTCGCCAATGTTGTTATGGTCCCTAAGAAAGATGATTCACTTTGTATGTGCAATGATTTCAAGCACATCAATCGGGCCTACCCGAAAGATCATTTCCCTCTCCCCCGCATCGACCAGATTGTCGACTCGACTGCTGGGTGTGAGCGCTTGTCCTTTTTGGATGCCTATTCCGGGTACCATCAGATCCGGCTGTATGGACCCGCCAAAATAAAAACAGCCTTCATCACCCCATTCTGGTGTTTTTGCTATATCACCATGCCTTTTGGTCTTAAGAATGCTAGCGCCACATTCATGCGCATGATTCAATAGTGCCTGCTCACTCAAATCAGTCGGAATGTGGAAGCATACATGGATGACATCCTGGTTGAGTCACGTAAAGGTTCCGACCTACTGGCTGACCTCGCTGAAACCTTTGCCAACTTAAGAAGATATGATATCAAGCTCAACTCATCAAAGTGCACATTCGGAGTCCCAGGGGGAAAGTTACTCGGTTTCCTCGTTTCCGAACGAGGAATCGACACAAACCCGGAAAAGGTTGGAGCGATCCTCCGAATGAAACGGCCTGTGCGTGTGCACGACGTCCAGAAGCTTACTGGTTGTTTGGTCGTGTTGAGTCGGTTTATCTCTCGTCTCGGTGAAAAAGCATTACCTCTTTACCGACTGATGAAGAAGTCTGACAAGTTCGAGTGGACTCCTGAAGCCGAAGCGGCATTTGTAGAGCTCAAAGCCATGCTTTCCACCCAGCCGGTGCTTGCTACCCCAATCAGCAAGGAGCCTCTACTGTTGTATATTACAGCCATTGGATAAGTTGTCAGCACAGTGCACACGGTCGAGCAGGAAGAAGAAGGCAAAGCCTACAAATTTCAACGCCAAGTGTACTATATTTCTGAAGTCTTGACTCTGTCCAAGCAAAGATATCCGCATTATCAGAAGCTTGTTTATGGAATTTACTTGACCACAAAGAAAGTTGAACACTATTTCTCAGACCACTCGATTTCAGTCATCAGCGACGCTCCATTATTTGAAATTCTGAACAATAGGGACGGAACTGGTCAAGTGGCAAAGTGGGCGATTGAACAATAGCAACCGACTCAGATTCACTCAGAACAGTGGACTATGTTCTTTGATGGATCCAAGATGCTGAATGGCTCTAGTGCTGGTGTGGTTCTGATATCCCCAAGAGGTGATAAGCTCAGCTATGTCCTCCAGATTCACTTTGATTCTTCAAACAATGAAGTTGAGTATGAGATACTTGTGTATGGGTTGCGTATGGCTATCTCACTCGGTGTCCGTCGCCTGATGGTCTACGGCGACCCAGACTTGGTGGTTAATCAAGTGATGAAGGAATGGGATATCAGGAGCCCAACTATGACTGGTTATTGCAATGCAGTTAGAAAGCTGGAGAAGAAGTTTGAAGCGTTGGAGCTCCACCACATACCTCGGATCAAGAATCAAGCTGTTGATGATCTGGCGAAGATAGATTCCACTCGGAAACCTATACCCAATAATGTGTTCTTGGAGCATCTCCATACCCCGTCTATTCAAGAAGATCCCTTTACGGAAGAGCCCCCACAACCAATCAGTTCAACCAATCTGACTGAAACTGAAGTCCCAGCTATAGTCGACCTAATCATGGAAGTTTTGGTAATCATCCCAGACTAGATGGTACCATATATTGTGTATTTTCTTAGAAAGGAACTCCCAGAGGATGAAGATGAGGCACGTCAGAACATCCGTCGATCCAAAGCCTTCACAGTGATAGGTGGACAACTTTACAAAGAAAGTGTTACTGGAGTTGCTCAGCGTTGCATCTCCCCAGAAGAAGGTCGAATGATCATAAATGAGATCCACTCCGGGACCTGTGGTCACCATGCATCCTCTCGTACCATCGTGGCCAAAGCATACCAAGATGACTGGCCGCACGCAAATGATATGGGGAAAGATATAGTCGACAAGTGCGAAGGCTGCCAGTTCTACTGAAAGATGTCTCACAAGCCTGCGTCTGCTTTGAAGACTATTCCACTCGTCTGGCCGTTTGCAGTTAGGGGGTTGGACATGGTCGGACCTTTCAAGACTGGCTGAAGTGATTTCTCTCATTTGCTTGCGGTAGTCGACAAATTCACCAAATGGATTGAAGCTAAGCCTATCAAGAATCTTGATTCAAGCACTGCCATCAGTTTCATCAAAGAGCTGATATTCAGATATGGAGCCCCTCACAGTATTATCATAGATAATGGCTCGAACTTTGATTCTGATGAGTTCAGAGCGTTTTGCGCTTCCCAAGGCACTCGGGTTGACTACGGATCTCTTGCGCACCTGCAGTCGAATGGGCAGGCGGAAAGGGCGAATGGTTTGATCCTTCAAGGGCTGAAACCCTGACTGATGCGTGATCTCAAGCATCTTGCTGGAGCCTGGGTGACTGAATTGCCATCAGTCCTATGGGGACTGAGAACAACTCCCAACCGGTCGACTGACCGAACTCTTATCTTCATGGTGTATGGTGCTGAAGTTGTGCTTCCGAGTGACTTGCTGCACAACGCCCCCCGAGTGGAACTCTTCTAAGAAGCTGAAGCAGAACAGGCACGCCAAGATGAGGTTGATCTCTTGGAGGAAGAACGAGAGATGGCTCTAATCTAATCGACCATTTATCAACAAGACCTTCGTCGATTCCATGCCCGAAATGTCAAAGGTCGAGCATTCCAAGAAGGAGACCTTATGCTCCGAGTGCACCAAAAACGACCTCACAAACTTGCTTCGGCTTGGGAAGGACCCTTCATCATCACAAAGGTGCTCCACAATGGAGTGTATCACCTCTATAACGTAGCCAAGAAAGAATATGAGACACGCTCATGGTATGCGGATCTGCTCCGCCGTTATTATACCTAAACAATCGGATCAACGAGTTGTAATAAGAATCCTTCAGTTTTCTTACCAAAGACAATATTTTTTTGAAGTATCTTAATGATTGTTACCCATCAAGCATATGTGGTCAAATCCCCCAGTGGGTGGCTTAGCCGTGAACCCGATTCGCCTAAGTTTCAAAAACATTCCGAATGAAGAGCAACCCTCTCACTCGGGAGCTTAGCTGCTAACCCGATTCGCCTAAGTTACAAACTACTCCGAGTGGAGAGCAATCCTCCCACTCGGGGGCTTAGCTACGACCCCGTACTCGCCTAAGTTACAAAAATAATCTGAGTGGAGAGCAATCCTCCCACTCGGGAGCTTAGCTGCAATCCCGTACTCGCCTAAGTTAAAAAAACTACTCCGAGTGGATAGCAACCCTCCCACTTGGGGGCTTAGCTGCGATCCTGTACCCGCCTAAGTCAAAAAACTATTCTGAGTGGAGAGCAACCCTTCCACTCGGGGGCTTAGCTGCAACCCCGTACTCGCCTAAGTTATAAAACTACTCCGACTGGAGAGCAATCCTCCCACTCGGGGGCTTAGATGTGATCACGTACT
>NC_041390.1:130473148-130505974 GCF_002162155.2 Triticum dicoccoides | reverse complement strand
GAGTGGAGAGCAACCCTCCCACTCATAGGCTTAGCTGCGACCCCGTACTCGCCTAAGTTACAAAACTACTCCGAGTGGAGAGAAATCCTCCCACTCGGAGGCTTAGGTGTGATCCCGTACTCGCCTAAGTTAAAAAACTACTCAGAGTGGAGAGCAACCCTCCCACTCGGGGGCTTAGCTGTGATCCCGTACTCACCTAAGTTAAAAAAACTACTCCGAGTGGAGAGAAACCCTCACACTCGGGGGCTTAGTTGCGACCCCGTACTCGCCTAAGTTACAAAACTACCCCGAGTGGAGAGCAATCCTCCCACTCGGGGGCTTAGCCGCGAACCCGATTTGCCTAAGTTCCAAAAACATTCCGAGTGAAGAGCAACCCTCTCACTCGGGAGCTTAGTTGTGAACACGATTCGCCTAAGTTATAAAACTACTTCGAGTGGAGACCAATCCTCCCACTCGGGGGCTTAGCCGTGATCCCATACTCGCCTAAGATACAAAACTACTTTGAGTGGAGAGCAACCCTCCCACTCGGGGGCTTAGCTGCGACCCCATACTCGCCTAAGTTACAAAACTACTCTGAGTGGTGCCGCAAGTACAACGTCTGGTTGCACTCGGAGCTACGCCACAAGCACGACGTACGGTTGCACTCGGAGTTGTGCCACAAGTACAACGCCCGGTTGCACTCGAAGCTACTCCACAAATACAAGACTGACTGCTCTCAGAGCTGCGTCACAAGTACAAAGTCTAGTTGTACTCGGAGTTGTGCCACAAGTACAACGTCAACCCCGAGTGGGGAGCGACCCATTCCATTAGAGTTTTAGTTGTTATTCCCAATTCACTCAAAGTCAAAAAACTCAAAGGTGATGAAGACAAAGCAACCCTATTCAAAGAAAAACCAAGTTCGGATAAATCCAGGAAGGTTCAGAACTGCGAACAGAAGTAGTCAGGCATCAGGCCCGAAAGAGTTTAACGGTTACAAAATCACTCGGCATTCTGAGGCAAATAAAAGCGAGGCATCAAGTTTGTTCACTCCACAGGAGGAGGACTAGTTGGCTCGACGAACTCGTCGAGGTCGATTCCATCGGTGTGCGAGTAGCAGCTTCGATGAAGGTATCCATGAAGGACCGGAATTGAAGCCTCTTGGTATTGGCGACCTTGAGAGCCACCAGCTTCTCTTCTCTAACTTTTTTGCAATGAACACAGACCAGAGACAGAGCCACTGTCGGCGTTCTGGGAAAGGGGGTCCCCAGACTTTCCTGCCTGTGGCCCACGGCGTGGCTAAGCCAGCAGGCCGTATGGCCCATCTTCATCAACAAGGCATCCAAGACCCTCGCGAGAGTCCAAGCCTCGCGAGGCAGACGATGCAAGGCCTCCTCTAGAGTGGCCTAGCCAGGCAGGCTCACGAGGAGCGGAGATATCAAGGCGGGGCAAACCTCACAAGGCCCTCGTGACGTGAGCCATGACGCACGACACCAGGCGGGCGCCAGCGCGCACAACGTCCTTATTTCCTCTTTGGTGCTAAGGAGGCCAGCGCAGACGAAGAGTACCAAGGCATCAGGCAAAGGTTGCTATATTGGTGCAACGAGACCAAGACCAGGAGGACGGCAAGATGGAGGTCATCATGGAGCCCAAGACATCGTCACCACCAGAGCTTTTCATAGGGGAAGACCACTTTTGTCAGGATAGCTTGTACTAGCTGTCCCCCTTCAAATTGGCCCGCTGTTGTTGGCTCCCTTCCCGCTCGATATTTGGGAAGAGGACCAGGGCCTATATAAGTAGAGCTAACCACCATAGTAGGGGCATGGCATGAGATCGTGTGGCATCTGATCGCATCTCATCTCATCTCATCTGAGCTTGATCCAACCTGATCGAGAGCCTACTCACAAGAACACCTCAACCTTAGGAGGCTGTTCTTCCCTTGTACTATTCATCATCTGCCCTGGAGGCAATCCACCACCACACTGGAGTAGGGTATTACACCACAACGGTGGCCCGAACCAGTATAAACCTCGTGTCTTTCCGTATTGCGAGTTCGTCGAGTTCGTCCGCGAGATCTTAGCGAGCTAGGGCGTAGATCGGTAGGAAGGAAAGACTTCGCGCACACCCTAGTGTTCGAACTTTAAGGGTTTACCGGAACCCCACATCTGACATTTGGCGCGCCAGGTAGGGGTGCGCCGGGGCTCCTCTCCACCAACCTGCGCCCCGTACCACCGCACTACGCTCCCATGGCAGGTGCCCCGCCACCCACCTCTGCGGCCAACACGAGCAGCAGGGAGTCTGGGTACCGAGCCCTGGCCCCCGCCCTGCGGCGAGTGCAGTGGCCGGCCAAGTTCAAGCCGAAGATGCCGCCGCGTTATGACGGCGCGGCAGACTCGGCGTCGTTCCTGTTGGCGTACGAGGAGGCTGTCCTCGAAGCCGGAGGCGAGGACAAGATCATGGCCAACTATTTCCCCATGGCCCTCGCAGGCGAGCCGCGCGCCTAGCTGCTCTACCTCCCAGGATCCACGACGGCATCCTGGGGGGAGCTCCACAACCTCTTCACCGTGCGCAATGCGGTGCCGGTGCACCACGCAGTCACGGCACTGCTGGGTGGCTCCCAAGCACCGCCTTCAGATCGCCACGTCAAACCTTTATTCCATCAGATTGGGGCAGCCTCCAAGCGCCCAGGGGCTCCGCCGGGTTGGGCTACGCCGGAGGCCGACCTCACCTTCGGCTCGGAAGACCACCCTGACTCCACCGCCTCATCTGCAACATGGCCGTTACCAAGACCCTCATCGACGGCGGCGCCGGCCTCAACTTGCTCTCCGTAGAAGCCTTCAGTCTTCTTCATGTGCCGCTCGAATGGCTTGGCCTCAGCAAGCCCTTCACAGGAGTGGGTGGCGGAGCTGCCCACTCTCTGGGGCAGAACCGCCTCCCTGTCATCTTTGGCACGCGAGACAACTATCGCACCGAACTGGTGGACTTTGACATCGCCCGCATCGGTCTCCCGTGCAATGCCATCCTCGGGTACCTGGCTCTTGCTCAGTTCATGGCGGCGACTCACCCGGCCTACAACCTCATGAAGATGCCAGGGAGTAAGGGCATCCTCACCATCAAGGGGGACGCTAAGGAGGCCGTGGCGGCCCTCAGGCTCGCCTTCAAGACCGCGGCAGCAACACAGCTAGCCGGCGCCGGTACGCCCGAGGCCAAGGAGACCGCGCCCACCAAGAAGAAGCAGTTGTTCACTCAAGACAAGGCGGAGACCAAGAAGGTGCCGGTCAACGAGGACGGGTCTTCAAGACCCACCTTCACCATAGGAAGCGGCCTTGACCTGGGACAAGAAGAAGCTTTGGTGAGATTTTTGCGTGCGAACAAGGAGATATTCGCGTGGGAGCTCAATCAGCTGGTAGGGGTCCCGAGAGAGGTAATCCAGCATCATCTAAGGGTGTGTCCCAACATACGCCCCGTGAAGCAGCGAGCAAGACGGCAGTCCACTGAGAAGCAGGCCTTCATCATCCAAGAGACATGCAAGCTGGAGGCGGC
This sequence comes from Triticum dicoccoides, assembly GCF_002162155.2. Lineage (NCBI taxonomy): Eukaryota > Viridiplantae > Streptophyta > Magnoliopsida > Poales > Poaceae > Triticum > Triticum dicoccoides. The sequence goes on along the minus strand of NC_041390.1, from coordinate 130,502,455 downwards.
AGGTACCATTCGAGAAGTTCGATACCCCGAATGGCTGGCGAACCCCGTCGTGGTACCAAAGAAAGGCGGGAAGGAACGGATGTGCGTCGGCTTCACCAACCTTAAGAAAGCGTGCCCCCAGGATCCGTTCCCGCTTCCATGCATCGACTCCATCGCCGAATGCGACTTGCTATGTTTCCTGGATGCATTCTCAGGATACCACCAAATCAAGATGGCGGTGGAGGATGTGGTGAAGACACCCTTCTTGACACCATGCGGGGTGTACTGCTACACCTGCATGCCCTTCGGGCTACGCAACGTGGGCGAAACCTTTCAACGGTTGATGCAAATCGCCTTGGGGCAGCAATCGGCAGAAACACAGAGGCCTACGTTGATGACATAGTGGTCAAATCTCGCGAGGCGAGGACATTGATTCAAGACTTGGAGGAGACCTTCGAGAGCTTGTGCCAAGTGAACTTGAGGCTTAACCTGCAGAAGTGCGTGTTTGGCGTCCCCTCCGGCAAGCTACTGGGGTTCCTCGTGTCCCACAGAGGGATCGAGGCGAACCCAGAGAAGATCAAGGCCATCGAAGACATGAGCCCACCACAGAACCTCAAGGAAATGCAGAAGCTAGCAGGGCAGGTGACCGCGTTTGGGTGTTTCATCTCCAAGCTAGGAGAGCATGCCTTACCCTTCTTGAAGCTCATGAAGAAGAAGGGCCCGTTCGAGTGGACCCTGGAGGCCGACCAGGCCTTCCAAGACCTCAAGAAATACCTCACCAGCCCCCAGTGATGGTGGCACCGCGGCCTCTCGAGCCTCTGGTGCTCTACCTTGCCGCCACCCCGTACTCCGCCAGCGCGGCGCTGGTGGCGGTTCGGGAGGAGCGCCAAGACAAGGGTGTGCCGCGCCAAGCCAGAGCTGATGCAGCACGGGGTCCGGAAGGTGCAGCAAAACCATCAGCGGCGGAAGACCAAGCTCAGCAAGGCAACATCACAGAAGCCCCTGAGGACGGTCAGGTCTTAGGAAACCAACCACCTTAGGATATGACACAATCTTCGCGGGACCCGAGCCTCGACAGTGTGCCAGCCCTCGTCGAGCACCCGGTGTACTTTGTCAGCACCGTACTGCGGGACGCGAGGGCGCGCTACCCCATGCCGCAAAAGCTCCTGCTCGCACTCTTGGTGGCCTCGCGCAAGCTGTGGCACTACTTCCAGTGCCACCCCATCAAGGTCGTCTCAGCGTACCCATTGGAGAGGGTGCTCAGGAGCCCTAACTCAGCCGGAAGGGTCGCTGAGTGGAACATTGAGTTGCAAGCACTCCAGTTGGAGTTCAGCACTACCAGGGTCATCAAGGGAGCCGCACTCACCGATTTTGTGGCAGAATGGACAGATACCCCGGCCCTTGAGGAAGGAGAAGACCGGTCCACCTCCCCAGGAAGCGAGGCACCAGACAGCTGGGTCATGTATTTCGATGGCGCCTTCGCGCACCAGGGCGCGGGTAGTGCTCATCTCGTCCACTTAGAACAAGCTCTACTACACCGTGCAACTCTATTTTCAGCATGGCGAGAAGGTCTCCAACAACATCGTAGAATACGAAGGCCTCATAGCTGTCCTGAGGGCTGCGGCGGCTCTAAGGGTGAAGCGCCTCACCGTCAAAGGCGACTCGCAGCTCCTCGTCAACTTTTCCAACAAGGTGTATGAGCCGAAGGACGAGCACATGGAGGCCTACCTCGCGGAGGTGCGCAAGATGGAAAAGCAGTTCTCAGGCCTGGAGCTGCAGCACGTGCCCCGGGGCACCAACAAGGAAGCCGATGACATCGCCAGAAGAGCATCCAAGCGGCAACCGCAAGAGCCTGGCATCTTTGAAGAGCGGCTCTTCAAGCCATCAGCTACGCTACCTCTTTCAAGCATGACTCGGCCTCGGGAGGAGCTCCCACAGCCCCCGGCCATGGGAGCCCCAGCCTGTGGCCCCACCTCAGGAGCTCGGCTGCTCTTGGTGCTCGAGCCCCAGGAGGAGTGCTGGATCAAGGAATTCAAAGAGTACCTAATGCATGGGATGCTGCCGGAGAAGGAAGAGAACGCAGAGTGCATGGCCCGTCAAGCCACGACATACTGTATCCAAGACGGTGAGTTATACAGGAAACAACCGAACGATGTCACGCTACGCTGCATCTCCAGCGATCAAGGAAGGGAGTTGCTGATTGACATACACGGCGGTGACTGCGGACACCACTCGTCGTCCCGGACCCTTTGTCGGCAAGGTGTTCCGCAGTGGGTTCTATTGGCCTACAGCACTCAACGATGCGGCCGAGCTGGTGAAGTCCTGTGAAGCATGCCAATTCCATGCCAAGCAAATCCATCAGCCTGCTCAGGGCCTCCAAACCATCCCGCTTACATGGCCACTTGTGGTCTAGGGGCTGGACATCCTAGGCCCGTTCCCCTGGGTGCCAGGGGGCTACCACTATCTCTACATCATCGTCGACAAGTTCACCAAGTGGGCGGAAGTGGAAGCTGTCCGTACTATTCCAGCCGGCTTTACTGTCAAGTTCATCAAGGGCCTTGTGAGCCGCTTTGGGGTCCCCAACCGCATCATCACAGATAATGGTTCGCAGTTTACTAGCAACCTCCTCAAAACCTACTGTGCTAACCTTGGAATGCAGATCTGGTACACTTCGGTGGCCCACCCCAGGAGTAACCGTCAGGCCGAGTGTGCTAACGCGGAGGTCCTGAGGGGCCTCAAGACTAGGACCTTCAAGAAGAAGTTGGAGGCATGTGGCAGGGGCTGGCACGACGAGCTCCAGTCCATGTTGTGGTCCATCCGAACCACTGCCACCAGGCCAACGGGCAAGACTCCATTCTTCCTCGTCTACGGAGCTAAAGTAGTCCTTCCTCAGGAGGTCAAGCATCGCTCTACACGGGTCCTAACGTTCGACGAAATGCAGCAAGACGCTATGCGGGGGATGGATCTCGTGCTGGGGGAGGAACGCCATTGCGATGCCGCGTTCAGGGCGGCAAGGTACCAACAAGCGTTGCGGCGATACTACTACTGCAACATCCGCACAAGGTTTGCGAGGTGGGTGACCTCGTCTTGAGGCGGGTCCTTTCCAGAGAAGGGCTGCACAAGGTTTCGCTCATGTGGGAGGGCCCGTTCAGGGTCGTCCATGTCTCCAGGCCGGGTGCAGCGCGTCTGGAGACGCAGGATGGGGTACCCATCCAGAACGCCTAAAACATCCAGCACCTCCGAAAGTTCTATCCATGAAGCAAGGCCCAGAGCCTGAGAAGCAAGGCCCAGAGCCTGAGAAGAAAGGCCCAGAGCCTGTGAAGAAGGCCCGGTACCTGTGAAGAATCGCCGCCCGTGACACTCTCACGTAATAATGAGTGGGGCTGTACACGCTCCGGAGTCTCAGGAGCACCGGCCTCAGGCCCTGGGGCTCCCTCCCACGCCTAGTGGACAGCACTTAGCTCCGCGCTGGTGAGAAGACTTGAAGACTAGATTAGGTGCCGGACGCGGCTTTTCATTTGCTTTCCGTAGTTGACTCGCTTTTCCTTAATCAAAGTTTGCCTTTGGCGTCCCTTGCCGATTTGATTCCCTCGCCTCTCACTGCATTTTTTCCGGCTTGAATTTGCTCGTGTTCTCTCTCTCGCATGCCTCATGAGGGGGCTAGGCAGGTGCCCTCGCAAGCATTTTTTCTCCTTTTCCGCCTTCTCGCGAGCCACCCTCGTTCGATCCCAAAAGCTAGCGCACCTCTCCTAGTCCGTGCCCCTCAGGTACCGCGATACAAAGCGCCAGGTCAAGCCAGGATAAACGGCAAATCTTTTAATGCACTTCCTAACGAGTTTTTCGTACTTCTTGAGCGAATGCAGGCCACCAAGGCAAGATGGATGCAAGGAAATAAACGCTTCGCAAGGAAGAGGACGTCGTGAGTATATGCCAGGTTAAGTTATCTTTGCACAAAATAACAACACAGCACGAGAACAACACGCATACTGATATAACCAAGGAACCATAGTTCGATACACGCCCCCCTAGGCCCATGCTTGTTTCATTCTTGATGCAGGAAAAGAGCAAAACAAAAGTAGCGTTGCGGTGATCCGCGAAGACAGGCACCTAGCACTACCCCGAGCCTAGTCGGATCCTTCCTCACGCTTCACGGAGGTGCGGCGACGAGACGACCCACTGCCGCCTTCAAAACGGGCGCGACAGCTGGTCATAGCCGCCACTGCTAGAGCTGTTGCCGGAGGAAGAGCCGCCGTAGCTGGACGAGACACGATCGTCGCCGAGGGCAGGCTCGCCCTCGTCCTCGTCGCGACCGTCCCCAAGGTCGAGTACCTCCTCACCGTCGTTCGCCTCGGGGCAGCACCCGGCGCGGCGACCTTCTTCCCCAAACACCCTCACATAAAGGGTCGATCCACCATCATACCTGAAGTGGAGGGTGCACCGCCTGCCCAGGCCGCGCGCGTGGGCGAATGTCTACCAGCCGCGGGCTAGGGCTATGTTGCCCGCTGCGGAAGTCTCGACTGCAACCCAAGAGGCCTTGCTGCAGCAGCCATCTGCCTGGACGAGAGGCCGGCAGTTCATCGATGAAGAAGCACAAAAGTTGGAGCTAGTTGCCGGCCGGGTTCTCCGACCAGACGACGAACTCCGGAGACACCTCCGCCGTGTGGAAGCGCGGACGAGGAGGCCGCGCCAACATATCGCGCCTCCCCTCATCAACCGGACCGCCATGGCTAGGATGACCCACTCCAAGTGTTGTGGCACCGTCTCGACAATGGGCCACGGCGGGGGTCGCAGCATGCTTGCGCGGGCGGCCGTGGCCGCGCTTGGGCGCCGGGGAACCAGGTCCCTCACGAGGGGCCTTCCCCTTTTCGCCGGCGGATAACTTCCTTTGTGGTGCCATGGATGTCACTGCAAGTGATGGAGCGAGGAGGAAGGAACACGCTAGCAAGGAAGAGATGGGCAACGGGGGCTCCGCCCCCCTCCCCATTTATAGCAAGAGAAGGCCAACCGGCATCTCCCACGATCGCAGGCAATGACGGTTTTCCTTGCATGTCACAGGGACTTGACAAGTCATGCAGTAGCCGAGGCAGCATGGGCAAGCAGAGACGCCCACGTCCAATCAACTGCCACGCGTAAACCGAGGCCGCAGGCTTTGGGGGCCCCGCGGTGCTCCGAGCTTGACCCTTGGCTTTGCCATGAAGCCAATCCCGAGCGCACCTTGGGACCGGGGGTTACTGTCGGTGTTCTGGGAACAGGGGTCCCCAGACTTGCCTGCCTGCGGCCCACGGCGTGGCTAAGCCAGCAGGCCGTACGACCCATCTTCATCGACAAGGCATCCAAGACCCTCCGAGAGTCCAAGCCTCGCGAGACAGACGACGCAAGGCCTCCTCTGGAGTGGCCTAGCCAGGCAGGCTCACGAGGAGCGGAGATATCAAGGCGGGGCAAACATCACAAGGCCCTCGTGACGTGAGCCATGATGCACGACACTAGGCGGGCGCCAGCGCACACATCGTCCTTATTTCCTCTTTGGTGCTAAGGAGGCCAGCGCAGACGAAGAGTACCGAGGCATTAGGCAAAGGTTGCTATATTGGTGCAACGAGACCAAGACCAGGAGGATGAAAGTGCGTTATATCGATTAGAGGGGGGTGAATAGGCGATTTTTATGAAATTATTCACTGAGGAATTTGCCGGTGAGGAAATTCCTTAGCGAAGAACGACTAGCAGAGGAATAAGTACTCAACAGTAAACATAACATAATACAAGCATAGTCATCATGATGAAATGAAGACAGGCACAGAGTACAGGAAGCGTAAGCACAGGATAACACAGGATGAAGACAAACAGACTGAAGAAATTGAACTGAGGAAATTGAGAAAGTCTTCAGTCAAAGTCTTCAAACACAGATATGAACAAGTACACAAATCAATTATGAGGAAATGAAAGGGTTGAGGAAATGGAACCAGTAAGCTTGGTGAAGACAATGATTTGGTAGACCAGTTCCAACTGTTGTCTCAGTTGTACGTCTGGTTGGAGCGGCTGAGTATTTAAACTCGAGGACACACAGCCCTGGACACCCAGTCCTGAACACGCAGCTCAGGACACCCAGTCCTCACCGTATTCTCCTTGAACTAAGGTGACGTAGACCTCGTCCAATCACTCGTGGTAAGTCTTCAGGTGACTTCCAAACCTTCACAAACTTGGTCACTCGGCGATCCACAATTCCTCTGGGATGCTCTAGACCATGACACCTAACCGTCTAGAAGAAGCACAATCTTCAAAGGTAACAAGCGTCGGATCCACGCAGGATCAATCTCTTCATTGATGCTCAATCACTTGGGGTTTGTAGGTGTTTGGGTTTTGGGTTTTTCCTCACTTGATGATTTTCGCTCAAAGTCCTCGGAGGATGGGTTGCTCTCAAATGACAAGTGTCAGTTTCTCTCAGAGCAGCCAACCAACTAGTGGTTGTAGGGGGCGGCTATTTATAGCCTAGGGAGCAGCCTGACATGGTAAGACATAAATGCCCTTCAATGATATGACCGTTAGGTGGATAGATATTTTGGGACAGCTGGCGCATAGCACAACAACGGTCGGCATTTTCAGTAGCAAAAATCCTCAGGGCTATCATGTTCCTCACTGTGTAGGCAATTCGCACTGGCGAATTCCTAACTCCTTAGTCAGAACAAATTCCTCCGAGACTAGAAGAGCGTTGTCTCTGTCACTGAAGAAATTGACTGAACTGTATGAGATTTCCAATGGCTTCACTCGAAGGGATTGGTAGGTGTAGGATTTTGAGTTGAGCATCACATGGAAATTTTTCCTTGGTATTTCCTCGACCCCCTTTAACAGTACGGTGTTTCCAATGACTCAAGAAAGAGAAAATGAAAGTACGAAAACAAAAGTCTTCACGCTTCATGTTCCTCGAATGAATACCAAGTCTTCAAGGTCACACCAATTTCTTCACTTTCAAAGTCTTCAGAAATTCAAAGTCTTCAGTCGAAGAACTTCATTTTTAGGGGTCAACTTTCTCTGTAAATATCAAACTCCTCATTGACATATAGACCTGTGTACACTCACAAACGCATTAGTCCCTTAACCTATAAGTCTTCAATACACCAAAATCACTAAGGGGCACTAGATGCACTTACAATCTCCCCCTTTTTGGTGATTGATGACAATATAGGTTAAGTTTTCAACGGGAATAAACATATGAAGTGTAAATACCAATGTTGAGGAATTTGATTGCAAGATATAGAAGAAGTCCCCCTGAAGATGTGCATAGTGAGGAATTTGCTTTTGAAGCAATGCACACTTGAAGAGTTGAATCATGGAGATCTCCCCCTATATCTTTGTAATTCATGGATGCATTTGACATATAACAATGAACAATTTGAAATGCATGATGAAATATGGTGACTGATGTAGTTCAGCATGCGTGCAATAATATTTAACGAGGAATAAGCATGCAGAAAAATGCATCAAGAGTATCAGAGCACCATCGGGTTTAAGTTTACAACTCGATCCAATAAAAGTCTCAGAAGAACGAGAGTTGTAACTTTGAAAAAAACGCCCATATAGAAAGACCCGCTTGAAGACTAACTCAAAATTCTCCCCCTTTGTCATCAAATGACCAAAAGGATCGAATATGAGGACTATCGCCCCTGAAGAATATCAAGTTGATGAAGGAGCGCCAGTGTTGTTGGGGTTGTTTGTTGTAGTAGGGCCTGCCGCAGTGTCGTCCAAGTCTTCATTTTCATCAGTGTCGCGCGATGAAGAATATGAGCTGGCCACTAGAGAAGGAACCTTGACCTTCTTGAACTTCTTCTGTGGATGTGCAGACCAGTCAAAATCTTCTTTGAGACCCATGTTCTTCAGATCTTCTTCACCATACAGATGTGACAGGATTGCCGAGGTGCGACCGAAGACTTGATGGAGCTAGTAGTCGTTTTTCTTCACTGCATTGTGTGTAGCAGTCATGTTGTCAAGAAGAGAACCAAACTGACGCTTAACCCATTTGTGATTTCCATCCACCTTCTGGTGAAGACTAAGTAGAAGTTCTCGGTCAGTCATCACGCGCGGAGCAGTGGCTTGAGGAGTGGACTTGGGTGCATTGGCAGAGTCATGTGTGGTAGAGTCATCATTGGTGGAATAAGAGGCAGCTTTGCGAAACTGACCATCCAATGGACGAATGCCTTCATCTATTACAGCTGGTGCCTTGCCCTTTCCATCAACTGAGGAATATGTCTGCTTGAGGACTTCAATTGGGGGCAAGTAGCTGAGGTGATTCTGGAAATCAGCTTTGTAGTTGAGTGAAGACCTTGTCCTGAGGAATCTCATAATCCAAGGAGCATAAGGCTTCAGCTCAAACAGAGACAGTGCAACATTTGCCATAGTCCTCATGAAGAAATCATGATAATTGATAGGAATGCCATGAACGATGTTGAATACCAGATTCTTCATGATGCCAACAATTTCCTCATCAGATGAGTCGTGGCCTTTAATAGGACTGATTGTCCTTGTAAGAATACGATAGACAGTTCTGGGCATGCACATCAATTCCATCACGAGGAATTTGGTTCTTGGTGCTTGACCTGGCTTCAAAGGTTTCATCAGCACCTGCATGTAATGATGTGTGAGCTCAGGTTCACTGTAGATGCAGCGAGCTTCTTCAAGGGGAGGACTGAGTGGTAGAGCATGAAGCAATTCAGAGGCTGGTGCAGTGTAGTGAGTGTTTTCAGACAACCAGTCCAGTACCCATGAATTCACATCTTCAGCATCTCCGGTGATGTGCGGCATTGCATAGAATTGAAGAATCAGTTCTTCATTCCAATCGCAGATGTCAGAGGAAAAGTTTAGCAGTCCAGCGTCGTGAAGAACACTGAGGACTGGTGTGAAGCACAACAGAGATTCCATATCCACGTGAGGAATATGCTCATGGTAGAAGATTTTCTCCTTGTTGAACAACACTGAGGAATATAAAATGGCTTGACTAGCAGTCGAGAAACGCCTCTTCCTAATGCGACCAAAGTTATATGGGTTGTAATCTTCGAAGAATACATGCTCGCCGAAGAAATCATCAGCCTTGAACTTTTGCTTGCGTGAGAATGGATCCTTTGGCTTCGGCAGAGGAGTGTCAGTGAGCTGCATCACGACCTCAGGAATCTCAATTGCAGGTTCTTCAGGCTGAGGAATTTCTGGTCCCTCCTTAGTGGCAGTCTACATCGTTGGTTGTTCAGCAGCAGCAGTTTCTTCAGCGCTAGTGGCTGGAATTTCCTCATGGACATATGCAGTGGGATGAGTTTCTTCAGAGCCCATTTGAACAGTTGGTGCAAGCGACTCAGGTATTTGCTGCAGCGGCGTGAACATTGGAGAGTTTGGATGTTGACTGTCCCAGAATTCATCACTAATTACGGGTGTGGAGTAGCCAATGTCCACATCTTAATCTTCCATTTCTTCAACGCCAGCCTCTTCAGCTATGAACTGAGGCATGGGCGAGGAGATGATAGGTGTTGAAGGGATCGCATCCACTTCAATTTCTTCATCAATCTGCTTTGACAAAGCAGCAGAAGGATTTTCTTCATCTGATCCGTTGGGGATCACATATTCTTCATCAAAAGGAACAAGGTCCTTTGACGGCCTGGTTGAGACGGGAACAACATCAATGGGATTTGCAAATGAACTTGTCATAGGCTTCATTTTCTTCGGAGTTGAAGAATCTGAAGCAGCTGATGCTTTCCTTTTCTTCACTGCAGCACGCTCTGCAGCCTTGGTCTTCTTCACATCTGATGCAGATGGAAGGATTGGAGTTGAAGTTGGTGCAGGAGCAGCTGAGGAATCCGGTTGATTTTCTTTAGGCACAACTGATGCAGTTGCCCTGAGTTCTTCATTTTCTTCAGGCGCACCGCTAGTGGGTGCCCTGGCAATTTCTTCAGCGGCTGGAATGCAGTCATCAGCCCTGAAACTCACATTTTCTTCAGCAGCCTGATTGTCATCAGCGGTGCTGGCATTTTCTTCAGTAGGATGAGCAGATGCTTCAGCCTGAGGAATTTCCTGTTGTGTTGGGGCTGCAACATTGGAAGTGAAGTTATCCTCAAGTTTCACAAAACGAACCTTGGCTCCAAGCCAATCAGCGCGATATGCGTCAAAGTCATCACTGAGTTTCTTGATCTCAGTCTGAATAGTGACAAGTTCTTCAGTTGTCATAGAGACAACGTTTTTCTTCAGATATCGCTCTTTCTTGTACTGCGCTTTCTTGATCTGCCTGGCCTTCTCAAATTTCCACTTTTCTTCTTGAATGAAGTGGGTCAGCATGTGACTTTGGCCAGGAGTCAGCTTGAAGTCAGGCATGGGAGTGTTGGGGTCCTTGTGCCAAACATCAATGTAGTCGAGGATCAACTTGGGATCCAAAAGCAGTGGCACCTCTGTTCCTTTGGCTCTAGCGGCCCTGACTTGCCTATCTCCGATGATTTCTGCAAGTTCATCATCATCAGCTTCGTCTTCTTCAGACGGCAGTTGGAAAGCGACTTGTTTCTTCTGAGGACTTGGGCGAGGACCTCGTCCAGTAGTGGCCTTTGTCTTAAGCAGTGAGGGGCCAGCTGAGGAACTTGGTGCAGCTGAGGAACTAGCTGAGACACCTGAGGCAATGGAGATGCCTGTAGTCCTTTGGCACGAGGCGAGATGCACAGGTGCTGAGGATTTAGTCAGAACAGCTGAGGGCTTTGGCGGAGGAGCTGAGGACTTTGGAGGAACAGGAGCAGCATGAGGAATTGGCCGTGAGGGCTTTGAGGATTCTGGCCGTGAGGGCATTGCTGAGGAACTTGGCCTTGAGGGCATTGTTGGTGAAGCACTTGGCTTGTGCGTAGGCTTCTTTGACATAGCCTTCTTTGGCTTGACAGCAAAGGCCTCAGCAGAGGCAGTAGCAGCAGCAGAGTCTTCATTGAATTTCCTCACTGCTTCTTTGGCTTGCTTAGCCAACTTGGCTTGGCGCTTGGCCCATTCATCAGGATAGTCCTCACTGCGCTTGAGGCTGGTGGGATCAGCGATTTGGCCAGGTGCCAACGGAGCTCTTGGGCATGGAGGATTGAGTGCAAATTTCTTCATGTACTTTGGAGTTACATACCTGTACTCCCTCCACTCTCTTGCCCATCTCCTTTCTATTTTCTGAATGCGCACCTTGCGCTCATTCTTGGTTTCCTCAGTAGGTGTGCAGTACCCAGCATATATTTCATCAGGTCTCTCAAACACTGTATTGACCTCAGGCCTCTTTCCTCCCTTTCGTGGCTTCTTACTGTCAGCCATTTTCTTCAGTTGAGGAATTTGGACAATTGAATTCTCTGAAGAAGTATGCAACTTTTCTTCGAGGAATGCTGCAAATGAGTTAAGTTGATGAGAACCTAGTGATTCAGCAGCTGACATGTGTACCTGTGAATAGAGTATAGTTGCGAGGAATTTGGAGAGGTCATATGCGTTCTTAGAGGGTTTTTCAAAAAGAACAAGTTTGAGGAATTTGACCAGATGAGTCTTGAAGAATTTCACTAAGCGTTCTTTGTCTTAGGTTCCAGAGTTGTATAGATCGAAGATCCACACAATTGAGGAATCTTGAAGAAAAATGATGCTTAGAGAAACGAATCAAGAACATATGACTTGTGAGGTGTTTAGTGTGTGAAGCTATGAAGAAAAACACCTTTGAAGATTTTGAAGATAATCATTCGAATCAACAAGGGGAGTAAAAGTAACTTTTAATTACCCTGGACGAAGAACACGATGAACTGGAGTGAGGAGATGTGAAGTTCGTCTGTGCAGATCTTCCACGCCCTAACTTGGCGGAGGAAGACGGCTATGGCGGCGGCGGAGTGAAGATTTCCGCGGTCGGCGCGAGTACGTAGGCGACGAGGTCGAGGCAGTGACGCTCTTCCTCACTGGCGGCGATGAAGTAGCGGCGGCGCTAGGGTTTGAGAAGCTCGAGCTGGAGAGAGAGGTCGAGCGGAGTAAAAGAAGTGAGGAAGGGACGGATGGGTATTTATAGCCATGGTGAAAAACTGCTCGCCCGAAGAAATTGGACGAACGTGCCCCTGACCCTTCTCATTCGCATGACAGATGTCACTCACGTAGTGAGAGGTGGAGATCGTGTTAGATCATGGGTGAGTGGATAAGTATAACGTGGGATGCGGGACGGTTTGAGCGGCAAAGCCGAAAATTTAGTTAAGATAGGTTTTAAAGTTCCGTTCGCAGTTTCTTCAGCTGACAAGGACACAGTGAAGATTTTGAACGAGTTTCAAATAGAACGCACATGAAGAATTTGTGAATATATTGGGTTGAGTATAGCATAGAGGGGGAAGGGTCCGATCACATTCACTTAGCAGAAAAACCAACTTGAAGAATTAGCAATAAGTGAATGCTGCAGAGGACATAAACTTATATATATATATATATATATATATATATATATATATATATATATATAGTCAATGAAGAAAAACGACGGAAGCAGTGAAGACAATGCAAAGTTGAAGAATATGAATAATTGAGGAATTTTAACTTTTGGTGGTGGCGTGACCCACCGTATAAGAATGATGATTTCAGACACCGCGTACAATTATCGTAGGGTTCTGAGAATCAAATTCTTCGTTAATTTCTTCACACTAAGAGTGTTGTTCTTCATTGAATTGAAGAAAAATGTTTCTTCATGTGTTGCACATCTAAGTCATCAATTTTGCATAAGTGTTAGGATGAGTGTCCTTTTCAAAGAACATTCGAAGATTCTAGGATATTTAGCTCACACCGCAACTTGCTAAATCTCTTCTCATCCAAGGGCTTTGTGAAGATATCGGCTAGCTGTTCTTCAGTCTTCACATGCTCAATAGAAATGTCACCCTTCAACACATGATCACAAAGAAAATGATGACGAATCTAAATGTGCTTTGTCTTCGAGTGCTGAACTGGGTTGTGAGCAATCTTGATGGCATTCTCATTGTCACTGTAGAGAGGCACATTCTTAATGTTGACGCCGTAGTCCTTGAGACTTTGCTTCATCCATAGCAATTGGGCATAGCAAGAACCAGCGGCAATATACTCAGCTTCAGCAGTAGATAGTGATACGCAGTTCTGTTTCTTTGAGGACCAACAGACCAAAGTTCGTCCGAGGAAATGACATGTACCAGATGTTGACTTGCAGTCCACACGATCACCAGCATAGTCAGAGTCAGAATATCCAATGAGATCAAAAGCCGAGCCCTTGGGGTACCATAATCCAAGTGTTTGTGTGTGAGCTAGATATCGAAGAATATGCTTCACAGCCTTATGGTGTGATTCCTTCGGTGTAGCTTGAAATCGGTCACACATGCAAACACTAAGCATTATATCTGGCCTAGATGCACATAAGTACAATAAAGAACCAATAATGGAGCGGTATACCTTATGATCAAAGTCAATACCATTTTCATCAGTGCACCTATGGCCATTTGTGGGCATAGGAATTTTGACGCCTTTGCAATCTTGCATGCCGAATTTCCTCAGTACATCCTTGAGGTATTTCTCCTGAGATATGAATATGCCATTGCGTTGTTGACGAATTTGAAGTCCTAAGAGGAATTTCAGCTCTCCCATCATAGACATTTGATATTCTTCACTCATCATATAGGAAAATTCATCACTATAACGTTGGTCAGTACAGCCAAAGATAATATCATCAACATATATTTGGCACACAAACAATTCACCATCATAAGATTTAGTGAAAAGAGAAGGGTCGAGTGAACCGGGTTTGAAGCCTTTCGTCATGAGGAATTCCTTCAAAGTATCATACCACGCCCGTGGGGCCTGCTTGAGGCCATAGAGGGCCTTGTTGAGTCTGAAGACTTTGTCAGGATTCTTTGGATCTTCAAAACCTGGGGGTTGAGCAACATATACTTCTTCCTCAAGCTTACCATTGAGGAATGCACGTTTCACATCCATTTGATATAAAGTGATATCATGATGGTTAGCATAAGCAAGTAATATGAGAATAGCCTCAAGTCTAGCAATAGGTGCAAAAGTTTCATCGAAATCAATTCCTTCAACCTATGTGTAGCCTTGAGCTACAAGCCGTGCCTTATTCCTCACCACAAGGCCATTTTCATCTTGCTTGTTGTGGTAGATCCACTTTGTGCCGATGATATTATGCTTGCGAGGATCTGGACGTTTGACCAGTTCCCAGACATTGTTGAGCTCGAACTGATGTAATTCTTCTTGCATGGCCTGAATCCACTCAGGCTCCAGAAATACTTCATCTACCTTAGTGGGCTCTGTAATGGAGACAAAAGCATAGTGCCCATAAAAGTTAGATAAATATGAAGCTTTTGAGCGTGTGAGAGGACCTGGTGCTTTGATGTCATTGATGATCTTTTCAACTTGCACTTATTTTGCAATGCGAGGATAAGCTGGTTGTCGTTGAAGAATTTGAACAACATTCTCTTCAGCACCATTTTCTTCAGCATTTTCTTCAGGTGCATTAGCTCGACGTTCTTCATGTTCTGGAATGAATTCTTCAGCAGATTCTTCTGTAGGAATGACATCCTCGGTAGCCTTGAACTTGATAGTTTCCTCAGGTGCTGGTTCATCTATCACAGTAGGTAGGTGCTCTCTTTGTGAGCCATTAGTTTCACCGAACCGCACTTCTACAGTTTCAACAACCTTGTGAAGAACGTTGTTGAAGACTCTATAGGTGTGCGAGTCCTTTCCGTAACCAAGCATAAAACCTTCATGTGCTTTCGGTGCAAATTTTCAGTTGTGATGAGGATCTCTAATCCAACATTTAGCACCGAAGACTTTGAAATAACTTACATTGGGTTTCTTATCAGTGAGGAGTTCATAGGCAGTCTTCTTGAAAAATTTGTGAAGATATACTCTGTTGATGATGTGGCATGCAATATCAATTGCCTCAGTCCAGAACCGACGAGGCGTTTTGTATTCATCAAGCATAGTGCGAGCCATCTCAGCAAGAGTCCTGTTCTTGCACTCCATGAGGCCGTTCTGCTGAGGAGTGTAAGGAGCAGATAACTCAAGAGTAATACCAAGTTCATCAAGATAGTCATCGAGACCAGAATTCTTGAACTCAGTGCCATTGTCACTTCTAATGTGCTTGATCTTCACACCAAAGTTGGTTGAAGCCCTCGAGGAAAATCGTTTGAAGACCTCCTGCACTTCATGTTTGTAAGTAACAAGGTGTACCCATGTATAACGAGAGTAATCATCAACAATAACAAAGCCATATTGAGATGCTTCATTTGAAACAGCAGAATAATGATTAGGACCGAAGAGATCCATGTGAAGCAATTCAAATGGATGAGTAGTGGTCATGATAGTCTTCGTTGGATGCTTGGCCTTGGTCATCTTTCCAGCTTCACAGGCTCCGCATAGGTGATCCTTGAGGAATTTGACATTCTCGATGCCAATGACATGCTTCTTCTTCGCAAGCGTGTGCAAATTCCTCATGCCTGCATGACCAAGTCGTCGATGCCAGAGCCAGCCTTCTGAAGCTTTTGCAAGTAGACACACGGCTGGTTGTGGTCCTGTAGAGAAATCAACAATATACAGGTCTCCTCTCCTAAAGCCTTCGAAGACTTTGGAATTGTCAGCTTCCATAACCACAACACAACGGTACTTGCCAAAGACAACAACCATATCAAGATCACAAAGCATTGAGACAGACATAAGGTTGTATCCTAAGGACTCAACAAGCATGACTTTGTCCATGTGTCGATCCTTTGTGATCGCAACCTTACCTAGACCCAATACCTGACTTTTGCCTTTGTCAGCAAAGATGATATGCTTCAGATGCGACGGAGATAATGGAGCATCCATCAATAGGTACTTGTCACCAGTCATGTGATTTGTACATCCACTATCGAGGACCCACTCAGTGGCTTTGGATTGATCATCCTACAGATGAATTAGTGCAGCTTACAAACTCATATACTTCATCATATCAATTTCATCAAGTAAAAGAACAGATAAAGCAATATGAGGACATGAGAAATGAAAGTTCATTTCTTCATGATTAGCCTGCGTCCTATCAGGCATACTCAGGTCTCCAGCAAATTCTTCAGACAATTACGTACATCTGGAGACCTGACCTTGAAGAAGAGATTAGTTCTTTTTCTTCACCACCCACATCTGAAGGGGTGGCAAAGAGTTCATCATTCTGCGAGCTCCATATGAGAAGGATGGCATAGAAGCCAGTCCATTTCGTTACATAAGAGGGGTTAGAGTAAGCATAAGAGTATGCAGAGAAATTCTTCGAGGACTTATGGACATAATGATTTGAAGAATAATGCACATATCCATAATCCTTAGATCTTCCCTGCGAAACAGACGGGTTAGCACGATGATGTTCATATGAGGACTTTGATCCTTTTGAGGAATATGATCCATATGAAGAATTCGGTCCATATGAAGAATTTGATCTGGGGTTCCCATTCTTCACAGGTGGCGTCATAATGACATTCACCTTCGAGGCATCTTTTGGGAACCCAGATTTTCTTCATAGGGGAGCCGTTCCTGTAGTTAGTGCCAACATATCTAGCAAATACTTCACCATTCTAATTTTTGAATAGTTTATAGCTGGAGTCAAATGACTCATCATCAGAACGAGTGGATTCACATGCAAATCCAGATAAGTTAGATGGATCAACTGGAGGTCCCTTTGCAGCAACCCATGTAGTTTTGGGGTACTGCTCAGGCTTCCCATATGTATCATCAGCATTGAGTTTCCTCTCAAAGGCAATACCCTCTTTCCTAGGGTTCCTGTTGAGGATCTGCTTTTTAAGCACATCACAAAGAGCCTGATGCCCTTTGAGGCTTTTGTACATGCCTGTCATGTACAATTCCTTCAACCCTACATCATCAGTGATACTAGCAAAGTCCTCAGATGAGGAATTAGTGATAGCAGAGGCATGTGAAGAATTTGAAACATTAGCAGCATTTGAACATTCAGGTGAAGAATTAGCAGATTCACGTTCAATGCATTTCAAACATGGAGGAACAAATTCTTCCTGAGAAGCGCTGATATGTTGAGCAAGTAATGAATCGCGTTCCTTCTGAAGATCTTCATAACTCACTCTTAGCTTTTCAAGATCTTGCTTTCTTTGAAGAAATTCACAAGAAAGCTTCTCATGATCGGATAAGAGAGTGTTATGATGACTTTGAAGATTGTCAAACCTAGTCTAAAATCTCTGAAGATTTTCAGTCAAGGCTTTAGTGCGATCCATTTCTTACCCAACATATCATCAGTTTTGTCTAGCATGTTTTGAACCTTTTCTAAAGCCCTTTGTTGTTTTATAGCAATCTTAGCAAGTTTAGAATAGCTGGGCTTAAGGTTTTCATCAGATTCATTCTCACTTGATTCAGATGAGGTATATTTGAGTACCTTGGCATGCTTTGCCATGAAGCAATAGGTGGGAGCGTAGTCATCATCCCCTTCATCAGCTTTGTTGGTGAGGTCATTTTCTTCAGTGTTGAAGATAGACTTGCTGACGAATGCAGTAGCGAGAGCTAGGCTCGCCACTCCGGATTCGGACTCCTCAGATGACTCCTCTTCCTCATTTTCTTCAGATTCAGCCTCAGAGTCCATTTCCTTGCCAATGAATGCCCTGGCCTTCTTGGAGCTGCTCTTCTTGTGATATGAAGGCCTTGAGGATTTTGATGATGAGGATTTTGTGGATTTCTTCTTTTTCTTTGCATCATCAGAACTGTAATCCTTGTATTTCTTCTTCTTTGATTCCTTTTCCCATTGAGGACAATCTTGAATGTAATGTCCAGGCTTCTTGCATTTGTGGCAGAGCCTCCTCTTGTAGTCACTAGATGAGGAATCACTGCTCCTTGAGGGTCTTCCAAGGTGACCACATCTTGAAAACTTTTGGAACTTCTTCACAAGCAGAGTTAGATCATGGCTTAGTTCTTCAGGATCACCAAGGCTGCTACCAGAGTCTTCATCTTCGGACTCAGATACTGCCTTGGCCTTTAGTGCACGTGTTCTGCCATAGCTTGAACCATAGAGGTCTCTCTTTTCAGCAAGTTGGAACTCATGAGTATTTAGCCTTTCGAGAATATCAGCGGGATCAAGTGACTTCTAATCAGCACATTCTTGTATCATCAATGCCAGTGTGTCAAATGAGGAATCAAGCGATCTCAGCAATTTCTTCACCACCTCATGGTCGGTGATGTCAGTGGCACCAAGTGCTTGAAGCTCATTTGAGATGTTAGTGAGGCGATCGAAGGTTTATTGAATATTTTCATTGTTGAGTCTTTTGAAGCGGTTGAAGAGATTGTGAAGAACATCAACTCGAGAGTCACGCTGAGTTGAGACTCCTTCATTCACTTTGGACAACCTGTCCCAGATAAGCTTCGCTGTCTCCAAAGCACTCACTCTGCCATACTGTCCTTTGCTCAGATGGCCACATATGATATTCTTCGCTTGAGAGTCGAGTTGCTTGAATCTCTTCACGTCAGCAGCATTCGGAGAAGGTGTGACTGAGGGAACACCATTTTCCACAACATACCAGAGATCGTTATCAATTGCTTCAAGATGCATTCGCATCTTATTCTTCCAGTAGGGGTAGTCCGTCCCATCGAAGGTAGGACACCCAGCAGAGACCTTGATCATACCTGCGGTCGACATAACTAAAACTCCAGGCAGTTAAACCAAAATCACACAGAACAAGGGAGTACCTTGCTCTAATACCAATTGAAAGTGCGTTATATCGACTAGAGGGGGGTGAATAGGCGATTTTTATGAAATTCTTCATTGAGGAATTTGCCGGTGAGGAAATTCCTTAGCGAAGAACTACTAGCAACGGAATAAGTACTCAACAGTAAACATAACAAAATACTAGCATAGTCATCATGACGAAATGAAGACAGGCACAGAGTACAAGAAGCGTAAGCACAGGATAGCACAGGATGAAGACAAACAGACTAAAGAAATTGAACCGAGGAAATTGAGAAAGTCTTCAGTCAAAGTCTTCAAACACAGATATGAACAAGTACACAACTCAATTATGAGGAAATGAAAGAGTTGAGGAAATGGAACCAGTAAGCTTGGTGAAGACAATGATTTGGTAGACCAGTTCCAACTGCTATCTCAGTTGTACGTCTGGTTGGAGCGGCTGAGTATTTAAACTCGAGGACACATAGTCCCGGACACCCAGTCCTGAACACGCAGCTCAGGACCCCCAGTCCTCACCATATTCTCCTTGAACTAAGGTCACACAGACCTCGTCCAATCACTCGTGATAAGTCTTCAGGTGACTTCCAAACCTTCACAAACTTGGTCACTCGGTGATCCACAATTCCTCTTGGATGCTCTAGACCATGACGCCTAACCGTCTGGAAGACGCACAGTCTTCAAAGGTAACAAGCGTCGGATCCACGCAGGATCAATCTCTTTAGTGATGCTCAATCACTTGGGGTTTGTAGGTGTTTGGGTTTTGGGTTTTTCCTCACTTGATGATTTTCGCTCAAAGTCCTCGGAGGATGGGTTGCTCTCAAATGACAAGTGTCAGTTTCTCTCAGAGCAGCCAACCAACTAGTGGTTGTAGGGGGCGGCTATTTATAGCCTAGGGAGCAGCCCAACATGATAAGACATAAATGCCCTTCAATGAAGAAATTGACTGAACTGTATGAGATTTCCAATGGCTTCACTCGAAGGAATTGGTAGGTGTAGGATTTTGAGTTGAGCATCACATGGAAATTTTTCCTTAGTATTTCCTCGACCCCCTTTAATAGTACGGTGTTCCCTATCACTCAAGAAATTGAAAATGAAACTACGAAAACAGAAGTCTTCATGCTTCATGTTCCTCGAATGAATACCAAGTCTTCAAGGTCACACCAATTTCTTCAGTTTCAAAGTCTTCAGAAAGTCTTCAGAAATTCAAAGTCTTCAGTCGAAGAACTTCATTTTTAGGGGTCGAGTTTCTCTGTAAATATCAAACTCCTCATTGACTTATAGACCTATGTACACTCACAAACGCATTAGTCCCTTAACATATAAGTCTTCAATACACCAAAATCACTAAGGAGAACTAGATGCACTTATAGAGGACGGAAAGACAGAGGTCATCATGGAGCCCAAGACAGCGTCACCACCAGAGCTTTTCGCACGCGAAGACCACTTTTGGCAGGATAGCTTGTACTAGCTGTCCCCCTTCATATTGGCCCGCCGTTGTTGGCTCCCTCCCCGCTCGATATTTGGGAAGAGGACCAGGGCCTATATAAGTAGAGCTAGCCACCATAGTAGGGGCATGGCATGAGATCGCATGGCATCTGATCGCATCTCATCTCATCTCATCTTAGCTTGATCCAACCCGATCGAGAGCCTACTCACAAGAACACCTCAACCTCAGGAGGCTGTTCTTCCCTTGTACTGTTCATGATCTGCCCTAGAGGCAATTCACCACCACACTGGGGTAGGGTATTATGCCACAACGGTGGCTAGATCCAGTATAAACCTCATGTCTTTCCGTATTGCGAGTTCGTCGAGTTCGTCCGTGAGATCTTAGCGGGCTAGGGCGTAGGTCGGTAGGAAGGAAAGACTTCGTGCGCACTCCAGTGTTCGAACCTTAAGGGTTTGTCGGAACCCCACGTTCGACAGGCACGTCAGTGCCGCACCGAGCAGAGGACTTCTTCCATGCTTGCACTCGACCAGGGATTTCATTGAGTCGAGTCATAAGAGACTCGAGGTCATTTTGGAACGTCACTCTTGGCCAGAGTTCTATGTCGACCCAACACCGCCACTTTCAATCATGCAAGATACTCCATAATGTTGGTGAGGCGAGATTCTAGTCGCAACATGTTCATTGAAGCTTCGTCTTTGACGGGGGAGTTAATGGGGTCCAGGCTCGTCTTGATCCGCCCAGTCTCTTCCTCAAAACTTTGATAGAATTCTGCACACACAGAAAAATAATGAGTCTACAGTCATATGATGAGTCGGTAGTTGCAAATCAGTCGGACAAGGGAAAGTACCTTCAAGCATAAGGAACATTTTCTTGGCGAGTCCTCCCAGATAAGCCTCCAGTTCGTCTCTCTTCCGAGTGAGATCTCCAACCTTGTCAGTCAGGGCCACCTTGTCCTTCTTCAGTTGCACGACTTCTTTGTTGGATTCATCATTGGCAGTCTTCAGTTTGGCATTTTCCTCTTCCAACTTGCTAAATGAAGCCGACTTGTTGTCAGCAAGTTTAGTTTTCCCTCGCATCGTCTTCTGCGCTGCTGCAAGGTCGAGGTTCTTCTGCTCCAAAGCCTGCTTCATTTTGTCTAAAGAAATAACATTCTTCAGAAGATCTTGGAGTTGTCTGTTTTCACTACACACATCTGCTCGAGTAGAGTCACTCGGCTCAAAAGATGAAAGGAAAAGATGACAAGGCAAACAGTCGACAAGTTATTACCTCCCATGGCAGCTGCTTCATCCTTAGCCTTCTGCAAGTTCTCCTTGGCCAGCTCCAGGTCAAGATTGAGATGGATCTGTTTCCTCTCCAATTCAGCAAACTGAACTCCAAGTTCACAAGATTTCTGCAATCAACGAGCAAGACACGTCAGTTGATAGGAACAAAGATCAATTGCTTCCGAGCGATAAGATACAAGTTCAGGTCATTACGGCAAAAAGAGTTCTAAGACTACTACCGAATCAAACATCCAATGGTAGTCTCGGGGACTACACCCAGTGGGTGCACTTGGCGTGCCCCCAGTGGTTCTACTTTCCACTCGACGTGGTCCATCCAGTTGGAGTAAAAAACACGACAACACTTATTCTCAGACCACCGCCGATTGCCGGCAGTCGACCGGGGTCTCGGGGACTACACCCAGTGGGTGCACTCGGCATGCCCCCACTGGTCCAGATCCCACTCGGCACAACCTATCTAGACCGAGTGGAAGAACTGTAAAGAGACATTTGACAAAGACCCCCGCCGAATCAAACATTCGACGACGGTCTCGGGGACTACACCCAGTGGGTGCACTCTGCGTGCCCCCATTGATTCAAGGATACACTCGACGCGACCTAGTCGACTCAAGTGGAAGAACTATTCAGCAAAAGTTAAAGCACCCAGTGGGTGAACGGATGCAAGGTGCAGACTCATGATAGATGCACATTAAAGGTTTCAAAACGCTCATCAACGGACATCTTACGAATAATAAAGCACCAGTTTTCAAGTACCATATCCTAACAGAGCAAAGATCAAGCTGAAAGATCAGTCAGAAATCAACTCACATGGACATTAGTTTGAAGAGCAGAGCTGGCATCGTAGGGAGCCTTACTAGCTTCATGCACCACCTTCATTCGCTCCATCATAAGACCTGCTTGGCGTATAGCTTCCTTAGCAACGCTCGCTGGTTCCTCTGGGACATGATGGGTAACAAAGAGCAGAGTTGGTGGAACAGTCGAAGCAGTCAGGGGATCTGATGCATGGAGTTGCATGGACAGAGCAAGGACCTCGGCGGTCAATGCCAAAGGACGATCAGTCGACATAGGATCGGCAAAAGAAACAGAAGCCCAAATTTGATCTCCGGATTGTTGTATCACTGGTTCTGGTGCTGATGTCGACTGAGGTACCTTGCTTGCAGGCACCCTCCTACGTGAAGTCCTACCCTTTCTTCCCGTGGTCTTCTGAGGCACATCTTCTCCGTTGTCTGGAAGTTCAATGACATTTTGTGGTGCTGCAAAAGACTCGACCGCAAGAGTTCAGTCGACCAACAATACAATTGACAAAATGAGGGCAAGATTGTAGAGTTGTACCCGCTTTGGAAGTGGCCGCTGCTACCTCTTGAGCACTGCGTTGGATTTCCCCAAAGAGGAAGGATTGATGCAGCAAAGTAGCGTAAGTATTTCCCTCAGTTTTTGAGAACCAAGGTATCAATCCAGTAGGAGGCTACGCTCGAGTCCCTCGTACCTACACAAAAACAATAGCTCAACGCAACCAACGCGCTTAGGGGTTGTCAATCCCTTCACGGTCACTTATGAAAGTGAGATCTGATAGAGATGATAAATAATATTTTTTTGGTATTTTTGGTATAGAGATGCAAAGTAAATAAAGTAAAAGCAAAGCAATAATAAAGTGATGGAGATTGATATGATGAGAAAGGGACCCAGTGGCCATAGGTTTCACTAGTGGCTTCTCTCAAGAGCATAAGTATTCTACGATGGGTGAACAAATTACTGTTGAGCAATTGACAGAATTTAGCATAGTTATGAGAATATCTAGGTATGATCATGTATATAGGCATCACGTCCGAGACAAGTAGACCGAAACGATTCTGCATCTACTACTATTACTCCACTCATCGACCGCTATCCAGCATGCATCTAGAGTATTAAGTTAAAAATAGAGTAACGCCTTCAGCAAGATGACATGATGTAGAGGGATAGTTTGATGCAATATGATAAAAACCCCATCTTGTTATCCTTGATGGCAACGATACAATACGTGCCTTGCTGCCCCTTCTGTCACTGGGAAAGGACACCGCAAGATCGAACCCAAAGCTAAGCACTTCTCCCATGGCAAGAACAACCAATCTAGCAGGCCAAACCAAACTGATAATTCGAAGAGACTTGCAAAGATAACCAATCATACATAAAAGAATTCAGAGAGGATTCAAATATTATTCATAGATAGACTTGATCATAAACCCACAATTCATCGGTCTCAACAAACACACCGCAAAAAGAAGATTACATCGAATAGATCTCCACGAGAGAGGTGGAGAACATTGTATTGAGATCCAAAAAGAGAGAAAAAGCCATCTAGCTACTAGCTATGGACCCGTAGGTCTGAAGTAAACTACTCACACTTCATCGGAGGGGCTTGGATGATGATGTAGAAGCCCTCCGTGATCGATGCCTCCTCTGGTGGAGCTCCGGAACAAGCCTCAAGGTGGGATCTCGTGGATACAGAAAGTTGCGGCGGTGGAATTAGGTTTTTGGCTCCGTCCCCGATTGTTTGGGGGTACGTGGATATATATAGGAGGAAGAAGTACGTCGGTGGAGCTTCGAGGGGCCCACGAGGCAGGGGACGTGCCCTGGGGGGCGCCCCTACCCTCGTGACCACCTCGTGGCTTTCTTGACGGAGGGTTCAAGTCTCCTGGATCTTATCTGATGAGAAAATCACGTTTCCGAAGGTTTCATTCCGTTTGGACTCCGTTTGATATTCCTTTTCTTCGAAACCCTAAAACAGGCAAAAAAACAACAATTCTAGGTTGGGCCTCCGGTTAATAGGTTAGTCCCAAAAATAATATAAAAGTGGATAATAAAGCCCAATAATGTCTAAAACAGTAGATAATATAGCATGGAGCAATCAAAAATTATAGATATGTTGGAGACGTATCAAGCATCCCCAAGCTTAATTCCTGCTTGTCCTCGAGTAGGTAAATGATAAAACAGAATTTTTGATGCGGAGTGCTACTTGGCATAATTTCAAGGTAAATCTTCTTAATTTTGGTATGAATATTCAGATTCGAAAGATTCAAGACAAAAGTTCATATTGATATAAAAATAATAATACTTCAAGCATACTAACAAAGCAATTATGTCTTCTCAAAATATCATGGCCAAAGAAAGCTATCCCTACAAAATCGTATAGTCTGGCTATGCTCTATCTTCACCACACAAAGTATTTAAATCATGCACAACCCCTATGACAAGCCAAGCAATTGTTTCATACTTTTGACATTTTCAAAAACTTTTTCGATCTTCACGCAATACATGAGCGTGAGCCATGGATATAGCACTATAGGTGGAATAGAATGGTGGTTGTGGAGAAGGCAAAAAGGGAGAAGATAGTCTCACATCAACTAGGCGCATTAACGGGCTATGGAGATGCCCATCAATAGATATCAATGTGAGTGAGTAGGGATTGCCATGCAACGGATGCACTAGAGCTATAAGTATATGAAAGCTCAAAATAAACTAAGTGGGTGTGCATCCAATTCGCTTGCTCACGAAGACCTAGGGCATTTTGAGGAAGCCCATCATTGGAATATACAAGCCAAGTTCTATAATGAAAAATTCACACTAGTATATGAAAGTGACATAATGAGAGACTCTCTATCATGAAGATCATGGTGCTACTTTGAAGCACAAGTGTGGTAAAAGGATAGTAACATTGTCCCTTCTCTCTTTTTCTCTCATATTTTTTATTTGGGCCTTTCTCTTTTTTATGGCCTCTTTTTTTCCATCTGGAGTCTCATCCCGACTTGTGGGGGAATCATAGTCTCCATCATCCTTTCCTCACTGGGACAATGCTCTAATAATGATGATCATCACACTTTTATTTACTTACAACTCATGAATTACAGCTCGATTCTTAGGACAAAATATGACTCTATATGAATGCCTCCGGCGGTGTACCGGTATGTGCAATGACTCATGAGTGACATGTATGAAAGAATTATGAATGGTGGCTTTGCCATAAATACAATGTCAACTACATGATCATGCATAGCAATATGACAATGATGGAGCGTGTCATAATGAAAGGAACGGTGGAAAGTTGCATGGCAATATATCTCGGAATGGTTATGGAAATGCCATGATAGGTAGGTATGGTGGCTGTTTTGACGAAGGTATTTGGTGGGTGTATGATACCGGCGAAAAGTGCGCGGTATTAGAGAGGCTAGCAATGGTGGAAGTAAGGAAAGTGCGTATAATCCATGGACTCAACATTAGTCGTAAAGAACTCATATACTTATTGCAAAAATCTAGAAGTTATCAAATCAAAGTATTACGCGCATGCTCCTAGGGGGATAGATTGGTAGGAAAATACCATCGCTCGTCCCCGACCGCCACTCATAAGGAAGACAATCAATAAATAAATCATGCTCCGACTTCATCACATAACGGTTCACCATACGTGCATGCTACGGGAATCACAAACTTTAACACAAGCATTTCTCAAATTCACAACTACTCAACTAGCATGACTCTAATATCACCATCCTCATATCTCAAAACAATTATCAAGCATCAATTTCTTCTTAGTATTCAACACACTCGTACCAAAGTTTTATTATTAATCTTGCATACCAAGCATATTAGGATTTTAAGCAAATTACCATGCTATTAAGACTCTCAAAATAATCTAAGTGAAGCATGAGAGATCAATAGTTTCTATAAAAGAAATTCACCACCGTGCTCTAAAAGATATAAGTGAAGCACTAGAGCAAAACTATAAAGCTCAAAAGATATAAGTGAAGTGCATAGAGTATTCTATCAAATTCCAAATCATGTATGGCTCTCTCAAAAGGTGGGTACAGCAAGGATGATTGTGGTAAACTAATAAGCAACGACTCAAATCATAAAAGACGCTCCAAGCAAAACACATATCATGTGGTGAATAAAAATATAGCTCCAAGTAAAGTTACCGATAGAAGTGGACGAAAGAGGGGATGCCTTGCGGGGCATCCCCAAGCTTTGGCTTTTAGGTGTCCTTATATTCTCTTGGGGGTGCCATGGGCATCCCCAAGCTTAGGCTCTTGCCACTCCTTGTTCCATAATCCATCAAATCTTTACCCAAAACTTGAAAACTTCACAACACAAAACTTAAAGTAGAAAACTCGTGAGCTCCGTTAGCGAAAGAAAACAAAAGACCACTTAAAGGTACTGTAATGAACTCATTATTTATTTATATGGGTGTTAAACCTACTGTATTACAACTTCTCTATGAATTATAAACTATTTTACTAGCCATAGATTCACCAAAATAAGCAAACAACACATGAAAAACAGAATGTGTCAAAAACAGAACAGTCTGTAGTAATCTGTAGCTAGCGCAAGATCTGGAACCCCAAAAATTCTAAAATAAATTTCTGGACGTTAGGAATTTATCTATTAATCATCTGCAAAAAGAATTAACTAAATATCACTTTCCAAATAGAAATGACCGCAGTTCTCGTGAGCGCTAAAGTTTCTGTTTTTTACAGCAAGTTCAACAAGACTTTCCCCAAGTCTTCCCAACGGTTCTACTTGGCACAAACACTAATTAAACACAAAAAACACAACCAAAATAGAGGCTAGATAATTTATTTATTTATTACTAAACAGGAGCAAAAAGCAAGGAATAAAAATAAAATTGGGTTGCCTCCCAACAAGCGCTATCGTTTAACGCCCCTAGCTAGGCATAACACGCAAGAATAGATCTAGGTATTGCCATATTTGGTAGGCAATTCTTAAATGAGGCATCTATTTCACTTAGGAATTTCTTTATTTCTAGTGATTATCAAACTCTTAGGCACAAGATCGAAAAACTCATTTGTAGCAATTGGTTCCTTAATGATAGCAAAAATATTGGGATGAATACTTATAGATTTAAGATCCGCAGTTTCCTTACTAGATGATTCACCCTTATTTTTAGGAACATACATAAGCTTGGAAATTTTAGTAGGAGGACTTGGAGTATTCTTTACAAAAGAAAAAGCGGTTCCCAAGTTTGTAATGATACCCTCAAGTTTATCAATTCTAGTAGAATCTAAGTTTATCTTCTCATTAACTATGGGTTCCTTTTCCTTAATATTTTTCGAAGTCATTCCTACTTTAGATCCATATTGAGTAATTTGATTGTGGATATTTTGTCTAGATTTTCATTTAATTCAATAGTAGCAACTTTATTTTCAATAATGTCAAGGCTTTGCATAACATGCTCCAAAGTTAACATAGTTCCATTAACCAAAAGAGATGGTGAGCCAAATAAATCTAACATAGCATTATAAGAATCAAAAGTATGGCTACCCAAGAAATTCCCTCCGGTAATGGTACCAAGGATATATCTATACCAAGGATTAACACCTACATAAAAATTGCAGAGAAGAACTGAAGTAGATTGCTTCCTGGTAGATCTATTTTGAGCATTGCAAATTCTATACCAAGCATCTTTTTTATTTTCTCCCTCCCTTTGTTTAAAATTTAGAACTTCATTCTCGGGAGACAACGGAGAAGATATGAGACTAGCCATGATGGCAAGCAAACAAACTAACACACGAGCAAACAAAGAGCAAACGGGCAACAGAGGCAAATAGAGAGGGAGGATAGAGAGAGAGGGCGAATAAAACGGCAAGGGTGAAGTGGGGGAGAGGAAAATGAGACGCAAATGGAAAATTATGTAATGCGGGAGATAGGATTGTGATGGGTACTTGGTATGTTGACTTTTGCGCAGACTCCCCGGCAACGGCGCCAGAAATTCTTCTTGCTACCTCTTGAGCACTGCGTTGGATTTCCCCGAAGAGGAAGGGACGATGCAGCAAAGTAGCGTAAGTATTTCCCTCAGTTTTTGAGAACCAAGGTATCAATCCAGTAGGAGGCTACGCTCGAGTCCCTCGTACTTACACAAAAACAATAGCTCAACGCAACCAACGCGCTTAGGGGTTGTCAATCCCTTCACGGTCACTTACGAAAGTGAGATCTGATAAAGATGATAAATAATATATTTTTTGGTATTTTTGGTAGAGATGCAAAGTAAATAAAGTAAAAGCAAAGTAAAAGCAAATCAATAATAAAGTGATGGAGATTGATATGATGAGAAAGAGACCGGGGGGCCATAGGTTTCACTAGTGGCTTCTCTCAAGAGCATAAGTATTCTACGGTGGGTGAACAAATTACAGTTGAGCAATTGATAGAATTTAGCATAGTTATGAGAATATCTAGGTATGATCATGTATATAGGCATCAGGTCCGACACAAGTAGACCAAAACGATTCTGCATCTACTACAATTACTACAGTCATCGACCGCTATCCAGCATGCATCTAGAGTATTAAGTTAAAAACAGAGTAACGCCTTAAGCAAGATGACATGATGTAGCTGTTGGGTTTCGTAGTAATTTCAAAAAAAATTCCTACGCTCACGCAAGATCATGGTGATGCATAGCAACAAGAGGGGAGAGTATGATCTACGTACCCTTGTAGATCGACAACGGAAGCGTTTGGTTGATGTAGTCGTACGTCTCCATGGCCCGACCGATCAAGGACCGAAACTAGGGCACCTCCGAGTTCTAGCACACGTTCAGCTCGATGACGATCCCCGGACTCCGATCCAGCAAAGTGTCGGGGAAGAGTTCCGTCAGCACGACGGCGTGGTGACGATCTTGATGTACTACCGTCGCAGGGCTTCGCCTAAGCACCGCTACAATATTATCGAGGACTATGGTGGAAGGGGGCACCGCACACGGCTAAGAATATGATCACGTGGATCAACTTGTGTCTCTTGGGGTGCCCCTGCCTCCGTATATAAAGGTTCATGGGAGGGGGGCCGGCCGGCCAAGGTGTGGCGCGCCAGGAGGAGTCCTACTCCTTCTGGGAGTAGGACTCCCCCCCTTTCCTAGT
>NC_041390.1:130452417-130472799 GCF_002162155.2 Triticum dicoccoides | reverse complement strand
GAGAGAGGAGGAAGGTGGGCCGGCCCCCTCTCCTTGTCCAATTCGGACCAAGGGGGGAGGGGCGCGTGGCCCATCTCTGGCCACCTCTCCTCTCTTCCACTAAGGCCCACTAAGGCCCATATACCCCTCGGGGGGTTCCGGTAACCTCCCGGTACTCCTGTAAAATCCCGATTTCACCCGGAACACTTCCGATATCCAAACATAGGCTTCCAATATATCAATATTTATGTCTCGACCATTTCGAGACTCCTCGTCATGTCCGTGATCACATCCGGGACTCCGAACAACCTTCGGTACATCAAAATGCATAAACTCATAATATAACTGTCATCGTAAACTTAAGCGTGCGGACCCTACGGGTTCGAGAACAATGTAGACATGACCGAGACACGTCTCCGGTCAATAACCAATAGCGGAACCTGGATGCTCATATTGGCTCCTACATATTCTACGAAGATCTTTTATCGGTCAGATCGCATAACAACATACGTTGTTCCCTTTGTCATCGGTATGTTACTTGCCCGAGATTCGATCGTCGGTATCCTATACCTAGTTCAATCTCGTTACCGGCAAGTCTCTTTACTCGTTCTGTAATACATCATCCCGCAACTAACTCATTAGTTGCAATGCTTGCAAGGCTTAACTGATGTGCATTACCGAGAGGGCCCAGAGATACCTCTCCGACAATCGGAGTGACAAATCCTAATCTCGAAATACGCCAACCCAACATGTACCTTTGGAGACACCTGTAGAGCTCCTTTATAATCACCCAGTTACGTTGTGACGTTTGGTAGCACACAAAGTGTTCCTCTGGCAAACGGGAGTTGCATAATCTCATAGTCATAGGAACATGTATAAGTCATGAAGAAAGCAATAACAACATACTAAACGATCGTGTGCTAAGCTAATGGAATGGGTCATGTCAATCAGATCATTCAACTAATGATGTGATCCCGTTAATCAAATAACAACTCTTTGTCCATGGTTAGGAAACATAACCATCTTTGATTAACGAGCTAGTCAAGTAGAGGCATACTAGTGACACTCTGTTTGTCTATGTATTCACACATGTATTATGTTTCTGGTTAATACAATTCTAGCATGAATAATAAACTTTTATCATGATATAAGGAAATAAATAATAACTTTATTATTGCCTCTAGGGCATATTTCCTTCAGTCTCCCACTTGCACTAGAGTCAATAATCTTGATTACATAGTAATGATTCTAACACCCATGGAGCCTTGGTGCTGATCATGTTTTGCTCGTGGAAGAGGCTTAGTCAACAGGTCTACAACATTCAGATCCGTATGTATCTTGCAAATCTCTATGTCTCCCACCTGGACTAGATCCCGGATGGAATTGAAGCGTCTCTTGATGTGCTTGGTTCTCTTGTGAAATCTGGATTCCTTCACCAAGGCAATTGCACCAGTATTGTCACAAAAGATTTTCATTGGACCCGATGCACTAGGTATGACACCTAGATCGGATATGAACTCCTTCATCCAGACTCCTTCATTCGCTGCTTCTGAAGCAGCTATGTATTCCGCTTCACACGTAGATCCCGCCACGACGCTCTGTTTAGAACTGCACCAACTAATAGCTCCACCGTTTAATTTAAACACGTATCCGGTTTGCGATTTAGAATCGTCCGGATCAGTGTCAAAGCTTGCATCAACGTAACCGTTTACGATGAGCTCTTTGTCACCTCCATATACGAGAAACATATCCTTAGTCCTTTTCAGGCACTTCAGGATGTTCTTGACCGCTGTCTAGTGATCCACTCCTGGATTACTTTGGTACCTCCCTGCTAGACTTATAGCAAGGCACACATCAGGTCTGGTACACAACATTGCATAGATGATAGAGCCTATGGCTGAAGCATAGGGAACATCTTTCATCTTCTCTCTATCTTCTGCAGTGGTCGGGCATTGAGTCCGACTCAACTTCACACCTTGTAACACAGGCAAGAACCCTTTCTTTGCTAGATCCATTTTGAACTTCTTCAAAATCTTGTCAAGGTATGTGCTTTGTGAAAGTCCAATTAAACGTCTTGATCTATCTCTATAGATCTTTATGCCTAATATGTAAGCAGCTTCACCGAGGTCTTTCATTGAAAAACTCTTATTCAAGTATCCCTTTATGCTATCCAGAAATTCTATATCATTTCCAATCAGTAATATGTCATGCACATATAATATCAGAAATGCTACAGAGCTCCCACTCACTTTCTTGTAAATACAGGCTTCTCCAAAAGTCTGTATAAAACCAAATGCTTTGATCACACTATCAAAGCGTTTATTCCAACTCCGAGAGGCTTGCACCAGTCCATAAATGGATCGCTGGAGCTTGCACACTTTGTTAGCTCCCTTTGGATCGACAAAACCTTCCGGTTGCATCATATACAACTCTTCTTCCAGAAATCCATTCAGGAATGCAATTTTGACATCCATCTGCCAAATTTCATAATCATAAAATGCGGCAATTGCTAACATGATTCGGACAGACTTAAGCATCGCTACAGGTGAGAAGGTCTCATCGTAGTCAATCCCTTGAACTTGCCGAAACCCTTTTGCGACAAGTCGAGCTTTGTAGACAGTAATATTACCGTCGGCGTCACTCTTCTTCTTGAAGATCCATTTATTCTCAATTGCTTGCCGATCATTGGGAAGTCAACCAAAGTCAATACTTTGTTCTCATACATGGATCCCATCTCAGATTTCATGGCTTCAAGCCATTTTGCGAAATCTGGGCTCACCATCGCTTCTTCATAGTTCGTAGGTTCATCATGATCTAGTAGCATGACTTCCAGAATAGGATTACCGTACTACTCTCGTGCGGATCTCACTCTGGTTGATCTACGAGGTTCAGTAGTATCTTGTTCTGAAGTTTCATGATCATTATCATTAGCTTCCTCACTAATTGGTGTAGGTGTCACAGAAACAGTTTTCTCTGATGCACTACTTTCCAATAATGGAGCAGGTACAGTTACCTCGTCGAGTTCTACTTTCCTCCCACTCACTTCTTTCGAGAGAAACTCCTTCTCCAGAAAGTTTCGAACTTAGCAACAAAAGTCTTGCCTTTGGATCTGTGATAAAGGTGTATCCAATAGTCTCCTTTGGATATCCTATGAAGACACATTTCTCCGACTTGGGTTCGAGCTTATCAGGTTGAAGCTTTTTCACATAAGCATCGCAGCCCCAAACTTTCAGAAATGACAACTTTGGTTTCTTGCCAAACCATAGTTCATAAGGCATCGTCTCAACGGATTTTGATGGTGCCCTATTTAACGTGAATGCGGCCATCTCCAAAGCATAACCCCAAAATGATAGCGGTAAATCAGTAAGAGACATCATAGATCGCACCATATCTAGTAAAGTACGATTACGACGTTCGAACACACCATTACGCTGTGGTGTTCCGGGTGGCATGAGTTGCGAAACTATTCCGCATTGTTTCAAATGTACACCAAACTCGTAACTCAAATATTCTCCTCCACAATTAGATCGTAGAAACTTTATTTTCTTGTTACGATGATTTTCAACTTCACTCTGAAATTCTTTGAACTTTTCAAATGTTTCAGACTTATGTTTCATTAAGTAGATATACCCATATCTGCTTAAATCATCTGTGAAGGTGAGAAAATAACGATATCCGCCACGAGCCTCAATATTCATTGGACCACATACATTTGTATGTATGATTTCCAACAAATCTATTGCTCTCTCCATAGTACCGGAGAACGGCGTTTTAGTCATCTTGCCCATGAGGCACGGTTCGCAAGTACCAAGTGATTCATAATCAAGTGGTTCGAAAAGTCCATCAGTATGGAGTTTCTTCATGCGCTTTACACCGATATGACCTAAACGGCAGTGCCACAAATAAGTTGCACTATCATTATCAACTCTGCATCTTTTGGTTTCAACATTATGAATATGTGTGTTACTACTATCGAGATTCAATAAGAATAGACCACTCTTCAGGGGTGCATGACCATAAAAGATATTACTCATATAAATAGAACAACCATTATTCTCTGATTTAAATGAATAACCGTCTCACATCAAACAAGATCCAGATATAATGTTCATGCTTAACGCTTGCACCAAATAACAATTATTTAGGTCTAATATTAATCCCGAAGGTAGATGTAGAGGTAGCGTGCCGACCGCGATCACATCGACTTTGGAACCGTTTCCCACGGGCATTGTCACCTCGTCCTTAGCCAATCTTCGCTTAATCCGTAGTCCCTATTTCGAGTTGCAAATATTAGCAACAAAACCAGTATCAAATACCCAGGTGCTACTGCGAGCATTAGTAAGGTACACATCAATAACATGTATATCACATATACCTTTGTTCACCTTGCCATCCTTCTTATCCGCCAAATACTTGGGGCAGTTCCGCTTCCAGTGACCAGTCTGCTTGCAGTAGAAGCACTCAGTTTCAGGCTTAGGTCCAGACTTGGGTTTCTTCTCTTGAGCAGCAACTTGCTTGCTGTTCTTCTTGAAGTTCCCCTTCTTCTTCCCTTTGCCCTTTTTCTTGAAACTAGTGGTCTTGTTGACCATCAACACTTGAGGCTCCTTTTTGATTTCTACCTCCGCAGCTTTCAGCATTGCGAAGATCTCGGGAATAGTCTTATTCATCCCTTGCATATTATAGTTCATCACGAAGCTCTTGTAGCTTGGTGGCAGTGATTGGAGAATTCTGTCAATGATGCAATCATCTGGAAGATTAACTCCCATTTGAATCAAGTGATTATTATACCCAGAAATTTTGAGTATATGCTCACTGACAGAACTGTTCTCCTCCATTTTGCAGCTATAGAACTTATTGGAGACTTCATATCTCTCAATCCGGGCATTTGCTTGAAATATTAACTTCAACTCCTGGAACATCTCATATGCTCCATGACATTCAAAACATCGTTGAAGTCCTGGTTCTAAGCCGTAAAGCATGGCACACTGAACTATCGAGTAGTCATCAGCTTTGCTCTGCCAGACGTTCACAACATCTGGTGTTGCTCCAGCAGTAGGCCTGGCACCCAGCGGTGCTTCCAGGACGTAATTCTTCTATGCAGCAATGAGGATAATCCTCAAGTTACGGACCCAGTCCGTGTAATTGCTACCATCATCTTTCAACTTTGCTTTCTCAAGGAACGCATTAAAATTTAACGGAACAACAGCACGGGCCATTTATCTACAATCATACATAAACAAGCAAGATACTATCAGGTACTAAGTTCATGATAAATTTAGGTTCAGTTAATCATATTACTTAAAGAACTCCCACTTAGATAGGCATCCCTCTAATCATCTAAGTGATTACGTGATCCAAATCAACTAAACCATGTCCGATCATCACGTGAGATGGAGTAGTTTCATTGGTGAACATCACTATGTTGATCATATCTACTATATGATTCACGCTCGACCTTTCGGTCTCCGTGTTCCGAGGCCATATCTGTATATGCTTGGCTCGTCAAGTATAACCTGAGTATTCCGCGTGTGC
Source organism: Triticum dicoccoides (assembly GCF_002162155.2). NCBI lineage: Eukaryota > Viridiplantae > Streptophyta > Magnoliopsida > Poales > Poaceae > Triticum > Triticum dicoccoides. The sequence continues at coordinate 130,467,288 of NC_041390.1, read as the reverse complement.
AACTGTTTTGCACCCGTTGTATTTGAACGTAGAGCCTATCACACCCGATCATCACGTGGTGTCTCAGCACGAAGAACTTTCACAACGGTGCATACTCAGGGAGAACACTTCTTGATAATTTAGTGAGAGATCATCTTATAATGCTACCGTCAATCAAAGCAAGATAAGATGCATAAAAGATAAACATCACATGCAATCAATGTAAGTGATATGATATGGCCATCATCATCTTGTGCTTGTGATCTCCATCTCCGAAGCACCGTCATGATCACCATTGTCACCGGCGCGACACCTTGATCTCCATCGTAGCATCGTTGTCGTCTCGCCAATCTTATGCTCCCACAACTATCGCTACCGCTTAGTGATAAAGTAAAGCATTACAGCGCAATTGCATTGCATACAATAAAGCGACAACCATATGGCTCCTTCCAGTTGCCGATAACTCGGTTACAAAACATGATCATCTCATACAATAAAATTTAGCATCATGTCTTGACCATATCACATCACAACATGCCCTGCAAAAACTAGTTAGACGTCCTCTACTTTGTTGTTGCATGTTTTACGTGGCTGCTACGGGCTTAAGCAAGAACCAATCTTACCTACGCATCAAAACCACAACGATAGTTTGTCAAGTTGGTGTTGTTTTAACCTTCGCAAGGACCGGGCGTAGCCACACTCGGTTCAACTAAAGTTGGAGAAACTATCACCCGCAAGCCACCTATGTGCATAGCACGTCGGGAGAACCGGTCTGGCGTAAGCGCACGCGTAATGTTGGTCCGGGCCGCTTCGTCCAACAATACCGCCGAACCAAAGTATGACATGCTGATAAGCAGTATGACTTATATCGCCCACAACTCACTTGTGTTCTACTTGTGCATATAACATCAACATATAAACTTAGGCTCGGATGCCACTGTTGGGTTTCATAGTAATTTCAAAAAAAAATCCTACGCTCACACAAGATCATGGTGATGCATAGCAACGAGAGGGGAGAGTATGATCTACGTACCCTTGTAGATCGACAACGGAAGCGTTTGGTTGATGTAGTCGTACGTCTCCACGGCCCGACCGATCAAGCACCGAAACTACGGCACCTCCGAGTTCTAGCACACGTTCAGCTCGATGACGATCCCCGGACTCCGATCCAGCAAAGTGTCGGGGAAGAGTTCCGTCAGCACGACGGCATGGTGACGATCTTGATGTACTACCGTCGCAGGGCTTCGCCTAAGCACCGCTACAATATTATCGAGGACTATGGTGGAAGGGGGCCCTGCACACGGCTAAGAATATGATCACGTGGATCAACTTGTGTCTCTAGGGGTGCCCCTGCCTCCATATATAAAGGTTCAAGGGAGGGGGGCCGGCCGGCCAACGTGTGGCGCGCCAGGAGGAGTCCTACTCCTTCTCGGAGTAGGACTCCCCCCCTTTCCTAGTTGGAATAGGATTCGTGGAGGGGGGGGGGGAAGAGAAGAGAGAGGAGGAAGGGGGCCGGCCCCCTCTCCTTGTCCAATTCGGACCAAGGGGGGGAGGGGCGCGCGGCCCATCTCTGGCCACCTCTCCTCTCTTCCACTAAGGCCCACTAAGGCCCATGTACCCCCCCGGGGGGTTCCGGTAACCTCCCGGTACTCCGGTAAAATCCCGATTTCACCCGGAACACTTCCGATATCCAAACATAGGCTTCCAATATATCAATCTTTATGTCTCGACCATTTCGAGACTCCTCGTCATGTCCGTGATCACATCCGAGACTCCGAACAACCTTCGGTACATCAAAATGCATAAACTCATAATATAACTGTCATCGTAACCTTAAGCGTGCGGACCCTACGGGTTCGAGAACAATGTGTTCCTCTCGCAAACGGGAGTTGCATAATCTCATAGTCATAGGAACATGTATAAGTCATGAAGAAAGCAATAGCAACATACTAAACGATCGTGTGCTAAGCTAATGGAATGGGTCATGTCAATCAGATCATTCAACTAATGATGTGATCCCGTTAATCAAATAACAACTCTTTGTCCATGGTTAGGAAACATAACCATCTTTGATTAACGAGCTAGTCAAGTAGAGGCATACTAGTGACACTCTGTTTGTCTACGTATTCACACATGTATTATGTTTCCGGTTAATACAATTCTAGCATGAATAATAAACTTTTATCATGATATAAGGAAATAAATAATAACTTTATTATTGCCTCTAGGGCATATTTCCTTCAGTAGCGGGATAGTTTCATGCAATATGATAAAAAAACCATCTTGTTATCCCCGATGGCAACGATATAATACGTGCCTTGTTGCCCCTTTGTCACTGGGAAAGGACACCGCAAGATCGAACCCAAAGCTAAGCACTTCTCCCATGATAAGAACAACCAATCTAGTAGGCCAAACCAAACTGATAATTCGAAGAGACTTGCAAAGATAACCAATCATACATAAAAGAATTCAGAGAAGATTCAAATATTATTCATAGATAGACTTGATCATAAAGCTACAATTCATCGATCTCAACAAACACACCGCAAAAAGAAGATTACATCGAAAAGATATCCACGAGAGAGGGGGAGAACATTGTATTGAGATCCAAAAAGAGAGAAGAAGCCATCTAGCTACTATCTATGGACCCGTAGGTATGAAGTAAACTACTCACACTTCATCAGAGGGGCTTGGATGATGATGTAGAAGCCCTCCCTGATCGATGCCTCCTTCGGCGGAGCTCCGGAACAGGCCCCAAGATGGGATCTTCTGGATACAGAAAGTTTCGGCGATGGAATTAGGTTTTTGGCTCCGTCCCCGATCGTTTGGGGGTACGTGGATATATATAGGAGGAGAAGTACGTCGGTGGAGCTCCGAGGGGCCCACGAGGCAGGGGGTGCACCCCTACCCTCGTGACCACCTCGTGGCTTTGTTGATGGAGGGTCCAAGTCTCTTGGATCTTATCTGAGGAGAAAATCACGTTTCCGAAGGTTTCATTCCGTTTGGACTCCGTTTGATATTCCTTTTCTTCGAAACCCTAAAACAGGCAAAAACAGTAATTCTGGGCTGGGCCTCCGATTAATAGGTTAGTCCCAAAAATAATATAAAAGTGGATAATAAAGCCCAATAATGTCTAAAATAGTAGATAATATAGCATGGAGCAATCAAAAATTATAGATACGTTGGAGAGGTATCAGCCGCGTCTTCTGTTTCCTCATCATCTTGATCCTTGTAAATGTCCATGGAGGTCCCAGAAGTAGCAACACTGAAAGTTTCAGAACTCACTTGGTCAAGTGAGAGAATGAGTCGATGGTAATATAGAAGTTCCCAAACGGCGCAAAAGCAAAGAGAGAAAGCAAAACACTTACGCAGAAGTGATGGGAACATCCACCTTGATCTTGGGCAAGGCCTTCTGAGGCTTTGAGGGGGGCGTCTTGAGCTACTTGGCAGCCTTTTCAGACGGTTCCGGAGACGAAGTCCGAGTGCATTTTGCACTTGTGTGCTTGGAGGAGCTACCTTGCCACTCCCGCCTGCAGGGTCTTGAGACTGTTTGGATCGACATTCTGAGCGAGGTGGTGAGTCGACTTCCTCACTGTCGTTTGAGTCATCACTGTCATCTTCATTGTCATCGGGGGATTGCCAGTCACCACTCTCATCTGTGCTCTCCGTTCCCTCCTGGACTTGCTCCCTGTTTGGCATCGAGTACATCTCAATATAAATCTGCAAGGCAAGGAGTTAAACAAGCATCAATCAAATTCAAGGACAGTTGCAAATCAGAATAAAAAGGCACTCGGTAACAAAGGTCAGATCTTGTTCGGCTCATTGTTGGCATCGAATGGTGCAACTCTTCTGGACCCCCTGGGGTTGTACTTGTTTCTACTGATGCTCCGCAGCCACTGTGCCACCGTCTCCTTGGTGACCTCCTATGGGTGGACCCGAGCAGTGTCATTAATGCTCGAGTACATCCACATCGGATGATCGCGGGCTTAGAGAGGCTGGACGCGTCGACTGAGAAACACCTCCAACAAATCCATGCCAGTCACGCCATCATGGACTAATTGGATTACCCGGTCGACTAGGATTGACACCTCTCCTTTCTCTGCTATAGTCAGTATCAAGGAAGAGGGTTGGCGGACTCGATCCATGGTGAAGGGGGGAAGACCAGTCGAATGACCAGGAGTCAAAACATCTTGGCAGTAGAACCAGATCGACTACCACCCTCTAACCGACTCGAGAAGGGTTATAGAAGGAAAAGTACTCCTACCCCTCGTCTGAATCCCTAAACCCCCACACATTTGGGTCACGTGCATCTTTTCGTCATTCGGATTTTCTTCTTCACAGTTTGAGAACGGCAAGTAAAGATGTGTTTGAATAAACCCCAATGTGGTCGACAGCCCAAGAAGTTTTCACACAGAGAGACATATGCAGCGAGATATGTGATTGTCTTGGGGGTGAAGTGATGAAGTTGGGCACCAAAAAAGTTCAAGAAACCCCAAAGAAAAGGATGCGGAGGCAGAGTGAAACCACGGTCGATGTGGGTTGCAAGGAGGACGCACTCACCCTCCTGTGGCTGAGGCTCGGTCTCATTCCCCGGCAACCTCCAAGACCCGTGAGCAATCAAACCTCCATCGGCCAGATCCTCCAAGTCTTCTTTCTGCATCGTGGATCAAATCCAGTTCCCCTCGATCCAACCAGGCGGCAAACCAGACCTCGACGATGACCCCCGACTCATCTTCTTGCCCTTCGCCACTGTCGCCACCTTCTTCAAGCACTCCAGGGCCGTCGTCTTGTCCTTTCTCATGGCGAGGGAGTGCGCGCGAGCGAACCAAAGACGACGAAGATGGTGGAGAGCATGGCGGAGAAGTAGAGGAGGAAGAGGACAATTGGGATGCACTATGCGTTGCATCGACCCGAGTGCTATTTAAGAGACCACTTCCGAGTGGCTAACGAGTGGGCCCGAGCGATCTAATGATATTCTGCAGCAGGTGCTTGCCTGATACTTGGCAGAAAAGGCAGCGTGAAGATCGAGGCGCCCCCATCTATCCACTTCGATTACTACAGCGCGCTCTATCCCGCGCGCTTCCTCGAAATTTCGAATCCCGTGAAATCTAGGAATGGCAGAGCAACCAATCACGCTGAAGATTTCGTACCATAACTCACTCGACGACCTCTAAATTGATCAAGGCAACTGAAACAAATTTGAAGCCCCACCATGACTCCCTGATTCCGGTGAAATGCCTCTGAGGCATGGAATCAAGTTGGAACCAACTTCAACTCTCTTTTCACTTGGACCTCAATCCATTCGGGGGCTAATGATGATGCCATTAACCTAGGGTAAGGTCATAGACCTGACCTAGACGCCCTACCCAAGGTCACTACCCTAGAGTCAAGAACCTTCAAAGTACAACAAAGGATACCAACTGAAGTAACCTTGGAGTGCAATCCACTCGACCAATTATCTCACTCGGATACCCCAATTCCATTCGACCAAGAAGAAGTCACTCGTCTATACAAGAAACCACTCAGAGTACGGAAGGTCTAAAGCCACTCAGGATGGCAATGGTCAGGCGTTCACTCCGCAGTCTTTAAGATCATTTATATCTCTTTATAGCTGGCGTTATTAGTAACGCACTGTCTTAATGTACATTGAACCCTGTGTAACGAGGGATGGCTGGGGTCCTGGCGCACTCTATATAATCCACCCCCTCCTCTGGCACAAGGGTTTGCACTCCCTGTAACTTTCACGCATAATCCAATCGACCAAGCCTCCGGGCACCGAGACATAGGGCTATTACTTCCTTCGAGAAGGGCCTGAACTCATAAAACCTTACGTGAACAACCTCGTCGTAGCTAGGATGTTGCCTCCTCCTACGTACTCCCACGACAATGCTAGCAATGGCCTCTCCCACATAAAACTTGGTATCGGTCTAGTAATGTAGTCATTTGCTTACGGACAATTCCGCAACTCCTACCACGACTTTTCCACACTCGTTAAACTAACCTAATTGTTTCCTTATCTAAACAGCCCCCAGTTTTTAATTTCGTGCTCTTTATTATCTTGCAAACCTAGCCTACAACACCTACAAAGTACTTCTAGTTTCATACTTGTTCTAGGTAAAGCGAACATTAAGCATGCGTAGAGTTGTATCGGTGGTCGATAGAACTTGAAGGGAATTCAAATCCTACCTGTAGCTCCTCGTTGGGTTCGACACTCTTATTTATCGAGAAAGGCTACAACTGATCCCCTATACTTGTGGGTTATCAATGGTCGGTGACATAGTCACCTATGTTAGAGTATATTGACTTAGGAGTCAAGTGAGATCACTTGATCATAGGTCATACTCATCGTTAAGCTCAAAAATGGGGTTGCCATTTTTCATTTAAGCGTCTTGATGTATTCTCATCTTGTTGATTTGCTTTAGCTCATGACTTGGAGTAAAACTTCTCTAAGATGGAATATCATACCTTGGGTTTGTTGTTGAACTTAGTCATGGAGTTAAACTTGTGGTGGATGCTCAATTTTGATGTAGTCCATCAAGAGTTGGGAGAACCCTTTGGAATTTGAAGTTCATATTCCAACATGAGTTAGTTTTGCAAGGAAAAACACTTGTGTATCCAAAATGACAAAAGTGAAAATTTATCATAAGGACATTGTCAAAGGATATGTTGAGTGGTGATTTGTTCCTTGATCACAACAACCAAAACATAGATACTTGGTTATGACAAGATTGAAATAAATATGCCCTAGAGGCAATAATGAAGTTGTTATTTATATTTCCTTATGCCATGATAAATGTTTATTATTCATGCTAGAATTGTATTAACCGGAAACTTAGTACATGTGTGAATACATAGACAAATAGAGTGTCACTAGTATGCCTCTACTTGACTAGCTCATTGAATCAAAGATGGTTAAGTTTCCTAGCCATAGACATGAGTTGTCATTTGATTAACGGGATCACATCATTAGAGAATGATGTGATTGACTTGACCCATTCCGTTAGCTTAGCACAATGATCGTTTAGTTTGTTGCTATTGCTTTCTCCATAACTTATACATGTTCCTATGACTATGAGATCATGCAACTCCCGAATACTAGAGGAACACTTTGTGTGATACCAAACGTCACAACGTAACTGGGTGATTATAAAGGTGCTCTACAGGTCTCTCCGATTGTGTTTGTTGAGTTGGCATGGATCAAGATTAGGATTTGTCACTCCAATTGTTGGAGAGGTATCTCTGGGCCCTCTCGGTAATGTACATCACAATAAGCCTTGCAAGCAATGTAGCTAATGAGTTAGTTACGGGATGTAGCATTATGAAATGAGTAAAGAGACTTGCCGGTAACGAGATTGAACTAGGTATTGAGATACGGACGATCGAATCTCGGGCAAGTAACATACCGATGACAAAGGGAACAACGTATACCGTTATGTGGTTTGACCGATAAAGATCTTCGTAGAATATGTAGGAGCCTGTATGGCATCCAGGTTCCTCTGTTGGTTATTGACCGGAGACATGTCTCGGTCATGTATACATAGTTCTCGAACCCGTAGGGTCCGCACGCTTAACGTTCGGTGACGATCGGTATTATGAGTTTATGTGTTTTGATGTACCGAACGTAGTTCGGAGTCCCGGATTTGATCACGTGCATGACGAGGAGTCTCAGAATGGTCAAGACGTAAAGATCGATATATTGGAAGCCTAAATTTGGACATCGGAATGGTTCCGAGTGGTTCGGGCATTTTTCCGGAGTACCGGGAGGTTACCGGAACCCCCCGGGGAGTATATGAGCCATATTGGGCCTTAGTGGAATAGAGGAGAGGGAAGGGAAAAGAGGGAGGCGCGCCCCACAAGCCTAATCCAAATTGGGAGGGGGGCCGGGCCCCCTTTCCCTCCTCCCTCTCTCGTCCTTCCTTCCTCTCCTACTCCTACTTGGAAGAGGGGGAATCCTACTCCCGGAGGGAGTAGGACTCCCCTAGGGCGCGCCATAGAGAGGGTCGGCCCTCCCCCTCCTCCACTCCTTTATATACGGGGGAGGGGGGCACCCCATAGACACACAAATTGATCATTGATATTTTAGCCGTGTGCGGTACCCCCCCCCCTCCACCATAATCCACCTCGGTTATATCGTTGTTGTGCTTAGGCGAAGCCCTGTTCCGGTAGCAACATCATCACCATCATCACGCCGTCATGCTAACGAAACTCTCCCATGAAGCTCTACTGGATCGTGAGTTCGCAGGACGTCACCGAGTTGAACGTGTGCAGATCGCGGAGGTGCCATAACTTCGGTGCTAGATCGACCGATCGTGAAGACGTACAACTACATCAACCGCGTTGTCATAACGCTTCCGCTTACGGTCTATGAGGGTACGTGGACGACACTCTCCCCTCTCGTTGCTATGCATCACCATGATCTTGCGTGTGTGTAGGATTTTATTTTTGAAATTACTTCATTCCCCAACAGTGGCATCCAAGCCAGGTTTATGCGTAGATGTCATATGCATGAGTAGAACACAAAGGAGTTGTGGGCGTGGGTATATACATATTGCTTGCCATCACTAGTTGATTCTTGATTCACCGACATGGTTGGATGAAGCGGCCCAGACCGACATTACGCGTACGCTTACGCGAGACTGGTTCTACTGACGTGCTTCGCACACAGGTGGCTAGTGGGTGTCTATTTCTCCAGCTTTAGTTGAATCAGATTCAATGAACAGGGTTCTTTCTGAAGATCAAAAAGCAATCACTATACCGCATTGTGGTTTTTGATGCGTAGGTAAGAACGGTTCTTGCTCAGCCCGTAGCAGCCACATAAAACTTGCAACAACAAAGTAGAGGACGTCTAAATCATTTTTGCAGGGCATGTTGTGATGTGATATGGTCAAGACATGATGCTAAATTCTATTGTATGAGATGATCATGTTTTGTAACACAGTTATCGGCAACTGGGAGGAGCCATATGGTTGTCGCTTTACTGTATGAAATGCAATTGCCATATAATTGCTTTACTTTATCACTAAGCGGTAGCGGTAGTCGTAGAAGCAATAGTTGGCGAAATGAAAATGATGCTACGATGGAAATCAACGTGTCGCGTCGGTGACGATGGTGATCTTGACGGTGCTTTGGAGATGGAGATCAAAGGCACAGGATGATGATGGCCATATCATATCACTTATATTGATTGCATGTGATGTTTATCTTTTATGCATCTTATTTTGCTTACATCGATCGTGGCATTATAAGATGATCTCTCACTAAATTTCAAGGTATAAGTGTTCTCCCTTAGTATGCACCATTGCGACAGTTCTTCATGCTGAGACACCACGTGATGATCGGGTGTGATATGCTCTATGTTCACATACAACTGGTGCAAGCCAGTTTTGCACATGCAGAATACTCGGGTTAAACTTGCTGAGCCTAGCATATGAAGATATGGCCTCGGAACACTGAGACCGAAAGGTCGAGCGTGAATCATATAGTAGATATGATCAACATAGTGATGTTCACCATTGAAAACTACTCCATCTCACGTGATGATCAGACATGGTTTAGTTGATTTGATCACGTGGTCATTTAGATGACTAGAGGGATGTCTATCTAAGTGGGAGTTCTTAAGTAATATGATTAATTAAACTTTAATTTATCATGAACTTAGTCCTGATAGTATTTGCATAACTATGTTGTAGATCGATAGCTCGCGATGTAGCTCCCCGTTTATTTTTGATATGTTCCTGGAGAAAAACTATGTTGAAAGATGATAGTAGCAATGATGCGGACTAGGTCCATGATCTGAGGATTATCCTCATTGTTGTACAGAAGAATTATGTCCTTGATGCACCGCTAGGTGACAGACCTGTTGTAGGAGCAGATGGAGACGTTATGAACGTTTAACAAAGCTCGGTATGATCTCTACTTAATAGTTTAGTGCACCATGCTTTATAGCTTAGAACCGGGACTTCAAAAATGTTTTGAACGAAATGGAGCATATGATATGTTCCAAGAGTTGAAATTGGTATTTCGTACTCATGCCCGTGTCGAGAGGTAGGAGACCTCTGACAGTACTTTTCCTACAAGATGGAGGAGAATAGCTCAACCAGTGAGCATGTGCTCAGATTGTCTGGGTACTACAATTGCTTGAATCAAGTGGGAGTTAATCTTCCAGATAAGATAGTAATTGAAAAAGTTCTCTTGTCACTATCCCCAAGTTACTGGAACTTCATGATGAACTATAATATGCAAGGGATGACGAAAGTAACTCCCTATCTCTTCGCGATGTTGAAATCAGCGAAGGTAGAAATCAAGAAAAGCATCAAGTGTTGATTGTTGACAAGACCACTAGTTTCAAGTAAAAGGGCAAGGGAAAGAAAAGGAACTTCAAGAAGAATGGCAAGCAAGTTTCCACTCCCATGAAGAAGCCCAAAGCTAGACCCAAGCCTGAAACTGAGTGCTTCTACTGCAAAGGAAATGGTCACTGGAAGAGGAACTACCCTAGATACTTGGCGGATAAGAAGGATGGCAAAGTGAACAAAAGTATATTTGATATACATGTTATTGATGTGTACTTTACTAGTGTTTATAGTAACCCCTCAGTATTTGATACTGGTTCAGTTGCTAAGAGTAATAACTCGAAATGGGAGTTGCAAAATAAACAGGGACTAGTTAAGGGCGAGGTGACGATGTGAGTTGGAAGTGATTCCAAGGTCGATAAGATCACCATCGCACACTCCCTTTACCTTCGTATTAGTGTTGAATCTAAAATAAATGTTATTTGGTGTTTGCGTTGAGCATGAATATGATTGGATCATGTTTATTGCAAAACGGTTATTCATTTAAGTCAAAGAATAATTGTTGTTCTATTTACATGAATAAAACCTTCTATGGTCATACACTCAATATAAATGGTTTATTGAATCTCGGTCGTAGTGATACACATATTCATAATACTGAAGCCAAAAGATGCAAAGTTAATAATGATAGTGCAACTTATTTGTGGCACTGCCGTTTAGGTCATATTGGTGTAAAGTGCATGAAGAAACTCCATGTTGATGGACTTTTGGAATCAATTGATTAGGAATCACTCGATGCTTGCGAACCATGCCTCATGGGCAAGATGAATAAGACTTCGTTCTTCGAAACAATGGAGCGAGCAACAGACTTGTTGGAAATAATACATACTGATGTGTGCGGTCCAATGAGTGTTGAGGCTCGCGGCGGGTATCGTTATTTTCCGACCTTCACAGATGATTTGAGCAGATATGGGTATATCTACTTGGTGAAACATAAGTCTGAAACATTTGAAAAGTTCAAAGAATTTTAGAGTGAAGTGGAAAATCATCGTGACAAGAAAATAAAGTTTCTACGATCTGATGGCAGAAACAAATATTTGAGTTATGAGTTTGGTCTTCATTTGAAACAATGTGGAATAGTTTCGCAACTCACGCCACCTGGAACACCAAAATGTAATGGTGTGTCCGAACATCATAACCGTACTTTATTAGATATGGTGCAATCTATGATGTCTCTTACCGAATTACCACTATCGTTTTGGGGTTATGCATTAGAGACAGCTGCATTCACGTTAAATAGGGCACCGTCTAAAAATCCGTTGAGACGACACCGTATGAACTGTGGTTTAGCAAGAAACCTAAGTTGCCGTTTCTTAAAGTTTGGGGTTGTGATGCTTATGTGAAAAAGTTTCAACCTGATAAGGTCGAACCCAAATCGGAGAAATGTGTCTTCATGGGATACCCAAAGGATACTATTGGGTACACCTTCTATCACAGATCCGAAGGCAAGATATTCGCTACTAAGAATTGATCCTTTCTAGAGAAGGAGTTTCTCTCAAAAGAAGTGAGAGGGAGGAAAGTAGAACTTGATGAGGTAATTGTACCTTCTCCCGAATTGGAAAGTAGCTCATCACAGAAATCGGTTCCAGTGATTCCTACACCAATTAGTGAGGAAGCTAATGATGATGATCATGAAACTTCAGATCAAGTTACTACCGAACCTCGTAGGTCCAGAGTACGGTCTATACCAGAGTGGTACGGTAATCCTGTTCTGGAAGTCATGTTACTAGACCATGACGAACCTACGAACTATGAGGAAGCGATGATGAGCCCAGATTTCGCAAAATGGCTTGAGGCCATGAAATCTGAGATGGGATCCATGTATGAGAACAAAGTATGGACTTTGATTGACTTGCCCGATAATCGGTGAGTCATTGAGAATAAGTGGACCTTCAAGAGGAAGACGGACGATGATAATTGTGTTACTATCTACAAAGCTCGAATTGTCGAAAAACGTTTTCAACAAGATCAAGGTGTTGACTACGATGAGATTTTCTCACTCGTTTCGATGCTTAAAAGTCTGTCTGAATCATGTTAGTAGTTGCCGCATTTTATGAAATCTGGCAAATGGATGTCAAAACTGCATTCCTTAATGGATTTTTTAAAGAAGAGTTGTATATGATGCAACCAGAAGGTTTTGTCAATCCTAAAGGTGCTAACAAAGTGAGCAAGCTCCAGCGATCCATCTATGGACTGGTGCAAGCATCTCGGAGTTGGAATATATGCTTTGATAAAGTGATCAAAGCATATGGTTTTATACAGACTTGCGGTGAAGCCTATACTTACAAGAAAGTGAGTGGGGCACTACAACATTTCTGATAAGTATATATGAATGGCATATTGTTGATCAGAAATAATGTAGAATTTTCTGGAAAGCATAAAGGAGTGTTTGAAAGGAGTTCTTCAAAGAAATACCTCGGCGAAGCTACTTACATATTAAGCATCAAGATCTATAGAGATAGATCAAGACGCTTGATAAGTTTTTTTCAATGAGTACATACCTTGACAAGATTTTGAAGTAGTTCAAAATGGAACAGTCAAAGAAGGAGTTCTTGCCTGTGTTGCAAGGTGTGAAGTTGAGTAAAGACTCAAAACTCGACCACGGCAGAAAATAGAAAGAGAATGAAAAGGCATTCCCTATGCCTCAGTCATAGGTTCTACAATGTATGCTATGTTGTGTACCAGACCTATTGTGTACCTCACCATAAGTTTCGCAAGAGGGTACAATAGTGATCCAGGAGTGGATCACTGGACAGCGGTCAAAAATATCCTTAGTGGAATAAGGAAATGTTTCTCGGTTATGGAGGTGACAAAGAGTTCATCGTAAAGAATTACGTGATGCAAGCTTTGACACCGATCTGCATGACTCTAAGTCTCGATCTAGATAAATATTGAAAGTGGGAGCAATTAGCTAGAGTAGCTCCATGCAAAGCATTGTGGACATAGAAAATTTGCAAAATACTTACGACTCTGAATGTGGCAGACCCATTGACTAAATTTCTCTCACAAGCAAAACATGATCACTCCTTGGGTGTTAATCACATAGCGATGTGAACTAGATTATCGACTCTAGTAAACCCTTTGGGTGTTAGTCACATGGAGATGTGAACTAATCACATAAAGATGTGAACTATTGATGTTAAATCACATGATGATGTGAACTAGATTATTGACTCTAGTGCAAGTGGGAGACTGAAGGAAATATGCCCTGGAGGCAATAATAAAGTTGTTATTTATATTTCCTTATATCATGATAAATGTTTATTATTCATGCTAGAATTGAATTAACCAGAAACTTATTACATGTGTGAATACATAGACAAACAGAGTGTCACTAGTATGCCTCTACTTGACTAGCTCGTTGAATCAAAGATGGTTAAGTTTCCTAGCCATAGACATGAGTTGTCATTTGATTAACGGGATCACATCATTAGAGAATGATGTGATTGACTTGACCCATTCTGTTAGCTTAGCACAATGATCGTTTAGTTTGTTGCTATAGCTTTCTCTAATAACTTATACATGTTCATATGACTATGAGATCATGCAACTCCCAAATACTAGAGGAACACTTTATGTGCTACCAAACGTCACAACGTAACTGGGTGATTATAAAGGTGCTCTATAGGTGTCTCCAATGGTGTTTGTTGAGTTGGCACGGATCAAGATTAGGATTTGTCACTCTGATTGTCGGAGAGGTATCTCTGGTCCCTCTCGGTAATGTACATCACAATAAGCCTTGCAAGCAATGTAGCTAATGAGTTAGTTACGAGATGTAGCATTATAGAACGAGTAAAGAGACTTTCCGGTAACGAGATTGAACTAGGTATTGAGATACCGACGATCGAATCTCAGGCAACTAACATATCGATGACAAAGGGAACAACGTATACCGTTATGCGCTTTGACCGATAAAGATCTTCGTAGAATATGTAGGAGCCAATATGAGTATCCATGTTCCTCTATTGGTTATTGACCAGAGACATGTCTTAGTCATGTCTACATAGTTCTCGAACCGGTAGGGTCCGCACGCTTAACTTTCGGTGAGGACCGGTATTATGAGTTTATCTGTTTTGATGTACCGAAGGTAGTTCGGAGTCCCGGATTTGATCACGGACATGACAAGCAGTCTCGGAATGGTCGAGACGTAAAGATCAATATATTGGAAGCCTATATTTGGACATCAGAATGGTTCCGAGTGGTTCGGGCATTTTTCCGGAGTACCGGGAGGTTACCGGAACCCCCCAAGGAGTATATAGGCCTTATTGGGCCTTAGTGGAATAGAGGAGAGGGAAGGGAAAAGAGGGAGGCGCGCCCCCCAAGCCCAATCCGTGGGAGGGGGCCCCTTTCCTTCCTCCCTCTCTCCTCCTTCCTTCCTCTCCTACTCCTACTTGGAAGGGGGGAATCCTACTCCCGGAGGGAGTAGGACTCCCCTAGGGCGCGCCATAGAGAGGGCCGACCCTCCCCCTCCTCCACTACTTTATATACAGGGAGGGGGCACCCCTTAGACACACAAGTTGATCATTGATCTTTTAGCCGTGTG
>NC_041390.1:130388256-130451993 GCF_002162155.2 Triticum dicoccoides | reverse complement strand
AGCAACATCATCACCGTCATCATGCCGTCATGCTAACGAAACTCTCCCTCAAAGCTCTACTGGATCGTGAGTTCACGAGACGTCACCGAGCTGAACGTGTGCAGATCACGGAGGTGCCGTACCTTCGGTGCTAGATCGGTCGATCATGAAGACGTACGACTACATCAACCGCGTTGTCATAAGGCTTCCACTTACGGTCTACGAGGGTGCATGGATGACACTCTCCCCTCTTGTTGCTATGCATCACCATGATCTTGCGTGTGCATAGGAATTTTTTTGAAATTACTACGTTCCCCAACAAAGATTGCTCATGATATGAGTGTGGTGCAATCTTCTGGAATTGGGCTCATCCAAGTACCTACACGGGTTAGATAACATGCAAGGGGTGCAAATGTATCCAAGACAAATGATCATCAAGATAATAGAAATATCAAGGATTAGTCAAGTAGGCTCATGCCTTGCATGTATCCAAAAGAGTTTCTACTCCAAATTTGAGACATCAATGATGTTCAATTCACCTCTTAATCGACAAAATATCTTTTCGTCAAGCGGTTTAATGAATATATCTGCCAATTGCTTGTCGGTATGAACATGCTTAAGATTGATATCTCCTTTAGCAACATGATCACGAATGAAATGATGACGAACTTCAATATGCTTAGTTCAAGGATGTTGCGCGAGATTTGTGATATCTTAATGGAGCACTCATTGTCACAAAGCAATGGAACATGTTTCACATGCATCCCATAATCTTTTAGAGTTTGGGTCATTCAAAGTAATTGAGCACAACATGATCCCGCGACAATGTATTCTGCTTCGGCAGTAGATAGGGATACCGAGTTTTGTTTCTTGGAGGGCCAAGATATAAAGGATCTACTAAGAAATTGGCATGTACCCTAAGTGGACTTTCTATCAACCTTGTCACCAGCATAGTCCGAGTCAAAATAGCCAACAAGATCAAAAGATGACCTCTTAGGGTACCAAATGCCAAAATTTGGTGTATGAATCAAATATCTCACTATCCTTTTCACGGCCTTAAGATGACATTCTGTAGGAGCCACTTGATATCGAGCACACATGCACACACTTAGCATAATATCAGGACGGGAGACACAAAGATATAATAATGAACCAATCATAGATCGGTAAACCTTTTGGTCAACCGAGTTGCCATCCTTCATCAAGTC
Organism: Triticum dicoccoides; assembly: GCF_002162155.2. NCBI lineage: Eukaryota > Viridiplantae > Streptophyta > Magnoliopsida > Poales > Poaceae > Triticum > Triticum dicoccoides. Next base: position 130,450,806 of record NC_041390.1, on the reverse strand, counting down.
AAGATGTCCACTAGTAGGCATGGGTGTTTTTGTACCTTTGCTTTCTTGCATGTTGAACTTCTTGAAAAGATCCTTGGTATACTTTGTTTGTGAGACAAAGGTACCTTCCTTAGTTTGCTTGATTTGCAAACCAAGGAAAAATTTGAGTTCACTCATCATAGACATCTCAAACTTCTCTGACATTAGCCTTCCAAACTTTTCACTAAAATGAGGGTTAGTAGAACCAAATATGATACCATACACATAAATTTGGCACAAAAATAACTCTCCATTAACCCCTTTAGTAAAAGACTAGAATCATTTTTTCCAATTTCAAAGCCTTTTTCAATAAGAAACTTGGTCAAGCATTTATATCGTTGTCGGATGTGGGGTTCCGGCAAACCCTTAAGGTTCAAACACTGGGGTGCCCGTGAAGTCTTGTCCTCCCACCAATCTACGCCCTAACTCGCTAAGATATCGCGGACGAACTTGACGAACTCGCAACACGGAAAGACACAAGATTTATACTGGTTCGGGCCACCGTTGTGGTGTAATACCCTACTCTAGTGTGGTGGTGGTGGATTGCCTCTTGGGCTGATGATGAACAATACAATGGGAAGAACAGCCTCCTGAGGTTGAGGTGTTCTTGTGCTTGGCTAACTTGTGTGGGTGAGAGTGATCTCTGATCTCCTGCCTATGGTGGTGGCTAGTCCAACTTATAGAGGCCCTGGTCCTCCTCCCAAATCTTGAGCGGGAAGGGAGCCAACAATGGCGGGCCAATTTAAAGGGGGATAGCTAGTACGAGCTATCCTGACAAAAGTGGTCTTCGCCTGCCAAAGGCTCTGGTGGTGACGCCATCTTGGGCTCCACGATGACCTCTGTCTTGCTGTCCTTCTGGTCTTGGTCTTGTTGCACCAAAATGGCAACCTTTGCCTGATGCCTCGGTACTCCTCGCGTGCGCTGGTTCCCTTAGCACCAAAGAGGAAACAAGGACGATGTGCACGCTGGCGCCCGCCTGGTGTTGATCGTCATGGCTCACGTCACGAGAGCCTTGTGAGGTTCGCCTCACCTTGATATCTCCGCTCCTCGTGAGCCTGCCTGACTAGGCCACTCCAGAGGAGGTCTTGTGTCATCCCCCTCGCGAGGCTTGGCCCCTCACGAGGGTCTTGGATGCCTTGTTGATGAAGTTGGGCCGTACGACCTGCTAGCTTAGCCACGCCGCGGGCCGCAGGCAGGCAAGCCTGGGGACCCCCGTTCCCAGGACACCGACAGTAGCCCCCGGGCCCAAGGTGCGCTCGGGCTTGGCTTCATGGTGAAGCCAAGGGTCAAGTATGGAGCACCGCGGGCCCCAAAAGCCTACGGCCTCGGTTGACGTGTGGTAGTTGATTGGACGCGGCGTCTCCACTTCCCCATGCTACCTTGGCAACTGCACGACTTGACGAGTCCCTGCAACATGCAAGGAAAACCATCATTACCTGCGATCGTGGGAGGTGTCAGTTGGCCTTCTCTTGCTATAAATGGGGAGGGGGCGGAGCCCCCGTTGCCCATATCTTCCTGCCTTGCCCCTGTCTTCTTCCTCACTCCATTGCTCGTTGTGCCACCAATGGCGCCACGAAGGAAGTTCTCCGCCGCTGAGAAGGGAAAGGCCCCTCGCGAGGGACCCGGCTCGCCGGCGCCTAAGCGCGGATGTGGCCGTCCACGCAAGCACGCCACGTCCCCTAGCGTGGCCCATTGTTGGAGCGGCGCCACAGCACGCGGAGGGGGTCGCCCCAGCCATGGCGATCTAGTTGACGAGGGGAGGCGTGCTTTGGTGGCGCGGCCCCCCCCATCCATGTTTCCACACGGTTGAGGTGTCGCCGGAGTTTGTCGCCTGGTCAGAGCATCAACTGGCTCCAACTTCCGCGCTTCTTCGTCGACGAGCTGCCGGCCTCTGGTCCAGGCGGACTCTGACTGCAGGCGGATGGTTGCTGCAGCAAGTCTTCTTGCGTTGCAGTCGCGACTTCCGCCGCAGGCAACGTAGCCCTGGCCCGCGGTTGGCAGACGTTTGCCTGCGCGTGTGGCTTGGGCCTGCGGTGCGCCTTCCACTTCAAGTATGACGGCGAATCAACCCTCTACGTGAGGGTGTTTGGGGAAGATGGTCGCCATGCCGGGTGCTGCCCCGAGGCGAACGATGGTGAGGAGGTGCTTGGTCTCGGGGACGGTCGCGACGAGGATGAGGGTGAGCTTGCCCTTGGGGGCGTCTGTGTCTTGTCCAGCTACGGCGGCTCTTCCTCCGGTGACAGCTCCAGCAGCAGTGGCCACGACCAGTCGCCGCGCCCGCTTTGAAGGCGGCAGTGGGTCATCTCGTCGCCGCGCCTCCGTGAAGCGCGAAGAAGGATCCGGCTAGGCTCGGGGTGCCGCTAGGGGTCTGACTCCGCAGATTGCCACAACGCTGCTTTTGTTCTACTCTTTTTCCTGCATCAAGAATGTAACCAGTTTGGGCCCGGGGGGGGGGTGTGTATCGAACTATGGTTCCTCGGTGTTGGCACCGTGCGTGTTGTGTCGTTGTTTCGTGCAAAGATAACTTAACCTGGTATATCCGGGACACCCTCTTCCTCACGAGGCGCTCATTTCCTTACGTCCATCTTGCCTTGGTGGCCTGCATTTGTTCGGGAACTGCAAAAGCTCATTAGGAAGTGCGTTAAAAGATTTGCCGCAACGCCCTGGCCCCGACCTGGCACCTTGTATCACGGTACCCAAGGGGCACGAACTAGGAGGGGCATGCCAGCTTTTGGGCTCGAATGAGGGTGGCTCACGAGAAGGAAGAGAAGGGAGAAAATGCTCGCGAGGGCACCTACCCAGCCCCCTCACGAGGCATGCGAGAGAGAGAACATGAGCTAACCCGAGTCGGAAAAACGCAGCGAGAGGCGAGGGAGTCAACTCAGCAAGGAATGCCAAAAGCAAATTTCGATTAAGGATAAGGAAGCCAAATACGGAAAGCAAATGAAAAGCCGCGTCCGGCACCCAATCTAGTCTTCAAGTCTTCTCACCGGCGCGGACCTAAGTGCTGCCTCTAGGTGTGGGCAGGAGCCCCGGGGCCTGAGGCTGGCACCCCTGAGACTCCGGGGCATGTACAACCCCAACTCATTATTATGTGAGAGTGTCACGGGTGGCGATTCTTTACAGGCACCGGGCCTTCTTCACAGGCTCTGGGCCTTTCTTCACAGGCTCTGGGCCTTGCTTCACAGGCTTTGGGCCTTGCTTCACAGGCTCTGGGCCTTGCTTTATGGGTAAAACTTCCAGAGGTGCTGGATGTTCCAGGCGTTTTGGACTGGTACTCTGTCTTGTGTCTCCAGGCGCACGACGCCAGGCCTGGAGATGTGGACGACCTTGAATGGGCCCTCCCACATTGGTGAAAGCTTATGCAGCCATTCCCTGGAGAGGACCCACCTCACGACTAGGTCTCCCGTCTCGAGTGTCCTGGCACGGATGTTGCGGTAGTGGTATCGCCGCAGTGCTTGCTGGTACCTCGCCGCCCGCAGCACAGCTTCGCGGCGATGTTCCTCCACTAACACGAGGTCCATCCCCCGTGTGGCATCCTACTACGTTTCATCGAACGCCAGGACCTGTGCGGAGCGATGCTTGACCTCGTGAGGGACGACCGCTTTGGCTCCGTAGGCGAGGAAGAATGGAGTCTCTCCCGTTGGCTTGGTGGCGGTGGTCCGGATGGACCACAGTACGGACTGGAGCTCGTCGTGCCATCCCCTGTCGCGGGCCTCCAGCTTCTTCTTGAAGGTCCTGGTCTTGAGGCCCCTCAGGACCTCCACGTTAGCATGTTCGGCCTGACCATTGCTCCTGGGGTGGGCCACCGAAGCGTAGCAGATCTGCGTTCCAAGGTTAGCACAGTAGGTTTTGAAGAGGTTGCTAGTAAACTGCGAATAGTTATCTGTGATGATGTGGTTGGGGACCCCGAAGCGGCTCACGAGGCCCTTGATGAACTTGACGGCAGAGCTGGCTGGGATAGTACGGACGGCTTCCACTTCCGCCCACTTGGTGAACTTGTCGATGGCGATGTAGAGGTAACGGTAGCCCCCTGGCGCCCGAGGGAACGGGCCTAGGATATCCAGCCCCCAGATCGCAAACGGCCATGTGAGCGGGATATTTTGAAGGCCTTGAGTTGGTTGATGGATTTGCTTGGCGTGGAATTGGCAAGCTTCGCAAGACTTCACCAGCTCGGCTGCGTCGTTGAGTGCTGTAGGCCAGTAGAATCCACTGCGGAACACCTTGCCGACGAGGGTCCGTGACGACGAGTGGTGTCCGCAGTCCCCGCCGTGTATGTCAATCAACAACTCCCTTCTTTGGTCGCTAGATATGCAGCGCAGTGTGACATCATTCGGTCGCTTCCTATATAACTCGTCGTCTTGGATATAGTATGTCGTGGCTTGCCGGGCCACGCGCTTCGCCTCCTCTTCCTTCTCTAGCAACGTCCCGTGCTTTAAGTACTCCTTGAATTCCTTGGTCCAGCATTCCTCCTGGGGCTCGAGCACCAAGAGCAGTCGGGCTCCGGAGGTCGGTCCATAGGTCAGGGCTCCCGCAGCCGGAGGCTGGGGGAGCTCCTCCCGAGGCTGAGTCGTGCTTGAGAGAGGTGGCGCAGATGATGGCTTGAAGAGCCGCTCCTCAAAGACGCCTGGCTCCTGAGGTTGCCACTTGGATGCTCTCCTGGCGATGTCATCGTCTTCCTTGTTGGTGCCCCGGGGCACGTGCTGCAGCTCTAGGCCCGAGAACTATTTCTCCATCTTGCACATCTCCATGAGGTAGGCCTCCATATGATCGTTCTTCGGCTCATACACCTTGTTGGAGAAGTTGACGAGGAGTTGTGAGTCGCCTCTGACGGTGAGGTGCTTCACCCCTAGGGCCGCTGCAGCCTTCAGGCCAGCTATGAGGCCTTCATATTCTGCGATGTTGTTGGAGACCTTCTCACCGTGCTGAAAGCAGAGTTGCACGGCGTAGTAGAGCTTGTCCTGGGTGGGCGAGATGAGTACTGCTCCAGCCCCCGTGCCCTGGTGTGCGAAGGCGCCATCGAAATACATGATCCAACAGTCCGGAGCCTCACTTCCTGGGGAGGTGGACCGGTCTTCTCCTTCCTCAAGTGTCGGGGCATCCGTCCATTCGGCCACAAAGTCAGCAAGTGCGGCCCCCTTGATGACCCTGGTAGTGCTGAACTCCAACTGGAATGCTTGCAACTTGATGTTCCACTCTACGACCCTTCTGGCTGAGTTAGGGCTCCCAAGTATTCTTTCCAGTGGGTAGGCTGAGATGACCTTGATGGGGTGGCCCTGGAAGTAGTGTCATAGCTTGCGCGAGGCCACCAGGAGCGCGAGCAGGAGTTTCTGGGGAATGGGGTAGCGCGCTCTCGCGTCCCGTAGTACGGTGCTGACAAAGTACACCGGGTGTTCGACAAGGGCTGGCATGTTGTCGAGGCTCGGGTCCTGCGGAGACCGGGGCATATCCTGAGGTGGAAGGGTCCCTGAGACCTGACTGTCCTCTGGAGCTTCTGCAACGCCACCCTACCGAGCTTGGCCATCCACTGCTGATGCCTTTGCTACACCTTCCTAACCCCGCGCTACTTCAGCCTTGGCCTGGCGGGGCGCGCCCTTGGCTTGGCGCTCCTCCTGGACCGCCACCAACGCCGCGCTGGCAGAGTACGGGTGGTAGCAAGCTAGAGTACCAGAGGCTCGAGGGGCCGTGGTGCCACCATCACTAGGGGCTAGTAAGGTATTTCTTGAGGTCTTGGAAGGCCCGGTCGGCCTCCGGGTTCCACTCAAACGGGCCCTTCCTCTTCATGAGCTTGAAGAATGGTAAGGTGCGCTCTCCCAGTTTGGAGATGAAACGCCCTAACGCAGTCACCCGCCCTGCCAGCTTCTGCATCTCTTTGAGGGTCTGCGGTAGGCTGATGTCCTTCATAGCCTTGACCTTCTCCAGGTTCGCCTCGATCCCCCTATGGGATACGAGGAATCCCAGCAGCTTGCCGGAGGGGACACCGAACACACACTTCTCCGGGTTGAGCCTTAAGTTCACTTGGCGCAGGCTCTCGAAGGTCTCCTCCAAGTTTTGAATCAATGTCCTTGCCTCGTGAGACTTGACCACTATGTCATCGACGTAAGCCTCTGCATTCCTCCCGAGCTGCCGCCCCAGAGCGATGTGCATCAACCGCTGAAAGGTCGCACCCGCATTGCGCAGCCCGAAGGGCATGCAGGTGTAGCAGTACACCCCACATAGTGTCAGGAAGGCCGTCTTCTCCACATCTTCCACCGCCATCTTGATTTAATGATACCCTGAGAATGCATCCAGGAAGCACAATAGGTCACACTCGGTGGTGGAGTCAACGATCTGGTCAATGCGCGGGAGTGGGAACGGGTCTTGTGGGCAGGCTTTGTTAAGATTAGTGAAGTCGATGCACATCCGTTCCTTCCCGCCTTTTTTCGGCATCACGACGGGGTTCGCCAGCTGTCGGTGTCAAAACCGGCGGATCTCGGGTAGGGGGTCCCGAACTGTGTGTCTAGGCCGGATGGTAACAGGAGGCAGGGGACACAATGTTTTACCCAGGTTCGGGCCCTCTTGATGGAGGTAAAACCCTACGTCCTGCTTGATTGATATTGATGATATGGGTAGTACAAGAGTAGATCTACCACGAGATCAGAGAGGCTAAACCCTAGAAGCTAGCCTATGGTATGATTGTATGTTGTGATTGTTGTCCTACGGACTAAAACCCTTCGGTTTATATAGACACCGGAGAGGGTTAGGGTTACACAAGGTGGGTTACAAAGGAGGAGATATCCATATCCGTATTGCCTAGCTTGCCTTCCACGCCAAGTAGAGTCCCATCCGGACACGAGACGAAGTCTTCAATCTTGTATCTTCATAGTCTAGTAGTCCGGCCAATGGAGATAGTCTGGCTGTCCGGAGACCCCCTAATCCAGGACTCCCTCAGTAGCCCCTGAACCAGGCTTCAATGACGATGAGTCCGGCGCAGTATTGTCTTCGGCATTGCAAGGCGGATTCCTTCTCCGAATACATCACAGAAGAATTTGAATGCGAGGATAGTGTCCGACCCTGCAAAATAAGTTCCACATACCGCCGTAGAGAGAATAATATTTTTGCAAATCCAATTTGCTGACTTGTTTTGGCAGCATGACATTATGTCATGGCCCGGTGATTATTCGAACCATTTTTCTTCAACCAGCTCCACACATAACGCGAGGTGGTTTTTTGACACGTCTTGTCAAAGCAGAGATCGTGTCCCCTTATTACGGGATTCTCATCAATACAGGCGTGGGTAACCCAACCGCGCCATCAACTACGGCGCTTGGGGGATAAGCGAGTTTTACCAGGCAAGTGGGAACGCTCAGTTTCGTCCACCCATATAAAAGGATAAGGATTCACCTTCCTATCCACGCCTTCTTCCTCCTTTGCTCATCCGTTTTTGCACACTCGAGCTCTAGCGCCCAAGTCCACACTTCCCACCTCAACCTTCTCCAACCATGTCCGGAGCGGGAGGCAGGTGGATGGTCTCCTCCGTCACGGAGGGAGACATCAAGAAGCTTCGCGGAGCCGGATACTTAGCCGCGAACATCGCGCATCGGCTGCCCGCTGCGGGGCAGATCGTCCCTACCCCGGAACCTCACGAGAGGGTAGTTTTCCTTCACCACTTCCTCCGTGGACTAGGATTTCCCCTCCATCCATTCGTCCGTGGTCTCATGTTCTACTATGGGCTGCACTTTCATGATCTGGCCCCGAACTTCATCCTCAACATTTCGGAGTTCATCGTCGTGTGTGAGGCTTTCCTCCGCATATGGCCCCAGTTCGGCCTATGGTTAAAGACCTTCAATATCAAGACGAAGGTGGTACGAAGCCAACAAGCAGAATGCGGTGGAGCCATGGTGGGCAAGATGCCCAATGTTATATGGCTCGAAGGCTCCTTCGTGGAGACAATAAAGGGATGGCAATCAGCGTGGTTCTACATCACTGAGCTGCGTGACGCCAAATGGGTGGCAGCCCTTGAGTTTCAATCCGGATTCCCCACACGGCTCACTTCCTGGAAAGAGAAGGGCTTGTCGTGGGGTTCGTCGGTGGAGCTGGATGGCTCCAGAAATGTATCTGGAGTATGGCGAGCAAGAAGCTCAAGCTTGTCAACATAGTCCAAGTTATGCTCATCCGTCGGATCCTCCCATGTCAACAACGGGATTTTACCTTGTGGGAGTTCGACCCGGCCGGCACCAGACTCTAAGCGAGCTCTTTGATACGACGCACAAGGACGTCTAGAAGGTGTTGTTCAAGGGCGCCGAGGTCCCTCCTTCTCTCGCCGAGGACCGCGGACTAAGCGCAAAGCGCCTAGCGCATTCGGTGAGTTCAATATGTCTCGTAGGACATTTATTTTCCCTAGCTTAATTATGTGTGGGGTCTAATCTCCGTGCCTTTGACAGGACTGGGTGGAGATGTCGGGGCAGATTAACTGCCCGGCCCCTTTGCCCGAAGATACTGCGGGTGCTCTCCTGACGGAGATGCTGACTCCGGCTCCTTACAAGGTCCCGGAGAAGACCAAGAAGGCCAAGGGAACCCGAAAGAGTTCCCGGTGCCAGGTGTTATCGGACTCATCGTCCGATAACTCTGCGGCACACTCCTCCCCCGAAGACGAGGAGGAAGAAGAAGATGCTCCCCCTCCAGGCGGGGTAGACAAGAAAAGGAAGGCCGCCCCAACTGGGGAGGCCGAAGGGTCCAAGAAGGGGAGGACTCTCCTTCCGGACAGTTCCACCGCCGCCGACGAGGGCGAAGACGAGTGGTTGCCCCGAGCCAAGCCCCCGAGGAGATCGTAAGTATTCAGATACCAGAGTAACTCATAGAATTCCTTTGTCGCACTGTTTTTCCAAACACCGAACATAATTATGCAGGCCGCCATGAGCCAGTATCGATGTATCATCGGACGGCTCCCTGGGCTCGTCGGACATGGATAGCGATCCAGTCCCGACCGCCACCTCCCCTCATCCTGCTGACGACGCTGAGGTGCTGTCTCAAGAGGCACCGGGTCGAGGGGAGACAGTCCTGGAGGCGCCTCAAGGCGACCTTCCGGACTCCGGGAGCCGAGGGGACGGGGCCCCTGAGAGCTCCGAGTTCTGCCCTTAGCCGAACACCGCGCCAGACCCTCCAGCGGTTCCGGGATCGGGCAGGCGGCCTCCTTCTAAGAGGGGCAAGACGCCTGTGCCGGTGACCTCTATCCATCCAGAGGCGCCGGACAATCTGCTGGAAGTGCTTCGCAGCGCTTCCATCGACGAGGAGCACCGCACTATCATGAGTGCGGTGGTCCAGAAGGTTCAGTCCGCCAAGAGCGGATTGACTAAAGCCTGTGCCAGCCTTCTAACAGGCTTTGAGGTAAGTGTTTTAAAATGTAGTAGAAATGTTACCGCATAGACAGTAGCCCCTGATGCTTTGTTCGGTGTTCACAAAGAAAAGCCGAGCAGAGGATCAAATAATATCGCAGGAGTCTAATATAAGTATGTCAATATGCATATGCAGGCTTCACTGCTGGCGTCCGCCGCACTGACTACGGAGGTTGCCGTACTGAAGCAGGACCTCAAGGGGTCCAGGAAAGAGCTCGGATTTGCCAAGAGGCAGCTCGAGGAGAACAAGGGTAAGTAATACCCTGTCTATAGATATGTATATATAAAACAAGACGCGATTGCAAAATGACAGGATCAACGTATATTTGCCAGGGGCCACGACCAAGGTCGTGACCCTGAAGCAAGCGCTAACCAAGGCCAAGGATATAGCGGCCAAGGAGCGCACCGAGCGAGAGAAGCACGAGGCTCGGGTGGGCGAGGTGCAGGAAGAGCTCCAGGCTCTCGTGGCGAAGCACGGGGCGTTGGAGCTTGACTCAAAGACGCGGGAGTCTGAGCTTGCCGCAGCCCTCGAGAGCGCAAGAAGTGCCAAGGCCGAAGCCCAAAAGGCCCTCCAGGAGATCGACGCAATGAAGAAGATAGCGCGGGTAAGGCTTTCTATATGCAAAGCAAGCATGTAAAAGTAAGTTACCGACTACTTACCCGAATCCGGAGCTCTCCAGGAGCATTCGCAGATTTGCCCCGCAGTGTGTCCGATGCCGCACAATTTTACCAGGCCGAGGATGGAAGCTCAACGGAGAAGCTGTTCTGGTCTCAGTATGCTGAGGCCGAACACCCGGTGCCAATGAGCGACCACCTGAAGCAGATGGTCGAGCTACATAAGGCGGCCGATCGGGCCATGAAGAGCTTGAAAGGATCGAGAAGAGGTGTCTAGAGGGGGGTGATTAGACACTAATTGCCAAAAGTTGCAGTTTTTAATATTCGTAAGTTTAAGTGGAGTTTAAGAACAAGTCTAACAAACACAATACATATCAAGCAAGCATGCAATGAGTATATGAGAAGCGGGAAGTAAAGCATGCAACTTGCAAGAATGTAAAGAGAAGGGTTTGGAGTATTCAAACGCAATTGGAGACACGGAGGTTTTTGTCGTGGTTCCGATAGGTGGTGCTATCGTACATCCACGTTGATGGAGACTTCAACCCACGGAGGGTAACGGTTGCGCGAGTCCATGGAGGGCTCCACCCACGAAGGGTCCACGAAGAAGCAACCTTGTCTATTCCATCACGGTCGTCGCCCACGAATGACTTGCCTCACTAGCGGTAGATCTTCACGAAGCAGGCGATCTCCTTGCCCTTACAAACTCCTTGGTTCAACTGCACAATCTTGTTGGAGGCTCCCAAGTGACACCAAGCCAATCTAGGAGACACCACTCTCCAAGAACTAATAAATGTTGTGTTGATGATGAACTCCTTGCTCTTGTCTTCAAATGATAGTCTCCCCAACACTCAACTCTCTCTCACAGGATTTGGATTTGGTGGAAAGAAGATTTGAGTGGAAAGCAACTTGGGGAAGGCTAGAGATCAAGATTCATATGGTTGGAATGGAATATCTTGACCTCAACACAAGTGTAGGTGGTTCTCTCTTAGAAAATGTGTATTAGAAGTGTAGGTATGTTCTGATGGCTCTGTCTACAAATGAAGAGTGGGTGGAGGGGTATATATAGCCTCCACACAAAATCTAACCGTTACACTCAATTTACCAATCTCGGTGAGACCGAAGGGAAAAACTCGGTCAGACCGATTTAGTAAACCTAGTGACCGTTAGGGTTTTCGGTGGGACCGACTAGTTCAACTTGGTGGAATCGATGTGCTAGGGTTAGGGAAAAACCATAACTCGATTTAACCGATTACTAAAACTCGGTGGGACCGATTTGGGTAATAAGCGAAACAGAGAGTTGGCCAAGCAAACTCGGTGGGGCCGATTGCATATCTCGGTGGGACCGAAAATATTGCAATAGGTAACAGAGAGTTTGCAAGCCCATCTCGGTGAGACCGAGATCCCATCGGTGAGACCGAACTGATTAGGGTTTCTGGCAGTGGCTATGTTAACTGAACTCGGTGGCTCCGGATAGAAAGAATCGATGGGGCTGAGTTTGACTTTTGGTTTAGGTCATATGTGGATGTGGGAAGGTAGTTGAGGGTTTTGGAGCATATCACTAAGCATTTTGAGCAGGAAAGCCATTAAGCAACACCTCATCCCCTCTTGATAGTATTGGCTTTTCCTATAGACTCAATGTGATCTTGGATCACTAAAATAGAAAATGTAGAGTCTTGATCTTGAAGCTTGAGCCAATCCTTTGTCCTTAGCATCTTGAAGGGGTTCCACATCCTCTAGTCCATGCCACTCCATTGTTGAACTTATCTGAAACATACTAGGTAAAAGTGTTAGTCCAACAAGAGATATGTTGACATTAATTACCAAAACCACCCAGGGAGCACTTGTGCTTTCAGTCTCCCCCTTTTTGGTAATTGATGACAACATACATCAAAGCTTTAGATAAAGATATAGAGAATAGCAAGTAAAGCTTTGGAAAGACATGTAACATGCATAGGCTCCCCCTACATGTATGCAATCATGTGAATATTGAATATAGGATCATGTGAATGCGTAAACATGACAGAGTAAGCAATGTGTTACATGTATCTTGGCTATATGCATCAGAGAAAATGATGTGAATGTGAGAAATGTACCTTCATGCTCATGAGTCCTTCTTGCAAACAGTATGTACATCAGCAAGAACTTCTCATTCACATGACTGTGATGCATATACTTACCTTGTGGTCTTGAGTTGGCTTAGGATGGGATGAACCTGCGCAAACAAGGTTAAATAACACAGATACACCTACTGACCAGAGCAAACAAGAGAAACCACAAGAGAACCAAGACTTGGATGACATGTAGAGTGAGTACTAAATACCACATTGGATATAGACATGCCCCCAAAGGTAAAGATATGCAATAAAATCAGAGATTTCCTTCCGTTAGATGTCTTGCTCCCCCTGAATCTGCATGGGATATTGGGAGAAGATAGGGAACAGAAAATCAGAGCAACAAAAAAATAAACAACTGAGCTTGAGCTAAAGCAAGCAACCAAACATGTCTTTCCCCTCTTAAAGACATGTGACATCTCTCCTCTTGAACACCAAGCATCTGGGGTCTTTGATGATATTACTTTCTCCTAGTTGAGAAACTCTCTCCCCCTGAGTATTCTCTCTTTCTCCCCCTGTAGGAAGGATTAAGCTTTGATGTGATCTCTCTCCCCCTTTGACATCAATTTCCAAGAAGGGCTCTTCTGGACATGTGATGCAAATGGGTTGGTCCTTGAGTCACAGAGCAAAGCAACATGTCTAATATGATGCTGGCAGAGGACAAGAATCATTGAGTGGAGCTGGAGCAAACAGAAATCAGGAATAAGTGTCAAGTTGGTTTTCCTGTGATGAAATTGGTGACTCCGAGTTGTGTGCTTCGGTTGCACCGAAGGATTTCGGTTGGGCCGAAGAGAACAAACCGGTGTGACTGAGTTCATCAGAGTGAAACCACTTGTCACCTCAGCTCACTAGACAAGTAAGATCTCACAAGGATATGCAAGGAATTAACTGAAAGATTTGCAATGAATTGGATGCAGAAAATGCAGAACAAAAAGGAAAGAAAAGAAAATAAAAGTTCTAGATGAAGTGAAAGGGGAAACAAATATGCAAATGCAAAAGCACGGAGAAACACTAGAGAACTTCATCTAGAAATGGTCGGTGACAAAGTCACCTATGTTAGAGTATATTGACTTAGGAGTCAAGTGAGAGCACTTGATCATAGATCATACTCATCGTTTAAGCTCAAAATGGGGTTACCATTATTCGTTTAAGCCTTTTGATGTATTCACATCTTGTCGAGTTGCTTTGACTCATGACTTGGAGTAAAGCTTCTCTAAGATGGAATAACATACCTTGGGTGGTGGTGTTGATCTTGTTCATTTAGTTGAACTTCTGTGGGTTGCTCAAGGTTGATGTAGTTCATCAAGGGTTGGGAGCACCACTTGGAGTTTGAGTTCATCTACCTACATGGGTTAGCTTTGCAAGGAAGAGCACTTGCGTATCCAAAATGACAATCATAAGACTCAACATGGAATTTGCCAAAGGATATATTTGAATGGTTTCGTGCTTCCTTGTCTTCAACCACCATTGTGTAGAGACTTGGTGATGTAGATATTGCTCAAGATGTGAGTGAGTTGCAATCTCATATATTTAGATTCAACCAAGTACCTACACGGGTTAGATAACATGCAAGGTACAAATATATCCGAGACATATGAATAGCATCGTAAGAGAAATATCGAGGATTAGTCATAGGCTCACGCCCCGCATGTATCAAATGGAGTTCCTACTCCAAGTTTGAAGCATCAATGATGTTCAATTCACCTCTCAACCTGCAAAACACTTTCTCATCAAGTGGTTTAGTGAATATATCCGCCAATTTCTTATCGGTGCGAACGTGCTTAAGGTTAATGCCCCCTTTTGCAACATGATCTCGAATGAAATGATGACGAACTTCAATATGCTTAGTTCAAGAATGTTGCACAGGATTGTGAGAAATCTTAATAGCACTTCCATTGTCACATAGCAATGGAACATGTTTCACATATATCCCATAATCTTTAAGATTTTGGGTCATCCAAAGTAATTGAGCGCAACATGAACCAGCGGCAATGTATTCCGCTTCGGCGGTGGATAAGGATACCGAGTTTGTTTCTTGGAAGACCAAGACACAAGAGATCTACCAAGGAATTGACAAGTACCCGAAGTGGACTTTCTATCAACCTTGTCTCCGGCATAGTCCAAATTGGAGTAGCCAACAAGATCAAAAGAGGACCTCTTAGGATACCAAATGCCAAAATTTGGTGTATGGATTAGGTATCTCACTATCCTTTTCACAGCCTTAAGATGACATTCTTTAGGAGCAGCTTGATATTGTGCACACATGCACACACTTAGCATAATATCGGGACAAGAGGCACATAGATATAACAATGAACCAATCATAGAGCGATAAACCTTTTGATCAACCGGTTCACCATCTTTTGTCAAATCAAGATGTCCACTAGTAGGCATGGGTATAGTCATACCTTTGCATTCTTGCATATTGAACTTCTTGAATAAGTCATTGGTGTACTTCGTTTGAGAGACAAAGGTACCTTCCTTAGTTTGCTTGATTTGCAAACCGAGAAAGAATTTGAGTTCACTCATCATAGACATCTCAAACTTCTACAACATTAGCTTTCCAAACTTCTCACTAAAATAAGGGTTAGTTGAACCAAATATGATATCATCAACGTAAATTTGGCACACAAATAGTTCTCCATTAACCCTTTTAGTAAAAAGAGTAGAATCAATTTTACCAATTTCAAAGCCTTTTTCAATAAGGAACTTGGTCAAGCATTTATACCATGCTCTAGGAGCTTGTTTAAGACCATAAAGGGCTTTGTGAAGTTTTATAACATGATTAGGTTTCTTAGGATTTACGAAGCTGGGAGGTTGCTTAACATAAACTTCCTCTTCGATTTTGCCATTTAGAAAAGCACTCTTAATGTCCATTTGGTACAAGGTGATATTATGGTGATTAGCATAAGCAAGTAATATGCGAATGGACTCAAGTCTAGCAACGGGAGCATATGTCTCACCATAGTCCATACCTTCAACTTGTGTATAGCCTTGGGCGACGAGACATGCTTTGTTGCGAACCACTTGTCCATCTTCATCTTGCTTGTTGCAAAACACCCATTTGGTACCAATGATGTTGTGGTTGTTGTCGGGTTTCTCGACTAATGTCCACACTTGATTTCTCTCAAAGTTGTGTAGCTCTTCATGCATAGCGTTTATCCAATCCGGATCCTCCAATGCTTCTTCAACCTTCATAGGTTCAATGCTAGAGATGAATGAGTAATGTTCAAAAAAGTTAGCTAAACGAGTTTTAGAGCGAGTGATTCTCCCGGTTTGGATATCATTGTAGATTTCTTTGATGGGATGATCCTTAGCAATTCTTGCTCGAACTCGTGAAAGCTTTTGCTTGGGTCGGGGTGGAACATCCTCTTCATCTTGTTCTTCTTCTTGGCCTTCTTCATTGTTGACGTTGTCGTTCTCTTGTCATGGTGGAGAAGGAGGTTGTTGATGTTCATCTTGGTGTGCTCCCTCGTTTTCTTCATCTTGGCGTGTCCCACTTGTGGATGCTTCCATATCAACTCTTGGTTCACCTTGTCGTGAGGTAGAAGCTTCCACTTGGATGGACGAGGTACTCTCCTTCACTTCCGTTGGAAAAATCTTGCCAATGGACAAGTCTTGAATTGCTTCCGAAGGGTCTTTATCTCCTACATCATTTGGCAATTGCTCTACTTGTGAGCCGTTAGATTCATCAAACTTCACATCTACCGTCTCTTCAACCTTTCGGGTGAAATTGTTGTAGACATGGTAAGTGTGAGAGTTTGAGCCATAACCAAGTAGGAAACCTTCATGAGATTTAGGAGCAAATTTAGAATGATGATGCTTATCAAGAATGTAGCACTTTGAACCGAATACTCGAAAGTATCCAACTTGGAGTTTGTTACCGGTGAGGAGCTCGTATGCCGTCTTGCCGAGTAGCTTGTGAACATACAAGTGATTTATTGCATGGCAAGTTGTCTCAACCGCTTCCCCCAAAAGTGCTTTGGCGTTTTGTAGTCATCAAGCATCGTTCTTGCCATCTCGATAAGAGTCCGGTTCTTCCTTTCAACAACTCCATTTTGTTGAGGTGTGTACATAGCCGAGAACTCATGTGAAATCCCTTCTTCGTCAAGAAAGGTGTCCACGTTTGCGTTCTTGAACTCCATTCCGTTGTCACTCCGAACCTTCTTGATCTTCACGTCAAACTGGTTTTGGGCCTTCCTAGCAAAGTTTTTGAAGATCTTTTTGGACCTGCGATTTGTCATCAAGAAAGAACACCCACGTAAATCTTGAAAAATCATCAACTATGACTAGACCAAATGAGTTACCACCGAGACTCTTGTAGGCATTTGGACTAAAGAGATCCATGTGAAGTAGCTCGAGTGGTCTTCTTGTGGTCATGATGTTCTTCGCGTGGTGACTTCCTCCAACTTGTTTCCCTGCTTGACAAGCACTACAAAGTCTATCCTTGTCAAATATGACATCTTTTATTCCAAGGATATGATCACCTTTAATAAGCTTATCAAGATTTCGCATACCAACATGACCTAGTCTTCTATGCCACAACCAGCCTTTAGAAGATTTGGCAATTAAGCAAGTTTTAGGTTGAGCCTTTTTAGTGAAATCAACAATGTAAAGATCTCCTCTATGTATACCGGTAAAGACCATTTTATGATTATCTCTACGAAACACTTGGCAGTCTACTTCAGTAAATAGGACATTGAAACCGAAATCAGCAAGTTTAGATACTGAAAGTAAGTTGTAGCCAAGAGATTCAACGAGCATGACATTTTGTATGGAGCTATCATGTGAGATGGACACCTTACCAAGGCCAACCACCTTAACCTTTGAATTATCACCAAAAGTGACATACTTTCGAGGGCCGTCATTTTCAGCAAGCTCACGGAACATGTCTTTATCTCTGGTCATTTGATCAGTACATCCACTATCAAGGACCCATTCCTTTCCTCCAGCCATGTAGCCGCGAAGATTTGCCATAAGACCAAAATGTCTCATGGCATCATCGAGATCATAGTCACTATCATCATCATCATCATCATCATCATCCTCATCCGAGTATTCATGTTCAACATCATCTTGTGATTGATCAATTCCTAGAGAGGGCAATTCATTAGATAAATGATCATTTCTATAGTTATCTTTATGAATCCTAATAGCTCTGGAAATGATATTGCTAATGATTCCAACATCTCCTTTGGCACTTGTAAGATCAGTAAGCTCAAATAAGCAGTCACCAAATTTGGGATCATTGGAACTCATCTTAATCAAAGCAATAGACTTATGGAGGATTTCATCTAGATCTTTCAAGGAGTAATTAGGAAAGAGTTCCTCAAGGAATTTCCATATGGTGTAGGCACACTTAAGAGTCGGCAAACATCCAATCAAGTTTCCAGGCAAGCCTCTAGTGATAAGATTAACAGTTCTAAGATTGTGAATCATGTCAATATCTTCATCTAGGGTAGGGTGCAAAGGATCAACATGAGGTGCACAAGGGCTAGTAATGTACTTGTTCAAATGATATTCATTGAAAATCTCAAGCATTTCATTTTTGCACTCATGAAGATACTCTCCATCAAGAATAGGCACTCTATGTCTAAGACTCCCCAAAGTAGAAACATCCATCTTCCTCCAATGCTGTTTAAACCAAGGCAATGGAGACCAATGCTCTGATACCAATTGAAAGGATTGAGAAGAGGTGTCTAGAAGGGGGTGATTAGACACTAATTGCCAAAAGTTGCAGTTTTAATATTCTTAAGTTTAAGTGGAGTTTAAGAACAAGTTTAACAAACACAATACATATCAAGCAAGCATGCAATGAGTATATGAGCAGCGGGAAGTAAGCATGCAACTTGCAAGAATGTAAAGAGAAGGGTTTGGAGTATTCAAACGCAATTGGAGACACAGAGGTTTTTGTCGTGGTTCCGATAGGTGGTGCTATCGTACATCCACGTTGATGGAGACTTCAACCCACGGAGGGTAACGGTTGCGCGAGTCCACGGAGGGCTCCACCCACGAAGGGTCCACGAAGAAGCAACCTTGTCTATTCCATCATGGCCGTCGCCCACAAAGGACTTGCCTCACTAGCGATAGATCTTCACGAAGTAGGCGATCTCCTTTCCCTTACAAACTCCTTGGTTCAACTCCACAATCTTGTTGGAGGCTCCCAAGTGACACCTAGCCAATCTAGGAGACACCACTCTCCAAGAAGTAACAAATGGTGTGTTGATGATGAACTCCTTGCTCTTGTGCTTCAAATGATAGTCTCCCCAACACTCAACTCTCTCTCATAGGATTTGTATTTGGTGGAAAGAAGATTTGAGTGGAAAGCAACTTGGGGAAGGCTAGAGATCAAGATTCATATGGTTGGAATGGAATATCTTGACCTCAACACAAGTGTAGGTGGTTCTCTCTTAGAAAATGTGTATTGGAAGTGTAGGTATGTTCTGATGGCTCTGTCTACAAATGAAGAGTGGGTGGAGGGGTATATATAGCCTCCACACAAAATCTAACTGTTACACTCAATTTACCAAGCTCGGTGAGACCGAAGGGAAAAACTCGGTCGGACCGATTTAGTAAACCTAGTGATCGTGAGGGTTTTCGGTGGGACCGACTAGTTCAACTCGGTGGAACCGATGTGCTAGGGTTTGGGAAAAACCAAAACTCGGTTTGACCGATTACTCAAACTCAGTGGGACCAATTTGGGTAATAAGCGAAACAGAGAGTTGGCCAAGCAAACTCGATGGGGCCGATTGCATATCTCGGTGGGACCGAAAATATTGCAACAGGTAACAGAGAGTTTGCAAGCCCATCTCGGTGAGACCGAGATCCCATCGGTGAGACCGAACTGATTAGGGTTTCTGGCAGTGGCTATGTTAACTGAACTCGTGGCTCCGGATAGAAAGAATCGGTGGGGTCGAGTTTGAATTTTGGTTTAGGTCATATGTGGATGTGGGAAGGTAGTTGAGGGTTTTGGAGCATATCACTAAGCACTTTGAGCAAGCAAGCCATTAAGCAACACCTCATCCCCTCTTGATAGTATTGGCTTTTCCTATAGACTCAATGTGATCTTGGATCACTAAAATAGAAAATGTAGAGTCTTGATCTTGAAGCTTGAGCCAATACTTTGTCCTTAGCATCTTGAAGGGGTTCCACATCCTCTAGTCCATGCCACTCCATTGTTGAACTTATCTGAAACATACTAGGTAAAAGTGTTAGTCCAATAAGAGATATGTTGGCATTAATTACCAAAACCACCCAGGGAGCACTTGTGCTTTCAGAGCTTTATAGTCTGGCTGTGGCCTGGCGACGCCCTTCCGAATAGCTTCTTCGGCCTGGTGAGGCGGCTTGTGGATGCCTGCCCGCGGCTAGAGGTCGTCAAGTGATCTGTCTGCATTGAAGGTGCATGTCGGGCTTTCGCCCGTGTGAAATTGCAGTGGGTCAAGCTAGACGCCGTTAAGCTGATCAAGGAGGGGCCGCCGGAGGGCAAGGAGCACCGCCACCCCGAGATGTACTACGAGGGTGTTCTGCCGGGTGCCCGTCTCATCGCGGATGAGTGCTCAAAAGATGTAATATTTGAATGAGACTTGCTCATTTTATCCTGTATTTATGAAAACTTGTTTCATATGCGCTATGCAACACTTATTTGAATTTAAAATATTACCTTCTGTTTGGCTATTTATCCAATCTGAGAGATGGCTAGTCCTCGGCTTCTGCCCCCATGCCGCGAGTGCTAGGGTGTTCGGGATAAACCTGAGCACTCTTGTTCCCATGTTTGGGTCCCTCGAGGGAGGTGCTCAGCACAGCGAACAAGGCAACCGGACTAATAATGCTTTATCACTCTCACTTAGCCATAGAATTCTATAATTTTAAATTTTGGCGAAGCCCCTAGTATTCGGAAGGCCGAATTTGGGGCGCGATACACGCCTTTAAGCCGGACAGGGCCGGCCCCTCGCTCTAAGCGGCATAAGTCTTTAGGGACTCGAAAACCTCGCCGAACAGCGACCAGTCTCTCGCCTTATCATGACAGTCAGTTTTAGCTTTCTCTATTGAGGTGTTGAACCCAGCAGAACTAGGGCACAATCGCAGTAGTTCTCCTAGCGCTACCTTAGCTGATAGAGCGGAACGTAAGGTACCAAAACATAGGAGCCGGGCAAACCCAACATTTAACCAAAGACATGATTCGGAGCTGATGCATATAATGCTATAAGTTCGGGGTGCCGCACTTGTGAAAGTGTTCGGACTTTTCACATCGTATTGTGAGGTACGTAAGCCCCTGGTGTATTAGTCGTACCAAGGTGTACGGTTGCAAAGCGTCATTAATGAACACAGATATATATATATATATATATATATATATATATATATATATATATATATATATATATAACAAGAATGCAATAATAGTCGTAATGTCATACATTGTTTATTAAAAAATTGCGTTAAAGCAGAGTGATACAGATAGTGCGATAAGCAAAGACTAGGACTATGTCCCTTCCAAGGGCAAGCTGAGGAATGATATTAAATCGAATATTTCGCTCATTACTGTAATCAACCTGGGAATTCTATGGTATGACGTAGCTGTCTGCCTCCTTGGTTGCTGCATCATGTGTTTGGCAATAGTGCTGCCGGACAGTGTTTCCAGAGATTAAGGTCTTGAAAAAAAGAAACATAACCAAACGGGAAGCCCCTAGTGCGGTTTAAGCCGCGTCTTGGGGCGTGCCGCAGTTGTTCCCCCCTCCCCACCTATGCCCATGGTATTTTTAATGCATAATTATGTACGCGCAGCACGAGTTTTGCCATTGGACTGGGATTGGGGTGGCCGCCGTATTGCTACCCGAGCTCAGATCGCGCCAGGCGGTCTATTTGCCGATTGCCCCGAGAGCGCGCTTGAAGGTGTCCAGGCTTTGAAGCGCCGAACTGGTTGATTGCCTTGAGAGGCTGCTTTGCGCTTCTGCTGCGAGGGCCGCGGTGTGCTCCTCTGTTCGGAGAGAGCGCTCTGTGTTTCTGAAAGTGCGTTATATCGACTAGAGGGGGGGTGAATAGGCGATTTTTATGAAAGTCTTCAAAACGTGGAAGTTATGAAGACAAACGATAGAAATAAACCTATTACCCTGCAGCGGAAGGTAGACTACACTAGGCAAGCCATAGTCAAGTATTCAATGGAGTGAAAGCACAATGACTAATAGCAGCAATGTAGTAAGGATCAGGTAGGAAGATATTATGAAGCCAAACAGAAAACGCAGTCACTCAGTGAAGATAAAAGATAGTGCAATCATACAATGACTTCACAAGGAGTAACAGTAAGGAAGGGAAGATGAAACTAGTGACTCGTTGAAGACAATGATTTGTTGGACCAGTTCCAATTGCTGTGACAACTGTACATCTGGTTAGGGCGGCTAGGTATTTAAACCTTAGGACACACAGTCTCGGACACCCAGTCCTGAACACGCAGCTCAGGACACCCAGTCCTCACCGTATCCCCCTTGAGCTAAGGTCACACAGACCTCGCCCAATCACTCTGCTAAGTCTTCAAGGTAGACTCCCAAACCTTCACAGACTTCGTTCACCGGCAATCCACAATGTCTCTTGGATGCTCAGAATGCGACGCCTAACCGGCTGGAGGATGCACAGTCCTCAAGTGTAATAAGTCTTCAGATCACACAGACAAGAAGACTTAAGTGATGCCTAATTCTCTTTGGCTCTGGGTGGTTAGGGCTTTATCCTCGCAAGGAATTCTCTCTCAAAGGCTTCGAGGTGGGTTGCTCTCAAACGACAAAAGCCGTACTCTAAGAGCAGCCAACCGTTTATGGTTGTAGGGAGTGGGCTATTTATATCCACTTGGCAACCCGACCTGATTTGTCCGAAATGACCCTGGGTCACTAAGGAACTGACACGTGTTCCAACGGTCAGATTTCAAACTCACACGGCAACTTTGCTTGGGCTACAAGCAAAGCTGACTTGTCCGACTCTGGACAAGATTCGTTCTCAAAGTCTTCACTCGAAGACATAGGTTTTGTTTAAGCATCACTTCAGTCATTCTGACTGGTTCTCTTGGACCCCACTTAACAGTACGGTGGTTCCTATGACTCAACACGGAAGAAAAAGAACTACAAAAGATCTAAGTCTTCGAGCTCCATAGGCTTCATGCGGTGTCTTCTCTTGTCATAGTCTTCAATGTGAATATCTTCATATACCACCTTTGACTTCAATGTCTTCATACATTTTTAGGGGTCATCTCTGGTAGGAAAACCGAATCAATGAGGGACTTCTACCTGTGTTATCCTGCAATTCTCACAAACACATTAGTCCCTCAACTAGGTTTGTCGTCAATACTCCAAAACCAACTAGGGGTGGCACTAGATGCACTTACAATCTCCCCCTTTTTGGTGATTGATGACAAACTAGTTGAAGTTTTCAACGGGGAATATAATCTGTGAAATTGTAAAGGATAAGGAATCGTCTTCATAAGTTGCAAGGGCTCCCCCTGAAGATGTGCATATAAGTAATTTGCTTTTGGAATGCAAATGCACATGGCAGGTTGTACTTGTGGAGATCCACTTCAACTTATGATGACAATCCACTATGCATGAGAAGGTATGTGAAGATAATGACATGCATAATGGAAAATGGACGTCTGCAGAATGATCTAAGTGCGGAATTTATCGTCGCACATGCGGAATTTATCATCGCAACACAAGGTGGCAAATAAGTAGCAGACGACCATCGAGTTCAAGTGTTACAACTCAAAGAACCAAATGTAGCAAAACGAGAGTTGTAAGCACGAAGAAAAATATAAAGCACCCGCCCATATGGACCCGCTTGAAGACTATCAAACTCATATGCTTCTCCCCCTTTTGTCAGTAAGGACCAAAAAGGTTTGAAGACATAGAGCATCTACTCGTTCCCATGAAGAGTAGGTGAAGCAGCAGGGTCGTTGGTGGTGTTTGGCGGTGCAGAAGAGCTTGGAGCAGAGTTGAAGCATGCTGAAGGAGGTGGCGGTGAAGTAGCATCGTCTTCATCCTCGATCACTCTGGCATTCACAGTTGCAGCAGAGGAAGAGAACTCAGAGTCTTCAAGGGATGGAGTTCGTCGCAGCACTGCCCTTCGAGGAGGTGTGGAGTCAAACTTGAATCGCTCAGAGAAGCCATCCTCTTGAAGATCATCTTCAGAACACATCAGCGTCAGCCCTTTCCATGTGCGGCGAGAGGTTTCATGGGCAACAAAAGCATTCTTGGTGTCAAGATTGCAAATGCGATTAACATCCACCAAGAGGCTTTGCATTTGACGCTTCAGCCAGTCATGATGCCTATCCTGTTTCTGATGTAGAGCCACAAGAAGCTCTCGGTCATTGAGAACACGAGTGCGCTTCTTGGGTTGTGGAGCAGTTGTGCTATCAGTGGCTTCAGTGAGAGCAGGATGTGGTGCACGTGTAGTGCCAGCCAAAGGATACACACGAGTTACGGCTTCAACGCCTTCAACGTTCTGAGAAAAACTTTGATGCTCTGCATTCTGAAGACTTAGAGGTTCCTTGGCAGGCTCAGGATAGATGGCTTCAATAGACATGTCCACATCAGGCAAAAAGATCCGATGATTGCGGGCAGTGGGATGATATGAGATAGCGGAGTGAAGTTTGATCAGCCGCATCACCCAAGGGGCGTAGAACTTCAAACCAAACAGATTAGAGCCAGATGCAGCAAGTTGGCGAATGAAAAAATCTTGTGTATTGAAGCATTTTCCATGAAGAATATAGAAGACCAAAGTCTTCATTGCACCTTCCAGCTTGGCATGGTGAGAATGCCCTTTGATTGGCCAGAGAGTTTGCCTTATCATGTGATAAATGGTTCTTGGCAGATACTTAAGGTCTTCAACGAAGAACTCCGTGGGATAAGCAGCATCTTGGGGCAATGGCTTCATCATACTGAGCATCTGACTCATATTAGGTTCAGTCTTCTGAAAGATGCTCTCAATAGCTTCACTATGAAGCTGACAGCCATGCTCGTAGAGATCGCCAGGAGTGGGCAAACCAGTAAGCTCAATGATGTCAAAGGCTTTAGCTTCGTGATGAACGTTTCCTGTCATCCACTCCAGGACCCAAGTCTTCGGATCTCTGCTATACCCGCGGATGTGAAGTGTGGCATAGAATTGGAGCAGCAACTCTTCATTCCAATGCTCTTGGTCAGTGACGAACGGCAGCAGTCCAACCTCTTTGAAGCAATCCAGAGCTTCTTCCAGACAGGGCAGACCAGCTATTGCTTCAATGTCAAGGCGCTTGTGTGGGAAGATGCGACCTTGGTTGTAAAGAACACATGAGTAATAGCTTCGCTGCGGATAACTCCAGAACCGATCAGATGATATTCTTTCCCTTGAGTAGGGGTTCCTAGAGCTATTGAAGAATGTGTTGTCTTCTCTGAAGCCATTGATATTGAAGGAGCCAGGTGCTGATGTAGGACCTGGGAACCTTGGCAATCTTGGGATTAGCTTCTGTACCTGAGGCATGTGCTCAACATGATAGTCGAACTGGGGACCGGCATCAGACGCAGGAACAGAAGCAGCGGGATCAGTGGCTTCACTGACTTTTGGTGCTTTTGTTGGTGAGGGCTCCACATTAGCTTCAGCCATGATAGCGTCAGTGGCTTCAGTGGTGTTGGTGGTGGCAGCCTCAAGATTTTCAACCTCCACTTGACGAGCAGGAGGGTCGGTCACGATCACGTTCTCCTCGAGAACCGCTTCTTGGTGGGACAGGGGAGTGGCAACTTGTGGGACTTCTTCTTCCGCGGCTGATGCAGCCGGATTGTCTTCAGCAAAGACTTGAGGCCTTGGACCTTTGTGAAGCCTGCGCAACGCGGGTGACGCCTGTGGAGTTGCTGTTGGCTGGGCCTCAAAGTCTTCATTCTCTTGTGGGCGATCCGCCCATGAAGCATCATGTGCAATTGGCGTCAGTGGACGACCAATGTTGATGAGTTCGCTGTGCGTTAGCACAGGCGATGATACCTGTTGGTGTTCTAGCTGAGGAAGGGCTGCATCATCTTCAACATGGTCATGGTGACCAATGTCTTCAGCAGCAATGGGATCAGCTGCTGGAAAGTCTTCAGCTTCATGAGCCTCTGTGAAAGCAGGCTCATGGACAGTCAGTTGACGTTCTTGTGGATCGGCGTCAGGGTGAACCATGGAAATGGGTTCAACAATCAAGGGCTCTGTGTGAGCAACCCGTTCCTTCTTGGTCTTTCTTTTCTTCTTGGCGGGGGCAGTAGCAGAGACTTCAGGATGTTTTCTCTTCCTTGCTTCAGCCTCAGCAGTCCTGGTCTTCTTCAGTTCTGAAGCGGTTGACTTGGCCTTTGGCTTCGGGCCAGTCATGCTAGTTGGGAAGACAAGGGGATCTGCCTCCTGCCTTGGTGCTTCAGGTTCAGCCATAGCGGGCTTCTTCTGCTTCTTGGCAGCCATCCTGGGGTCGATGCGAGGACGCCCAAGGGCCTTGCGCTTCTCAGCCTCATTGTAGGCTTGCACACACCTATCAGCCAGGACCTTCATGCGCTCACGAGAACCCTCAGCTTCTGCACGTTTCTTTAGAAAGGCTTCCTTGAGCTCGTGTAGCATAATCTTGAAATTCTTCGCGTCTTGCACGTTGAGCTTGGCCATATGCTTCTTGAACTGAGATTTCTCAAAGTCAATCTTCTGCTTCAGTTCAACAATGCGTTGGGCGATGGCTAACTCTGAAGCAATGGTGCCATGGAAGGCCACACTAAGGCCAATGGGTAGTTGCAGATCGTTGAAGCTGATGTTTGGCGTGTCAAACCATTCATCAATGAAGTTGTGGATGATTGTAACATCAAAGAGAGGCAGATCATTGAAGATTTCTGCTTCTTCTTTGCTCTTGATGAGTTGCTCAAGAGCGTCATCTGCAAGATCTTCATCACTTGACAGATCAATGGCATCGTTGCGCAGAATGGCAGCAGCAGTTAGCTCTCGGCCGGTGTGTGGCAGAGGCATCTTGACCTTCTGGGGCTTGGAGATGCGTGATAAATCTTCAGACTGCACACTGTCTTGAGGAGGTGCAGTTGCCAGTGGCTTCGCCCATGAGATTTTTGGTGAAGGGGCAGGCTTGAAGCTTTAGGCTTCTTCAACTTCTTTGGCTTCGGCGCTGCAGGCGCTTCATCTGATTCAACGTCAGCTGCAGGCTCATTCACTGTAGTCCCTTGAACCATGATATGGGTGATGAGACCTTCAAGGTTGTAGAAAGGACCGACGACATTGGATTCTGCATCACGTGTGCCGTCAGCCCTTGGAGCAGAAGGACCAGGGTTGAAGTCTAGTCCTAATGTCTTCTTGTTTTGCTTTGCTGAGTTCTGGGCAAACTGGAAGTTGCGCTTGAACAGAATGTCGTCACGACACCATAGCAGGGACGATGGGTCAGCATCCGCAGGCTATGGTCCACGGACCATGCAGGGATAGAAGCCTTGTTCAATGGCTTCATCTCTGGTCCTGGGTTGAAGATTTTTGTAGAGGATGTCTCCCCATGGTCGCTTGATGGCATTCTTTTCAGCATATTCCTTTGTCACGAATCTGTACTTGAACCACTATTCTGCCCAATAGCGTCGAATCCATTGGATTCGTGTTTTGCGTTGATTGTAATCCTCTTCAGGATCTGTCTTGTACAGTTCTGAGAGGTCATCTAGCAGATCTCTTGATGTTTCTCCATGACGCTTTATACCACCCTTCCTTGCTGATTTCTCTGAAGCCATGAACTTTAAACTGAAAGGCTTCAATACGTTCAAAGGCTTCAAGGGCTTTCGCTTGCTGGACAGACAGGAACTGGCTTCGGGAGAATCTATATGATGCTGTAATTCTGCAAATGAATGCAGACTATGAGAACCAAGGGATTCTCCCACGGACATGTACCTATGACAGCATTAAGGTGCGAGGGAAGGTGAAGAGGTCATATGCATTCTCAAAAGATTTTGAATATAAATCAGTTTAGAAGACATTGACCTCATCGTGCGAAGACATTCACTCATAGATAAGGAGTTGGTTCCAGATTTGTACGAATCCAGAGATCAGTACAAGTGAGGAATCCAACTACTTTGTGAAGCATAAGTGAATATACTAGGCATGTTATGACATGCAGTATGAGAGAGATCCAACTTGTGTGAATAGAAACTGCTTGTGGTAGAAAGTGACAAAGCCATAGGATCAATGGTGCCGTAAAAAGGAAGTTTTATTTACCACACTAAGAACTGCTAGACGGAGTGGAAGAGGAGGCCGAGCAGTTCGGCCTTTCGTGCCCTAACTTGGTGACGGAGGACACCTACAGCGACGGCGGAGAGGACGATGTCCGCGGTCGGCGTGAAGACGGCGTCGGAGAGGTTGCGGCAGCGAAGCGCTTCGTCGCCGGCGTCGTCGAGGGCTAGCGGTGGCGCTAGGGTTCGTGCGAGAGTGGAAGAAGAGATAATGACCGCCGTGAAGTGTGTATTTATAGGTACAGGGGCGGCACTGCGTTATTACACAGGTGCCCCTAGCGATTCGCATATGAGGAACACGTGGCCATCATGCAGAATTTTGGGGTTTGTTCCACGTCCCACGCACGCCTGGATTGTCGGGTGGTCGTTCCTACTTCTCCTGGTTTTATGTGGAGGAACGAGCATTGAAAGCGGACTTAAGGTTTGTCTCTATATCTTCTGCTGACAAGGACACAGAGAAGACATTCGACAGTTTCAATAGAATGCATATGATTTGGAGAGATAGAGTTTGAGATAGAAAGCACAGAGAGGTTAGGGTCCGATCACATTCACTTAGTTCAAAAGATTCAACAAGAAGACATAGCTATAAGTGAATGCTGTAGAGGACAGAACACTAGTATATATATAATCAACATAGTGAAGATAAACATGAAGACATGTTGAGATTGAAGCCAAACCAAATGTGAAGACATAGCAAGGTAACGCCATGAGTGAAACACTTCAAATAGAACATTTGGTGGTGGCGTTACCCACCGTATAGGAAGTATTAGACCCAGACACGGTGCATAATTATCGTGGCGCTTCGAAGTCAAATTCCACATTAATGTATTCACACTTAGAATGTATGTCTTCATTGATTGAAGATATACTTTACTTCCTGTGTTGCACATCTAAGTCATCAATATGCATAAGGGTTAGGATGTGTGCCTGATCACAGGACATTTGAGGATTCCAGGATATTTAGCTCACACCGTAACTTGCAAAATCTCCTCTCATCCAAGGGCTTGGTGAAGATATCTGCCAATTGCTCTTCAGTGTTGACGTGTATGATATCAATATCTTCCTTCACAACATGATCTCTGAGAAAGTGATGACGAATTTCAATGTGCTTTGTTTTCGAGTGCTGAACTGGGTTGTTGGCAATCTTGATGGCGCTTTCGTTGTCGCGGTAGAGTGTCACTTGCTTCAGATGAATGCCATAGTCCTTGAGTGTTTGCTTCATCCACAGAAGCTGAGCGCAGCAAGATCCAGGAGCAATGTATTCAGATTCAGCAGTGGAGAGAGATACACAGTTCTGCTTCTTCGAAGACCAACATACAAGTGATCGTCCCAGAAAATGACATGTGCCTGATGTAGACTTGCGATCCACCTTGTCACCAGCATAATCAGCATCCGAGAATCCAACCAGATCAAACTCTGAGCCCTTTGGATACCATAATCCTAGAGTTGGGGTGTGAGCCAAATATCGAAGAATTCGCTTCACAGTTAAGTGATGCGACTCCTTTGGTGCCGCTTGGAATCGAGCACACATGCAAACACTAAGCATAATATCTGGCCTAGATGCACATAGATAAAGTAAAGAACCAATCATGGAGCGGTATACCTTTTGATCAAACTCTTTACCATTGTCGTCAAGACCCGAATGATGCTTGGCTGGCATGGGCGTCGTGAAGCCTTTGCAGTCTTGCATACCGAACTTCTTCAGGCAATCTTTGAGATACTTCTCTTGAGATATGAAGATGCCGTTGCGTTGCTGTCATATTTGAAGACCGAGAAAGAACTTCAGCTCTCCCATCATAGACATTTGATATTGCTCTTGCATCATATATCCAAACTCTTCACTATACTTCTGATTGGTGCAGCCGAAGATAATGTCATCCACATATATTTGGCACACAAACAGTTCACCATCATATGTCTTCATGAAGAGAGTGGGGTCGAGGGAACCAGGTATGAAGCCTTTGCTCTTCAGGAAGTATTTGAGTGTGTCATACCATGCCCGAGGGGCTTGTTTGAGGCCATACAGTGCCTTGTTGAGCTTGTATACCATGTCAGGATGTTTTGGATCTTCAAAGCCAGGTGGTTGTGCAACATACACTTCTTCTTCAATCTTGCCATTGAGAAAGGCGCTCTTCACATCCATTTGATAAAGAAGTATGTTGTGATGATTTGCATAGGCCAGCAGTATGTGTATGGCTTCAAGTCTAGCCACAGGAGCAAATGTTTCATCGAAGTCAATGCCTTCCACTTGAGTATATCCTTGAGCAACGAGACGAGCTTTGTTTCTGACAACTTGACCATGCTCATCTTGTTTGTTGCGGTATATCCATTTTGTGCCTATTATGTTGTGCTTCCGAGGATCGGGACGCTTGACCAGTTCCAATACATTATTCAGCTCAAACTGTTATAGCTCTTCTTGCATAGCTTGAATCCATTTAGGTTCCATGAAGGCTTCTTCAACTTTCTTGGGTTCTGTTATTGAGACGAATGCGAAGTGCCCATAGAAATTTGCTAGCTGAGTTGCCCTTGAACGAGTGAGTGGACCGGGTGCATTGATGCTATCAATTATTCTTTCAATCTACACTTCATTGGCAACACGAGGATGTACAGGGCGAAGATTTTGCTCTTGCTGATCATTGTCGTTGTTAGAGGGAATGTATTCAGGCTGAGCATTGTCTTCAGATTGATCAAGTGCGGAGATGATAAGTTCTTCTTCAGGTTGAGCTTCAGAAGGTATAATTTCTCCAGTTCCCATTAGCTTGATTGATTCACTGGATGGAACTTCATCTAGCACATTTGGCAGGTGCTCTCTTTGTGAACAGTTGGTCTCATCGAACCGCACATCCACTATTTCAACCACTTTATAATGAAAGAGATTGAAGACTCTGTAGGAGTGCGAATCTTTTCCATATCTAAGCATAAAACCCTCATGTGATTTTGGTGCAAACTTTGAGGTGTGATGTGGATCCTTAATCCAGCACCTGGCGCCAAATACTCTGAAGTAACTGACATTTGGCTTCTTGCCAGTAAGGAGATCATAAGATGTCTTGTTCAGAAGCTTGTGAAGATAAACACGATTGATTGTATGGCATGCAGTATCAATGGCTTCAGGCCAGAATTTTCTTGGAGTCTTGTATTCATCTAGCATCGTTCTGGCCATCTCAATGAGTGTTCTGTTCTTGCGTTCGACGATGCCATTCTGCTGTGGCGTGTACGGGGCTGAGAATTCATGTGTGATGCCCAAGGTATCAAGATATGTATCAAGGCCAGTGTTCTTGAATTCAGTGCCATTGTCACTTCTGATATGCTTTATCTTGGCGCCATAGTTGTTCATTGCTCGATTGACGAAGCATCTGAAGACATCCTGCACTTCAGTCTTGTAAAGGATTATGTGCACCCAAGTATATCTAGAATAATCATCAACAATGACAAAGCCATAGAGACAAGCAGTAGTAGTAAGAGTTGAGTAATGAGTGGGACCGAAAAGATCCATGTGAAGCAGTTCGAAGGGTCGAGTAGTAGTCATGATTGTCTTCGAGGGGTGTTTGGCCCTCGTCATCTTTCTTGCCTCACAGGCACTGCATAAGTGATCTTTCTTGAACTTGACGCCCTCGATGCCTATGACATGCTTCTTCTTTGCCAGGGTGTGGAGGTTCCTCATGCCAGCATGCCCAAGCCTCCGATGCCAGAGCCAGCATTCTAAAGCTTTTGCTAGAAGACATACGGCAAGCTGTGGTCCTGCTGAGAAATCTACCACGTACAGATCATCTTTTTGATACCCTTCAAATACTAGAGACTTGTCAGATTCCATTAGAACAAGGCAACGATATTTTCCAAATATTACGATCATGTTTAAATCGCAAAGCATTGAGACAGACATTAAGTTGAAGCCAAGGGATTCAACAAGCATGACTTTATCCATGTGTTGATCCCTTGAGATTGCAACTCTACCTAGACCCAATACCTTACTTTTACCAATGTCAGCAAATGTGATGTGGCTCTTGTCAGATGGACGTAAGGTTGAGTCCATAAGAAGGCTTCTTTTGCCAGTCATGTGATTTGTACACCCACTATCAATAATCCATTCTGAAGACGCTGGTGGCGTACCCTACAGTGCAGTTAGGGGGATAGGCTTCACGAAGAGAATTGTGAAGCAAAAACATTTGACGAACCAGTGGGTTATGAAATCTTAGATCCAGAATAGGACTAATAGGGAGAGTAGCAGGCGATTCAGGAATGAAGTACATAGTAAGACCATTCGGGCATTTGATCTTGCGCCCTACAAGATGTTTCAGGTCCCCAGCAATAGCGTCAGACGATTTTGGTTTTCTGCTGGAGACCTTTCCCTGCAAAAGAGAGTTAAGCTTTCTTAGCCACCCACATCTTCAAGGGTGGCTTAGAAGCAATAAGTCTAAGTGCAGCATCTGAGAACTTTGGCTTTGGAGCCCTAGCAAACAGTCTTGCAGGTGGACAATAGTACTCATAAGAATAAGCAGAATAGTTCTTGGTCTTATGAACATGGCGGTTTGATGAACCGCTCTCATATTCATAGGCCTGGGTATGGTTTCCCTGCAAAACATTTGCTTTAGTGTGACTCAGGTGAGTCCTCTGTCTGTATGAAGCCTTTGGACCGTATGAAGCCTTTGGTCTGAGGTTTGTCTTCTTCACATGAGGTGTCATGATGACATTCATAGGAAGATTCTCCAGACACTTTTTTGGAACCCAGATCTTCTTCATAGGCGGTCCATTCCTGCAGTTAGTACCAATGTACCTGGCAAACACTTCACCATTCTGATTCTTAAACAGTTTATAGTTTGCATCAAAGGATTCATCAATGACAATGGGGTTTGCACAAGTGAACCCAGATAGAGTGGATGGATCTGCTGAAAATTCCTTTGCAGCAACCCATGTGGTTTTGGGGTACTGCTCAGGTTTCCAGTAAGGGCCATCAGCATTCATCTTCCTTACGAACCCAACACCCTCTTTCCTCGGGTTTTGGTTCAAAATCTGCTTTTTGAGG
The DNA here is from genome assembly GCF_002162155.2 of Triticum dicoccoides. Taxonomy (NCBI): domain Eukaryota; kingdom Viridiplantae; phylum Streptophyta; class Magnoliopsida; order Poales; family Poaceae; genus Triticum; species Triticum dicoccoides. The sequence goes on along the minus strand of NC_041390.1, from coordinate 130,418,435 downwards.
ACATCACATAATGTCTGATGCCCTTTAAGACTTTTGTACATCCCTGTTTCAAGCAATGTCTTCAACCTAGCATTCTCATCAGCAATAGCAGTGGAATCCTCAGCAGAGGGGTTAGTTCCCACATCAACAGTTGAAGATATTGCAACAGTAGCAGCAGTAGAACATTCAGCAATAGTAGTAGCATTATCATGCTCAATGCATTTAAGACATGGTGGTTCAAATCCTTCCTGAGCGGAGCTGATCTATTCAGCGCGAAGTGACTCGTTTTCCTTTTAAAGATCTTCATGAGCCGCTCTCAATTTCTCAAGATCTTGCTTCCTTTGAAGATAATCATAGGAAAGCTTTTCATGAGTTGTTGAGAGCGTTTCATGACGACTTTCAAGTTCCTCATACTTAACATGAAGATTTTTTATGTCTTCAATTAAGGACTCAGATCGAGTCATTTCAGCACCTAACAGATCATCGCTTCTGTCTAACAGTTTTTGAATATGTTCCATAGCTTTATGTTGTTCAGTTGCAATTTTAGCAAGTGTTTTGTAGCTGGGTTGTGAACCACAATCAGAGTCATCGTCACTAGATGTTTGATAGTGAGTAGTGCGTGTGTTTACCTTGGCACCGCATGCCATGAAGCAGTAGGTAGGAGCGGAGTAGTTCTTGTCATTTGCATCGGTGTCGGTGATGAAGTCATTGTCTTCAGTGTTGAAAATGGACTTGGCAACGTATGTTGTAGCCAGACTTACGACGCCTGAATCAGACTCCTCCTCAGACTCCACCTCCGCCTCCTCAGAAGCGGACTCCTCCTCTGAATCCATTTCCTTGCCAACAAACGCACGTGCCTTGCCAGATGAGCTCTTCTTGTGTGATGAAGACTTTGAGGAAGACTTGGAAGAAGACTTTGAGTATTTCTTCTTCTTCTTGTCGTCAGAGTCATATTCCTTGCTCTTCTTCTTATTTTTGTTCTCGTTGTCCCACTGCGGACACTCAGAGATGAAGTGGCCAGGTTTCTTGCACTTGTGACATGTTTTCTTCTTTTAGTCATGAGCAGAAGCTTCATCATTCCTTGAGCTTGATCGGGAAGACTTTCTGAAACCTTTCTTCTTGGTGAATTTTTGGAACTTCTTCACAAGCATAGCAAGTTCCCTTCTAATGTCTTCAGGATCATCCGAACTGCTGTCAGATTCTTCTTTAGATGAGGAGACAGCTTTTGCCTTCAAGGCACGAGTTCGCCCATAGTTTGGACCGTAGATATCTCTTTTCTTAGAAAGCTGAAACTCATGTGTGTTGAGCCTCTCAAGTATGTCCGACGGATCGAGTGTCTTGAAATTAGGACATTCTTGAATCATCAGGGCTAGGGTGTCAAACAAACTATCAAGTGATCTCAGTAGTGTCTTGACGACTTCTTGCTTGGTGATCTCAGTAGCGCCGAGGGCTTGAAGCTCATTTGTGATGTCAGTGAGTCGGTCAAATGTGAGCTGGACATTCTCATTGTCATTTCGCTTGAAGCGGTTGAAGAGGTTGAGAAGGACACTGATTCTCTGATCTCTCTGGGTTGAGACGCCTTCATTGACCTTGGAGAGACAGTCCCAGACCAGCTTAGATGTTTCCAAAGCACTCACATGGCCATACTGTCCTTTGGTCAGATGACCACAGATGATATTCTTGGCAGTAGAGTCCAGTTGAACGAACTTCTTGACATCAGCAGCAGTGACACCTTCTCCAGCCTTGGGAACGCCATTCTTGACGACATACCATAGGTCGACATCAATGGCTTCAAGATGCATGCGCATCTTATTCTTCCAGTAGGGATATTCAGTTCCATCGAAGACGGGGCACGGAGCGGAGACTTTAATTATCCCTGCAGTCGACATAGCTAAACTCCAGGTGGTTAAACCGAATCACACAGAACAAGGGAGCACCTTGCTCTGATACCAATTGAAAGTGCGTTATATCAACTAGAAGGGGGGTGAATAGGCGATTTTTATGAAAGTCTTCAAAACGTGGAAGTTATGAAGACAAACAATAGAAATAAACCTATTACCCTGCAGCGGAAGGTAGACTACACTAGGCAAGCCATAGTTAAGTCTTCAATGGAGTGAAAGCACAATGACTAATAGCAGCAATGTAGTAAGGATCAGGTAGGAAGATATTATGAAGCCAAACAGAAAACGCAGTCACTCAGTGAAGATAAAAGATAGTGCAATCATACAATGACTTCACAAGGAGTAACAGTAAGGAAGGGAAGATGAAACCAGTGACTCGTTGAAGACAATGATTTGTTGGACCAGTTCCAATTGCTGTGACAACTGTACGTCTGGTTAGGGCGGCTAGGTATTTAAACCTTAGGACACACAGTCCCGGACACCCAGTCCTGAACACGAAGCTCAGGACACCCAGTCCTCACCGTATTCCCCTTGAGCTAAGGTCACACAGACCTCGCCCAATCACTCTGGTAAGTCTTCAAGGTAACTCCCAAACCTTCACAGACTTCGTTCACCGGCAATCCACAATGTCTCTTGGATGCTCAGAATGCGACGCCTAACCGGCTGGAGGATGCACAGTCCTCAAGTGTAATAAGTCTTCAGATCACACAGACAAGAAGACTTAAGTGATGCCTAATTCTCTTTGGCTCTGGGTGGTTAGGGCTTTATCCTCGCAAGGAATTCTCTCTCAAAGGCTTCGAGGTGGGTTGCTCTCAAACGACAAAAGCCGTACTCTGAATCTGAGCAGCCAACCGTTTATGGTTGTAGGGGGTGGGCTATTTATACCCACTTGGCAACCCGACCTGATTTGTCCGAAATGACCCTGGGTCACTAAGGAACTGACACGTGTTCCAACGGTCAGATTTCAAACTCACACGGCAACTTTACTTGGGCTACAAGCAAAGCTGACTTGTCCGACTCTGGACAAGATTCGCTCTCAAAGTCTTCACTCGAAGACAGAGGTTTTGTTTAAGCATCACTTCAGTCATTCTGACTGGTTCTCTTGGACCCCACTTAACAGTACGGTGGTTCCTATGACTCAACACAGAAGAAAAAGAACTACGAAAGATCTAAGTCTTCGAGCTCCATAGGCTTCATGCGGTGTCTTCTCTTGTCATAGTCTTCAATGTGAATATCTTCATATACCACCTTTGACTTCAATGTCTTCATACATTTTTTGGGGTCATCTCTGGTAGGAAAACCGAATCAATGAGGGACTTCTACCTGTGTTATCCTGCAATTCTCACAAACACATTAGTCCCTCAACTAGGTTTGTCATCAATACTCCAAAACCAACTAGGGGTGGCACTAGATGCACCTACAGTTTCCATTGGCTGTAATAACTCCGCGAGGTCCTGGCATCTTGAGCTTGAGGTATGCATAATGCAGTACCGCATTGAATCTAGCGAATGCGGTTCGCCCGAGCAGCGCGTGATAACCACTGCGGAACGGGACTATATCAAAGATGAACTCTTCGCTTCGGAAATTATCCGGGGATCCGAAGACCACTTCCAGTGTAACTGAGCCTGTGCAATGGGCCTCCACACCTGGAATGATGCCTTTAAAGGTCGTTTTTGTGGGTTTGATCCTTGAGGGGTCTATACCCATTTTGCGCACCGTGTCCTGATAAAGCAGGTTCAGGCTGCTGCCGCCATTCATAAGGACTCGAGTGAGGAGGAATCCGTCAATGATTGGGTCTAGGACCAGTGCAGCAAATCCGCCATGACAGATACTAGTGGGATGGTCCCTGCGATCGAAGGTGATCGGACAGGAGGACCAAGGGTTGAATTTTGGGGCGACTGGCTCCAACGCATATACGTCCCTGAGCGCACGCTTCCGCTCCCTCTTGGGGATGTGGGTCGCGTATATCATGTTCACCGTCTGCACTTGTGGGGGAAACCTCTTCTGCCCTTCGGTGTGCGGCTGCCAGGGCTCCTCCCTGTCATCGCTATGCGGCCCCTTGTCCTTGTTTTCGGCAATTAACTTGCCGGTCTACTTGAACACCCAACAATCCCTGTTGGTGTGATTGGCTGGCTTATCTAGGGTGCCGTGTATTTGACACGAGCGATCGAGTATGCGGTCCAAGCTGGACGGACCCGGCGTACTTTGTTTGAATGGCTTTTTCTGCTGACCGGGTTTAGAGCCTTTGAATCCGGCATTAACTGCCGTATCCTCAGTATTTTCGCTGTTAATGCGGCGCTTATGTTTGTTGCGACGTGACCTGCCGTTGCCTTCCTTGGTATCTGAGGTTCCATGGTTCTTTGATATGTTATTACTGCGAGCCAGCCAGTTGCCTTCTCCTGCGCAAAAGCGGGTCATGAGCGTCGCGAGAGCTGCCATAGATTTCGGTTTTTCCTGACCAAGGTGCCGGGCTAGCCACTCGTCTCAGATGTTGTGTTTGAAAGCCGCTAAGGCCTCTGCATCCGGACAGTCGACGATTTGATTTTTCTTTGTAAGGAACCAAGTCCAGAATTGCCTAGCCGAGTCTTCTGGCTGCTGAATTATGTGGCTCAAGTCATCGGCGTCTGGTGGTCGCACATAAGTGCCCTGAAAGTTGTCGAGGAATGCGGCTACCAGATCGTCCCAACAGCTAATGGAGTCCGCTGGCAAGCCGTTAAGCCAATGTCGCGCTGGTCCTTTGAGCTTTAGTGGGAGGTATTTGATGGCGTGTAAGTCATCACCGCGGGCCATGTGGATGTGGAGGAGGAAATCCTCAATCCATACTGCGGGATCTGTTGTGTCATCGTATGATTCAATATTTACAGGTTTGAAACCTTCTGGGAATTGATGTTCCATTACTTCGTCTGTGAAGCATAAGGGGTGTGCGGCGCCTCTGTATTGGGCCATATCGCGACGCAGCTCGAATGGGTCTTGCCCGCTGGGTTCGGCCCGGCCGGATTTGCTTTTACTGTATCTGGCGTGACGTTTATTGTCTCGCAGAGTGGTGCGCCGTCGTGATCCGTAGATCGATCTTGCATGCTTTGCTTTGTCCTCTCATATGTCTCACAGGTCTGGCGTATCTCCCCATGTCTTTTTATTTGAATGGCGTCGGGGTGGAGGCTGAGCTTTTGGCTGGGATGCCTCTCTATCGTGGCCACGAGGTGGCCGATCAGCCGTATCATATGCTTCTTCCTCCAGTCGGGGTAGTAACCTGCACTTTGGGTAATTCTTGGAGGGGCGCTCGAGTTTATATTCCTCGGCCGCGAGGACTTCAGTCCATCTGTCAGCTAGCAGATCTTGATCAGCTTGAAGCTGCTGCTGCTTTTTCTTCGGGCTATTTGCCGTGGCCATAAGCCGGCGCTTGAAGCGCTCTTGTTCGACGGGATCCTCTGGTATGGCGAATTCACCATCGCCGAGGCTTGCCTCCTCTTCGGAGGGGGGCATGTAATTGTCATCCTCCTCCTCTCTGTCTGCCGCTCTCTCGGGAGAGCTGGCTCCTTCATCCTCCTGCTCTAAATCTTGCTGGAGGGGATTGTTGTTGTCTTCGGCACTATCCGGAGTGTTATTATCCCCTGTGCTGGTATCACCACTTTTGCTTTGGTGGGACTTAGAGCGGCGCCGCTGACGTTGGCGCTTGGGTTGCTTCTTGGAGGGGTCATCCTCCGCTATCTTGTCGACATTGCCTTCGTTGGGTGTATCCACCATGTATATGTCATATGACGAGGTGGCTTTCCAGTGCCCTATGGGCGCTGGTTCATGTTCGTCTCCTACATCGTCATCCATACCGTCGATGTCTTCGGAGTCGAAGTCGAGCATGTCGGTTAAATCATCGACAGTGGCTACGAAGTGGGTGGTGGGTGGGCGTAGAATTTCTTCGTCGTCCGCATCCCAATCATGTTGGCCATAGTCCGGCCAGGGCTCTCCTGACAAAGAGAGAGACCTTAGTGAATTCAGAATTTCCCCGAAGGGCGGGTGCTGAAAGATATCCGTGGCGGTGAATTCCATGATCGGTGCCCAATCGGATTCGATTGGCGGGGGCGCGGATGGTTCGGAGTCCGGAAAAGAGTCTGGCACCTTGGAGTCATGAGCTGCGCAGAGGGTTAGGCTGGTGTTCGGCTCGATCGCCGTTGAGACTGCAGCCCCTGAGGTGGCGTCTATCCACCCGTCCTCGATTGGCGCAGTTGGCTCCGAGCTAAGGGTCGGAGCTGATGCGGGCGCGGCCTCTGGGATACTGTTCGGTGGCGGAGCTAGGTCATACCCATCGTGACAATGCGGCGCGCCCGGCTGTGGTTCGAATCCGTCGAAGATCAAGTCTCCGCGGATGTCGGCCGTGTAGTTCAAACTTCCAAATCTGACCTGATGGCCAGGGGTGTAGCTTTCAATCTACTCCAGATGGCCAAGCGAATTAGCCCGCAGTGCAAAGCCGCCGAATACGAAGATCTATCCGGGGAGAAAAGTCTCACCCTGGACCGCATCACTATCGATGATAGTAGGATCCATCAAGCCTAACGGTGACGACACAGAGGAACTCTCAATGAAAGCACCAATGTCGGTGTCAAAACCGGCGGATCTCGGGTAGGGGGTCCCGAACTGTGCGTCTAGGCCGGATGGTAACAGGAGGCAGGGGACACAATGTTTTACCCAGGTTCGGGCCCTCTTGATGGAGGTAAAACCCTATGTCCTGCTTGATTGATATTGATGATATGGGTAGTACAAGAGTAGATCTACCACGAGATCAGAGAGGCTAAACCCTAGAAGCTAGCCTATGGTATGATTGTATGTTGTGATTGTTGTCCTACGGACTAAAACCCTTCGGTTTATATAGACACCAGAGAGGGTTAGGGTTACACAAGGTCGGTTACAAAGGAGGAGATATCCATATCCGTATTGCCTAGCTTGCCTTTCACGCCAAGTAGAGTCCCATCCGGTCACGAGACGAAGTCTTCAATCTTGTATCTGCATAGTCTAACAGTCCGGCCAATGGAGATTGTCCGGCTGTTCGGAGACCCCCTAATCCAGGACTCCCTCACCAGCCATTCGGGGTATCGGACCTCTCGGATGGCACCTGCCGCTTCCAGCTTGTGTGTCTCTTGGACGATGAAGGCCTACTTCTCAGTGGACTACCACCTCGCTCACTGCTTCACGGGGCGAATGTTGGGGCATACCCTTAGATGATGCTGGATCACCTCCCTCGGGACCCCTATCAGCTGATTGGGCTCCCACGTGAATATCTCCTTGTTCGTGCGCAAGAACCCCACCAGGGCTTCTTGTTCCGGGTCAAGGCCGGCTCCTATGGTAAAGGCGGCTCCTGAAGACCCGTCCTCGCTAACCAACACCTGCTTGGTTTCCGCCTTGTCCTGGGTGAACATCTGCTTCTTCTTGGTGGGTGCGGCCTCCCCGGCCGCGGGGGTACCGGCGTCGGCAGGTTGTGCTGCTGCCGCGGTCTTGGAGGCGAGCCTGAGCGCCATCACGTCCTCCTTAGTGTCCCCCTTGATGGTGAGGATGCCCCGGCTCCCTGGCATCTTCATGAGGTTGTAATCCAGGTTAGTCGCCGCCATGAACTGAGCAAGAGGCGGGTACCCGAGGATGGCGTTGTACGGGAGACCGATGCGAGCGATGTCGAAGTCCACCAGCTCTGTGCGGTAGTTGTCGCGTGTGCCGAAGGTGACAGGGAGGCGGATCTGTCCCAGGGAGTGGGCAGCTCCACCACCCACTCCCGAGAAGGGCTTACTGAGGCTGAGCCGCTCGAGTGGCACGTGGAGAAGGCTGAAGGCTTCCACGGAGAGCAAGCTGAGGCCATCACCACCATGGATGAGGGTCTTGGTGACAACCACGTTGCAGATGGTGGGCGTGTAGAGCATCGGGAGCATTCCGGAGCCGGCAATGGAGTCGGGGTGGTCTTCGGAGCCGAAGGTAAGGTCGGCCTCTGGCGCAGCCCAGCCCGGCGGAGCCCCCGGGCGCCTGGGGGCGGCCCTGATCTGACGGAGGAACGGCTTGGCGTGGCGGTCTGATGCCGGTGCTTGAGAGCCGCCCAGCAGGGCCAGCAGTGGAGTCGGGGTGGTCTTCGGAGCCGAAGGTAAGGTCGGCCTCTGGCGCAGCCTAGCCCGGCGGAGCCCCCGGGCGCCTGGGGGCGGCCCTGATCTGACGGAGGAACGGCTTGGCGTGGCGGTCTGATGCCGGTGCTTGAGAGCCGCCCAGCAGGGCCGCGACAGCATGGTGCGCTGGCACCGCGTAGCGAGCAGTGAAGAGGTCGCGGAGCTCCTCCCAAGATGCCACCATGGGTCCGGGAAGGTTGAGTAGCCAGGCGCGTGGCTCGCCGGCGAGGGCCATGGGAAGCCAGTTGGCCATGACCTTGCCATCACCCCCGGCTTTGAGGACGGCCTCCTCGTACGCCAGCAGGAAAGTTGACGGGTCCGCTGTGCCGTCGTAGCGCGGCGGCATTTCCGGCATGAACTTGGGCGGCCACTGCACCCGCCGCAGGGCGGGGGCCAGGGCTCGGAGCCCTCTGGCCCCGTTGTCAACGCTGGTCGTCGGAGTCGGTGGCAGGGCGCCTGCCATGTGGGCGAAGCGTGGTGGAAATGGAGTGCAGATCGATAAAGGGGAAGCTACGGCGCACCCCTACCTGGCGCCCAGATGTCGGATGTGGGGTTCCGGCAAACCCTTAAGGTTCGAACACTGGGGTGCGCACGAAGTCTTTTCCTCCCACCGATCTACGCCCTAACTCACTAAGATCTCGCGGACGAACTCGACGAACTCGCAACACGGAAAGACACAATATTTATACTGGTTCAGGCCACCGTTGTGGTGTAATACCCTACTCCAGTGTGGTGGTGGTGGATTGCCTCTTGGGCTGATGATGAACAATACAATGGGAAGAACAACCTCCTGAGGTTGAGGTGTTCTTGTGCTTGGCTAACTTGTGTGGGTGAGAGTGATCTCTGATCTCCTGCCTATGGTGGTGGCTAGTCCTACTTGTAGAGGCCCTGGTCCTCCTCCCAAATCTTGAGCGGGAAGGGAGCCAACAATGGCAGGGCAATTTAAAGGGGGACAGCTAGTACAAGCTATCCTGACAAAAGTGGTCTTCGCCTGCCAAAGGCTCTGGTGGTGACGCCATCTTGGGCTCCATGATGACCTCCGTCTTGCTGTCCTTCTGGTCTTGGTCTTGTTGCACCAAAATGGCAACCTTTGCCTGATGCCCCGGTACTCTTCGCCTGCGCTGGTTCCCTTAGCACCAAAGAGGAAACAAGGACGCTGTGCGCGCTGGCGCCTGCCTGGCGCCCGCCTGGTGTTGATCGTCATGGCTCGCGTCACGAGAGCCTCGTGAGGTTCGCCTCGCCTTGATATCTCCGCTTCTCGTGATCCTGCCTGACTAGGCCACTCCAGAGGAGGTCTTGTGTCGCCCCCCTCACGAGGCTTGGCCCCTCGCGAGGGTCTTGGATGCCTTGTTGATGAAGGTGGGTCGTACGGCCTGCTAGCTTAGCCACGCCACGGGCCGCAGGCAGGCAAGCCTGGGGACCCCTGTTCCCAGGACGCCGACAATCATGCTCTAGGAGCTTGCTTAAGACCATAAAGAGATTTGTGAAGTTTGTAAACATGATTAGGTTTCTTGGGATTAACAAAGCCGGGACGTTGTTTAACATAGACTTCCTCCTCAATTTAACCATTTAGAAAAGCACTTTTAATATCCATTTGGTATAGGGTGACATCATGGTGATTGGCATAAGCAAGTAAAATGCGAATGGACTCAAGTCTAGCAATAGGGGCATATGTCTCACCATAGTCCATACCATCGACGTGAGTGTAGCCTTGAGCAACGAGACGTGCCTTATTGCGGACAACTTGAATATCCTCATCTTGCTTATTCCGGAACACCCATTTAGTACCAATGATGTTTTGATCATTGCCGGGCTTCTCAACTAATGTCCACGTTTGGTTCCTTTGGAAGTTGTGGAGCTCTTCATGCATAGTGTTTATCCAATCCGGGTCTTCAAGGGCTTCTTCCACCTTCATGAGTTTTAGAGCGAGTGATTCTCCCTGTATGGATGTCATCAAAGATTTGTTTGATGAGATAATCTCTTGAGACTCTTGCTCTAACTCGTGAGAGCTTTTGCTTGGGTTGAGATGGAACATCCTCATCATCATCTTCTTCTTCATTGTTGGTGGCGTTGTCCTTTGCTTATGGAGGTGGAGAAGGAGGTCGAGGTGGATCATCTTGATGTACTTCCTTATTTCCTTGACGTGTTCCATTTGTGGATGCCTCCATGTCAACTTGAGGGTCACCTTGATGTGAAGTTGAGGCTTCCACTTGAATGGACGAAGTGCTCTCCTTCACCTCCATTGGGCGAATCTTGCCAATGGACAAATTTATTGCTTCGAAGGGGTCTTTGTCTCCTACTTCAATTGGCAATTGATCTACCTGCGAGCCGTTAGATTCATCAAACTTCACATCTAACATCTCTTCAACCTTTTGGGTGAATTTGTTATAGACACGGTAAGTGTGAGAGTTTGAGCCGTAACTGAGTAGAAAACCTTCATGAGATTTGGGAGAAAATTTCAAACGACGATGCTTATCAAGAATGTAGCACTTTGAACCAAATACTCAAAAGTATCCAACTTGGGGTTTGTTACTGGTGAGTAGCTCGTAAGCCGTTTTACCGAGAAGCTTGTGAAGATATAATCGATTCGTAGCATGAGAAGTTGTCTCAACCGCTTCCTCCCAAAAGTGTCTTGGCATTTTGTATTCATCAAGCATTGTTCTCACCATCTCGATAAGTGTCCGGTTCTTCCTCTCAACAACTCCATTTTGTTGAGGTGTGTATGTAGCCGAGAACTCATGTGCAATCCCTTCTTCGTCAAGGAAGGTATCCAAATTAGCGTTCTTGAATTTCGTTCTGTTATCACTTCGAACCTTCTTGATCTTCACTTCAAATTGATTTGGGGCCTTCTTAGTGAAGTTCTTGAAGATCTTTTGGACCTACGATTTGTCATCAAGAAAGAACACCCATGTAAATCTGGAAAAATCATCAACAATGACCAAACTGAAAGAGTTACTACCAAGGCTCTTATAAGCATTGGGACCAAAAATATCCATGTGAAGTAGCTCAAGTGGTCCTCTTGTGGTCATGATGTTCTTCACGGGATGACTTCCTCCAACTTGTTTTCCTGCTTGACAAGCACTACAAAGTCTATGCTTGTCAAATATAACATCTTTAACACCAAGGATATGTTCACCTTTAATAATTTTATCAAGATTTCTCATGCCAACATGACCTAACCTTCTATGCCATAACCATACTTTAGAAGATTTAGAAATTAAACAAGTACGAGGTTTGGCTCTTTGAGTGAAGTCAGCAATGTATAGATCACCTCTACGAATGCCGGTAAAAACCATATTATGGTTCTCTCTACGAAACACTTGGCAATCTACTTCGGTAAATAGAACATTGAAACCAAAATCGGCTAGTCTAGATATGGAAAGAAAATTGTAACCAAGAGATTCAATGAGCATAACATTTTGAATGGAGCTGTCATTGGATATGGCCACCTTACCCTTGGAGTTGTCTCCAAAAGTCACATACTTGCATGGACCATCATTTTTGGCAAGCTCATGGAACATGTCTTTATCTTCGGTCGTGTGATCGGTAGATACACTATCAAGGATCCACTCTTTTCCTCCGACCATATAGTCATGAAGATTAGCCATGAGACTAAGATTTCTCATAGTCTCCTCATAGTCAATATCACTTTCTTCATCTTCATCATGATAACCACGCTCAATATCATCATCATCATGTGTGTGATCGTCACCTAGGTCAAGTGATTCATTAGATATATGATCATTACAATGTGCAAGTTTGTGAATTCTAATTGTCTCCGTGTTGATGCTACTAATGACTCCAACATCACCTTTAGCACGCATAAGATCATAGAGCTCAAAAAAGCATTCAACAAACTTGGGAGCACTAGGATTCATCTTTGGAAAAGCAATATATTTTTGAATAATTTCATTTAGATTATTAAAGTGTAATTTGGAAAGCATTCCTAAAGATATTTCCATATAGTCTATGTGCATTCAAAGGTAGGTAAGCACACAAGCACATTTCTAGGCAATCCTCTAATGATAAGATCTATAGTTCTAAGATTGTGAGCCATGTCAAGATACTCATTGAGGGTAGGATGCAAAGGATCAATGGGAGGCGCATAAGGGCCAAGAATATACTTGTTCAAATTATACTCACTGAAGATTGCAAGCATCTCACTTTTCCATGAACCATAAAACTCCCCATCAAGAATAGGCACTCTTCGTCTAATACTCCCGAACATAGACTCATCCTTCTTCCTCCAATGGCGATTAAACCAAAGCAATGGAGACCAATGCTCCGATACTAATTGAAAGGATTGAGAAGAGGGGTCTAGAGGGGGGTGATTAGATCCTTAACAAGTAAAAGTGGCAATTTTTAGTTTCTTCAAGTTAAGGTGGAGTTTAACACAAGTTAATGGGCACACGATACATCTCAAGCAGGCATGATAAGAGTATAGGTAGAGGAAAGTGTAAAGCATGCAATTTGCAAGAATGTAAAGGGATGGGATTGGAGTGTGCAAACGCGATAGAGACACGGAGATTTTTGGCGTGGTTCTGATAGGTGGTGCTATCGTACATCCACGTTTATGGAGACTTCAACCCACGAAGGGTAACGGTTGCGTGAGTCCACGGAGGGCTCCACCCACGAAGGGCCCATGAAGAAGCAAACTTGTCTATCCTACCATGACCATCACCCACAAAGGACTTGCCTCAGTCGGGTAGATCTTCATGAAGTAGGCGATCTCCTTGCCCTTACAAACTTCTTGGTTCAACTCCACATCATGTCGAAGGCTCCCAAGCGACACCTAACAAGTCTAGGAGACACCACTCTCCAAAAGGTAATAGATGGTGTGTTGATGATGAACTCCTTGCTCTTGTGATTCAAATGATAGTCTCGCCAACACTCAACTCTCTCTCACAGATTTGGCTATGGTGGAAGAAGTATTTGAGTGGAAAGAAAACATGGGGAAGGCTAGAAATCAAGGTTCAAATGGTTGGAATGGAATATCTTGATCTCAACACATGAGTAGGTGGTTCTCTCTCAGAAAATGGAAGATGGAAGTGTAGCTCTCTTACAAATGAAGAGGGGGTGGAGGGGTATATATAGCCCCCACACAAAATCCAACCGTGACACACTTCAGGTCCATCTCGGTGGCACCGATTGTGAAACTGGGTGGCACCGATCAGTACAAAAATATGAATGTTAGGTATCTCGGTGGGACCGACTGGAACAACTCAGTGGGACCGATGTGCTAGGTCTTAGGGCAAACTTCATCTCGGTGGCGCCGATTGCATCAACTCGGTGGGACCGAAGTGAAGCAATAAGCAACAGCGAATCTGTCAAGCCAACTCAGTGAGACCGATTGCAACATCTCGGTGAGACCGGAATAATTACAACAAGTCATAGGGTGTTTGCAAGGCCATCTCGGTGAGACCGAGATCCGATGTGACCGAATCGTTAGGGTTGGTAGTGACTATATCCAGTGAACTCGGTGGCTCCGGGTAGAAAGAATCGATTGGGCCGAGTTTGGATTTTAGGTTTGGACATATTTGGAAGGAGAAAGTGGCTGAGGGTTTTGGAGCAATATCACTCAGCACTTTGAGCAAGTAGACTATTAAGCAACACCTCATCCCCTTTTAAAAGTATTGGCATTCCTATGGACTCAATGTGATCTTGGATCACTAAAAATAGAAATGAAGAGTCTTGAGCTTTTGCCAATATTTGTCCTTAGTATCTTGAAGGGTTTCCACATCCTCTAGTCCTTGCCAGGCCACCGTTGAACTCATCTGAAGTATACTAGATGAAACTATTTGTCCAACAATAAATATGTGGACATTAATTACCAAAATCACCCAGGGAGCACTTGTGCTTTGAAGATTCAACCCAGAAGACAGTTAGTCTTCACTATATTCTTTTGAGCTAAGGTCACTGTACACCTCGCCCAATTATTCATGGTAAGTCTTCAAGGTCGACTTCCAAAACCTTCACAGACTTGTTCACCGACAATACACAATGACTCTTGGATGCTCAGAACTTGACATAGCTTTTTTCGTGATGTGCAGAATAGGTATCTCTGACATAGCATTTTTAGGTCCAGAATTCTAGCTGCCGGTATTCTAACTCTTTGTGTAAACCTTGCATATTATGAGAGAAAAGGCATTAGAATTACTCCATAAAGTTTTATAAAGCATAAAAACGTTATAAATAACAGTGGGAAAACATGATACAAACTGGATGTATCAAGGGGATTGAGACCACAAAACAGTTGAAGATATTGCAGTTTCAAAAGCATTTGAACATTCACGTGAAGAATTTGCATTATCACATTCAAGGCATTTCAAGCAAGGTGGAATATATTCTTCCTGAGCGGTACTGATCTATTGAGAGAGTAATGAATCATTTTCCTTTTGAAGATCGTCATCAGACGCTCTCCATTTTTTGAGATCTTGCTTTGAAGAATTCATAGGAAAGCTTCTCATGATATGCTGAGAGGGCCACATGACGACTTCGAAGTTCGTCATACTTTGACTGAAGATTTTTGAGACCGTCAGTTAAAGCCTGACTATGGTCCATTTCAATGTCAACAAGTCATTGCTTTTGTCTAACAACTTTTGAATCCTTTCCATAGCAGTTTGGTGCTTAGTAGCAATGTTGGAAAGTTTGAAATAACTAGGTGTCAAGTTTTCATGAGATTCACCTTCACTAGCGCAAGATGAGGGACGTTGTGGTACCTTGGCACCTCTTGCCATGTGGCAGAGTGCAGAAGCATTTGTAGCAGGACCAGCCTCCCCATAGTTGAGGGAATTCCTGAAATCATCAAGCCAAGGATCTTGACGAGTGAAGGCTCCCTCAAAGTTGTTAGAAATTATGTCCCAGATAAGATTTGTTAAGCTCAAGCTATATACACGAGTGAACTGATCTTTGGACAGATCAGCACATATGATGTATTTCACCGGAGCATCCAGTTGAGTGAATTTGCGAATATCATCAACACTAGCATTTTTACAGAGCTCTAACACACCATGTTCAGTGACAGTCCATAGATCATAATTCATTGCTTGGAGATGTTTGCGCAACATAATGTTCTAGTAGGGGTAGTCCGTGCCATCGAAGATGGGGCACGCAACAAAGACCTATCATACCTGCTGTCGACATAAGTAAATCTCAAGGTGGTTAAACCAAAACCACACAAAACAAGGGAGTACCTTGCTCTAATACCAATTGAGAGCGTAGGTTATCTCTGCTACTTCTTGAGCTTGCGTTTATTTTTCCATTGAAGAGGAAAGGGTGATGTAACAAAGTAGAGATAAGTATTTCCCTCAGTTAAGAACCAAGGTATCAATCCAGTAGGAGGCACAAGGAAGTCTCCAATCTATGCTCCTGCACAAACTAATAAACACTTGCACTCAACGCGAAAAGGAGTTGTCAATCCCTTCACGGTCTCGAACAAGAGTGAGATCTAATAGAGATAGGTATAAAATATTACTAAAACGTAAAATGAAGTAAAATGAATAAATTGCATCAAGGTATTTTTGGCTTTTTTTGGTTTATAAATCTGAAAATATATGATGGAAAATAGACCCGAAGGCCATAGGTTTCACTAGAGGCTTCTCTCTTGAAGATAGCATACGGTGGGTGAACAAATTACTATTGAGAAATTGATAGAAAAGCGCAAAGTTATTATGATATCTAAGGCAATGATCATGAATATAGGCATCACATCTGTGACAAGTAAACCGAAACGATTCTGCATCTACTACTATTAGTCCACACATCGACCGACTCCTGCCTACAGCTAGAGTATTAAGTTCATAAGAACAGAGCAACGCTTTAAGAAAGATGACATGATGTAGAGGGATAAACTCAAGCAATATGATATAAACCCCATCTTTCTATCCTCAATGGCAACAATTCAATACGTGGCTCGCTACCCCTTCTGTCACAGGGTGAGGACACCGCAAGATTGAACCCAAAACCAAGCACCTCTCCCATTGCAAGAAAAACCAATCTAGTTGGCCAAATCAAACCGATAGTTCAAACAGAAATACAAAGATATCTTAATTATGCATAAAAGAGTTCAGAGAAGACTCAAATAATATTCATAGATAATCTGATCATAAATCCACAATTTATCGGATCTCAACAAACACACCGCAAAAAAGTATTACATCTAATAGATCTCCAAGAACATCGAGGAGAACATTGTATTTAAGATCAAAGAGAGAGAAGAAGCCATCTAGCTACTAGCTATGGACCCGTAGGTCTGTGGTAAACTACTCACGCATCAACGGAAGGGCAGCAAGATTGATGTAGAGGCCCTCTGTGATCGAATCTCCCTCCGGCAGATCGCCGGAAAAGGCCCCAAGATGGGATCTCACGGGGACAGAGGCTTGCGACGGCAGGAAAGTATTTCGGTGGACGCTTCTGGTGGTTTGGGAATATTTGGAAATTTATAGTGCAAAGATTAGGATTAGAGGAATCCCGAGGGGCCCACAAGCCCTCAGGGCGCGCCCCCTGGGCGCGCCTGGCAGGCTTGTGGCCTCCTCGGGCATCTTCTGACACCCTCTCCAAGCTCCATGGATGTCTTCTGGTCCAAGAAAAATCATCGTAAAGTTTTAATCCGTCTGGACTCCTTTGATATTCCTTTTCTGTAAAACTCAAAAACAAGGAAAAAACAGAAACTGACATTGGGCTCTAGGTTAATAGGTTAGTCCCAAAAATAATATAAAATAGCATATTAATGCATATAAAACATCCAAAACAGATAATATAATAGCATGGAATAATAAAAATTTATAGATACGCTGGAGACGTATCAATCTCCAGGGGGTGAATAGGACATTTTTA
Source organism: Triticum dicoccoides (assembly GCF_002162155.2). NCBI lineage: Eukaryota > Viridiplantae > Streptophyta > Magnoliopsida > Poales > Poaceae > Triticum > Triticum dicoccoides. The sequence goes on along the minus strand of NC_041390.1, from coordinate 130,401,586 downwards.
GAAATTCATCAAACTCTGATGAATTTGACGAAGGTCAAAGAGAAGAAATAGAAACAAAGGCAAGACTAAATTATCACATAGAAGTAAAACAAGTATACATGGTAGATGCGAATGAAAAACATGCATGCATACATACATTCAAGCATAAACATGATGAACTGAAGAAATGAAAAGCATCAAGATGAAGCCTTCAGTTCAAAGTCTTGAGTGTGCAAAACACAAATTCTTCAACAGCGGAAGTACTGAAAGTGAAGGGGTGAGAAATTTGAAACCAGGTCGGATTGATGATGATATAATGCTTTGGCAGATCGCTCTAGTTGTTGTATCAGCTATACGTCTGGTTGGAGCGGCTTGAGATTCAACCCAGAAGACACTTAGCCTTCACTGTATACTCCTCGAGCTAAGGTCACTGCAGACCTCGTCCAATCACTCGTGGTAAGTCTTCAAGGTCGACTTCCAAATCTTTCACAGACTTGTTAACCGGCAATCCACAATGACTCTTGCATGCTCAGAACTTGATGCCTAACATCTTGGAAGAATGTGGTCTTCAATGGTAAAAGGTGTCGGGTCATATAGATCATTCTCTTCAATCACTTTGGCCTTGGTTGGGTTTTTCCTCACTTGGGTTTTCACAAAATTGTCGGAGGACAAGTTGCTCTCAAATGACAAGTGTCAAATTCTCTCTCCGGGCACCCAACCAACAAATGGTTGAGTCGGGCGCTATTTATAGCCAGGGGCAACCCAACATGAATTGGCATAAATGCACTTGCAGAGATGACTGTTGTCAAGATAAGGATCAACTCGACAGCCGGCGCTAGCACATCAACTGTCGGAAATTTGAACTCTCAAATTCGTCAAGGCACTCAGTTTCCTCATGATAAGCAAGTCACACCGGCGAAATCCCAACCCCTCAGTCAGACCAAGTTCGTCAACGACCAGAAGAACTTCGTCTCTCTCGCTGATGAACTCGACTGGACTGTAAGATATTTCGAAAGTCTTCAACTCGAAGAAATCGGTAGTTGTAGGTTCTGAGCATCACTTCAGAAATACGTCTATGTATTACCTAGACCTCCTTTAATAGTACGGTATTTCATATGACTCGAAATAAGAAGGAAACTACGAAAACAAAGTCTTCAAGCTTCCAATTCTTCACATCAATTTCTTCAAAGGAGGCACCAAATTCTTCACTTGAAGAAATACATTTTTAGGGGCCATCTTTCGTCGGTTAAACCAACTCTTCGGGGACTATAACTCATGTGTACACTCACGAAAACATTAGTCCCTTAACTCATTTATCTTCAATACTGCAAAACCATCAAGGGGGCATTAAATGCACTTACAAGGTCACCGCTAGTGAGTAGTGATGATCACATCTTATGTTGTTTGCAACCAAACAACGTGTTGTTTGTCTGACAACAACGTCGCAGGGAACCAAACAACATGGTAGAAAATGCTTCCTTGATGCAGGAAGCCTAATTAAGGCAATCAAACTACATGCAAAATATTGTTTTTTACCCTACATTAGCTCAAACAAGCCCAATTAGGATAAGTATGCAAAATGTTCTAAAACAGAGATGTCAACCAAACGCACCCTTGGTGTACCTGGGCTATAGATGCTCTAAAGAAAGCACGACATTATGCACGTCATGTTAGTAACAATGGTTATAACTTATAAGGGCATCTCCAACGAAGACCTGCAAAACTCCCGCATGTGGTGTTCGGACAATTTTATTTTATTTTTATAATTCAATGGGGATCTGTATCAGTCCACGAAGCTGTCCGGACGTTCAAATTTTGATATTTTGGAGATAAAAATGGGGGAGTTTTGCTGGAGCGTGGACATGCACTTACCAATCACATGCATGTCCCTCTCTTCCATCCTCCCAAACACATGCATGACCCCCGGTAATTGCCTTTGGCTCCTAGGTGCATATGCACCCATTGTCGAAATCCAAAATCCGAGAAGTTAAAAAATTCGAAACAAAAATCCCGCGTGTATATCCGGACATTTTATGTGCGTTCACAAGGTTTCAGTGAAAAACGACGTTTTTTGTGGCTTGTGTAAAAAAGATAAAGAAATGCCTCGTGAATAGTTAGAATGAAGCATCAGAAATTGTCTTTTTTACACAAGCCACAAAAAACATCGTTTTTCACCGAAACCTTGTGAACGCACATAAAATGTCCGGATATACACGCGGGATTTTTGTTTCGAATTTTTCAACTTCTAGGAATTTGGATTTCGACAATGGGTGCATATGCACCTAGGAGCCAAAACGCCACTCTCCATGACCCCCCTCTTCTCTTTTTTCTTAACCGGATACTTTGTAATTAGTGTTGCATGGCTTTCTTTTCTATCATGTCCGCGGATCATGTCCGGACACAAAAAATAGGCATATACCTGAAGAATTTGCAGGTCGGCGTTGCAGATGCCCTGCGTACGGCGTTGTAGTGCTCACAGGACGTACGCCCATCTTTGCCCCGTGAAGAAGCGTCAAACAATCTCTCGCGGCGGCGTAGGAACCAACCGTATGTTCAAACTCTCTACTGCTTAGTACCACGCCATACGCGATGGTGGCACGGTAACAAAAAATAAAACTTGCTGATGTTTCCAAGTTTCAAGTACTCCCTCCATTCTAAAATATAGTGCGCTCGCGTTTCCCAAGGTCCAATTTTGATCATAAATTTAACCAATGAGACCAACTGCGACGGGAGAAAAAATTATATAAATGAAAACTTCTTTCGAATACGAATTCACTGATATAATTTTTGCTAACCGCCATAATCGGTCTTAGTAGTTAAATTTACGGTCAAAGTTGAAACACGAGGATAAAGAAAGCACTACATTATGAATGGAGGGAGTACTACTACTGCAGTACTACTCGAGTGAATACGTACTGCAGCGTGCAGTTAAACCGGTACCCCTCCGGTGCACGCGTACGCACGTGATGAGACGGGCGAAGCAATCGGGGCGGAAGAAGTACGTGCCCACACTCCGCCTGTCAGAGCTTCCAACTGCTTTTGGGCCTTTGCCGCTGTACGTTCGTCAAGTTGAAGTACTGCTAGTACTTGACTCTCTTCTGCGTCGTGGCTGCGCGTGTAATAACCAGGCCTGATCAAGCTATCTTCTGCCGCGAGTAAAAGAGCCGGGAGTTAATGGCGGCCAGAGGCGCAGCTGAGCAGACGGGTCAAAAAGGCGGTGGCTCGTGCAATCGTGCATGGCCTGCTCTCTCATGCATGCACGTATTTTACGAGCGTGCCTGCTTTCTCCCGGTTCCATTCATTGGCCCCTGCACGAGCGTGATTCAATGCGGACAGGTTGATCGCGTTCCCAAAATCCCACCGAACCTCAAGTTTAAAAAGGAAGAGTCAATAAATTGAGATGTTCCAAAGAGATGAAAATTTAACAAGCCGGTCTCTTCTTTCTTTTGAAAAGTAGTAAAAGTTACGAATGTTTTGCACGATCAGATTACGTGAAGTATTGCTGAAAGTAAATAAATTAACTGAAAGTAGTTACAATCACCAGGACGTGTGAGAAATTAAGTTCAAGGTTGTATTACCACTACTCAAGTCGGTGTTCATGTTGTATCAGCCAGCCAGGAAGCCACAGTATTCAGCTGCAAGATTGCAGGTGCGCAAGCGTTTGTGGGGCCACCGCCCCATGAAGAAGCTTTTAGCCAATGGCGACAGTCGCGGCTGGGTGGGTGGGGATTCCGGCGAGCCCTGGGAAGATTCCGCACTCAGCACCGCGTGTACTTTGACATGTGGGGCCGCCGCTGTGCCGTCCATTTGGCCGTTCAGCCCCCAACACAGCAGCGCCCCACGTTTCCACCATCCATTGGCTCCCTGGTTCCCTGTCGCTACTCGTACACCTTCAGGGACCGGGGGAATGTATCACCGGCCCCATGTTGCACACTCAAAAATGTTCGAAAAAATCTGTAAAAAATTTAGTGCATTGACACAACATCAATGTACGTTGTCCCAAAAATTTAAATAAAAATTTGAAACATTGCTCGAGATATAAAAATGACAAATTTGACACTGAATAGTACATAACACAAGTTGGGCTTTAGTTTTGGCCCATTAGCACATTGATGTAAAATTTCTCATTTTTGTATCTCGAGCAATGTTTCGAATTTTGATTTGAATTTTTGTGACAACTTACACTGATATTGTGTCAATGCACTAAATTTTTGTCCGGATTTTTTCAAACATTTTTGAGTGTGCAACGGAGTCCGGTGCACCGGTAGCACCAATTGCCCCGGTGCACCAGATACGTTCCCCAGGGACCGGTACTACTTTGCAAAATTTGAGCTAAATATTCCTACCGTCCGGAAATACTTATTCTAAAAATGGTTGAAAATGGATGTATCTATAACTAAAATAAGTTTAGATACAAGCATTTCTAAGGCAAGTATTTAAGGACGGAAGGAGTAGAAGATAGACACTTCACTCCGAAAATCCATAGCTGGACACCAGCACATCTGACCCCGGCTAAACCGTAAATTAAATAAAATAGAAAATGCCAATAAAAAACCTGAATTTTTACACATCAAAGATGAACAAGTTTTCAGTATGCGTGCAAAGTTTTATGGCAATGTGACATAGGAGGAGTTCGGAACAGAAAAAACAAAATAAGTGCTTCAAAATCAAAATTTCTAAACCTTCCTTAAAACTCTGTTTTTTGTTTTTTTTTCTCCAGAGCTCCTATAATGCCATATCGCCATGAATTTTCGCATACAGCCAGAAATCTTGTGCATCTTTCATGCCAATTTCTTTTTTTTTCTGCTATTTCTTTTTATTTTAATTTCATCACCGGGAGCAGATGATCCCAGCACCAAAACGCCGTCCTTGATTGTACTCCACCAACTCAAAAAATCGCATACTTTGATCCACAACCTCATTTCAGCAATACATTTTGGTAAAAAAAAAAGAAACAACAAGGGCTTTTTATGAGGGTTTTATGCTAGGTTATCTCTTGCAAATAAATCATTTAGAACTAAACCGATGGCCATGGGTGCGCCAATTCGTGCTCGTGATGAGCCTAAGGGCATCTCCAGCCGCGCCCCAATAGGCCCTCCCCAGGCGTTTTTGCCGCGCCGGCGCTAAAAAACGGCCCAGTCGCGCCCCCAGAAGTCCGTTTTCCGCCGGCTCGGGCCAAAACTGGTGCCGGCGGACCCAGGCCGAACCCGACGCCCTGGGGGCGCTTGGGGAGCCGGCACAAGCGAAAAAGGCGCGTGGGTCCGCCCTGGCGGCGTCCCGAGGGCCTTTTCCCGCCGTTTCTTGACGCTTTTCCCTCGCAACCCTTCCGTTCGCTCGCCTTCCTCCCGCTATTCCCTCCCTTTCTCCCGCTAAACCCCCTCCAGCTCGCCTTCCAGTCGCCGCCATGCCGCCGAAGAAGTACGCCATGCCGCGCGCGGCGGCAACCACGACTGGCACCGTAGCCCAGCCGAAGCAGAGGAGGCCGAGGGCGCCGCCATTGAAGCCACCGGGCATGTCGAACGCCGAGTGGAGGGTGGAAGTTCAGCGACGCGACGCAGTCACCGCCGACCGGTGGAATAGGGCCATCGCCAAGAAGGCCCGCGACAACACGGCGCATGCGGCGGCGTCCTCCTCATCGGTCGACCACGCGGGGATGATGAATCCACCCGTCGTCAGCCACGCCCAGTACGCGCCCTGGGGACAGCAAGGCGTCGGATCTCCATGGGGATCGTCGTCGCCCGGCTACGCCGACGGCGACACGCACGGTGGGTTCAACCCAAACGTGACCTTCCCCCATGGCCACCCCGCGACGCGCACACCCTCGTCCGCCTTCGTCGGCGTGCAGTACCCTCCATACAACTACTCGCCGCCCGCCTACGCATCCACACAGACACCCCATCTCCGCCGTGGACCGCTGCCCTTCTCGCACCTGGGCGACGCCGACGACACAAGAGCCGACATGGACGACATCATCGTGACAGGATCGACCGCGGCCGCCGCGTCTCCCGGGTTCGCCACCCAGGATCGACCGACCCCGCCGAGTGATTCGTTGCGCACGCGAACTTGCGGCGTGCAGCGCTCTGTTTTTTGTAACGTCAAACTATGTCCGATCGCCGGATTTGTGGTGTCTTTTGCGAGCGGGAACGACCTAGTTCAAATTTCCCGCATCCTGGGGCCGGCGCTTGGGGGCGTGACTGGGAGCTAGGTCGCCCCCAGGGGCCGAACTAGCGCCGGCACGCCCCCAGGCCGCTCTATTTAGGCGCCCTGGGGGGCCGAACGACTGGAGATGCCCTAAGCTGTACACGCACCAAATGTCGTGTGTGGCTGCCAACACCTTCTCTTGGATGCAGTTAGTCCTCTTTGGACCCAAATGACTCATGTGTCGCTCCCCCCGTAGGCAGATCAGGAGAGCTCTCCTGCTGCCGGCCAGGAACCCAGCTCCTACTAATCCTCCCCTCGCCGTCGTGGGCGGGCGCCATCGGGGCAAAGCCCTCATGACATGGGCGGCCGTTGGGCGGTTTCCCTTCCTAACAGACGCGATGCAGTGTGGGGATAGCTCGTCTGTCAACAGCGGAGGACGACACCCCCTTCCTAGTTCTAGATCCTTGCCTTCGCCGTTATGGTGGCATGACCGGCGCGGCCTTGCTCCCATTGCATGACGGCTCGCCGTTGTCCACCTGGGCATGGGCTGGGGCGCGTTGGCAGAGGATATAGGGTCTCTTGCTGACATCCGATCGACGGTGATTGTTGGTGACGACGTGGGATCGACCGACAACCCTTGAGGGTGGTGGTGTGTGTCTGGTTGCGTGGTCTTTGGCTGCCTTGAGTGCCTGCGGCGGTCTACATGCATGTCAGATTTGGCTAGATCTGAATATGCGTGGTGGCTATGCCTCTTGGTCATCTGGGCAAGGAGTGGCCAGATCCAATTCTGCATGGTGGTTGTGTGTGATGGCCTAGCTTATTAGGGATGATAGACTACTCATATCAATAAGGAATTCCTTCTTTTCCGGGAGCCCATTCGGACAGAACTCCAAAGTTAAGCGTGCTCAGCTTGGAGTAGTGTCAGGATGGGTGACCGACCGGGAAGTTGCTCCCGGGTGCGCACGAGTGAGGACAAAGTGAGCAGAAAAGACTAGTATTGATCTGTGGGGGCAGTCTAGATCTCGCCAGGAGTAATGGCCACCGGCGGGTGTGTCCGGGGCGTTACAAGTTGGTATCAGAGCCGACCCTCGCGGTTACAAGGATGTTTGCGGACAGGTGCGCGGTCATGTTGTTCATGACGTTTGTGACTCGTCGTGGCACACGACATGGTACATGTACCGGACTGGATGCACAAACGTATGTGCCAAGAGGGAACCTTCCTGTGGCCCGACGAGGACGTCGGTTCCTATGAGTGGGGGTGTATATGATGGCCTGGCTTATTAGGGATGATATACTACTCATATCAATAAGGAATTCCTTCTTTTCCGGGAGCCCATTCGGACAGAACTCCAAAGTTAAGCGTGCTCAGCTTGAAGTAGTGTCAGGATGGGTGACCGACCGGGAAGTTGCTCCCGGGTGCGCACGAGTGAGGACAAAGTGAGCAGAAAAGACTAGTATTGATCTATGGGGCCAGTCTAGATCCCGCCAGGAGTAACGACCACCGGCGGGTGTGTCCGGGGCGTTACATTGTGCCTCTTGGTCATCTAGGCAGGGAGTGGTGTAGTGGTGGGTGGCTCGGGTCTGCAGCCTATCATGGACATTATGGATGCCCAAATCTGAATATGGTGTCTTGTGCTCGTCGCGACTACTCTAGGTGCATCACAGTGGCACGGCCGAGCTGCCAAGCAAAAGCTCCACGCTCTGACATCGATGACGACAACACCCATGGATGTCGCCCTCCTCTCGAGGACGTCGTTTTGGTTATTCTCTCCGTGCCATGGTTCTAGGTGAAGACCTCTGTCCGCCTCGAACTATGCAGCGGCGACGCACAACACCCACTTCCCTCGTGAGGGCGATGTCGTGGAGTTTGGGTGTCCTAGGTCGTGTCTTGGCGTTGTATTGAGGCCTACATGTGCTATCTTCGGCAACGTAGTCACATGTGATTAGGTTGTTCGGTTATCTTGGGATTTGTTGTACGAGGGCTTCCTTGTTACTTTGTATCATTCGTCCATGTACTTTGGTTTGTGCTTTATATATAAACCGTAAAGTTGGTGGAGTGCCTGTTTTGAGAACACCTCCTCCAAGAAGAACTTGCATGACGACCCAACGATGTTCTTGGAGATGTTGTACCCCACGCATAGCTCCTTGCAGTAGTAACAAGGAATGCACAACCTTTGCTATCGGAGTCATCGGTGATGGAGAACGACGTTGCAGGAGGAGGGCATGGTTGACATGGATAGAGGAGACCAAGGTGAGGAAGTTGGTGGTGGTTTTGATGGCAGGAGGTAGCTAAGCATGTCGTCGATGAGCTGCAGAGCGGAAACTGGCACTAGTGGAGGAATGGATAGCCACAACTTTAGTTGGTGGCGCGTCTTTTCCAATCAATGCCACCACTATGATTTCCAAATAATGGTGGCATTGGCATATATGGTATGCTAGCTTTATAAGGTTAGTGTCGGCGTTGCTTTTTTTAACACACCACAAAATGGGAGAGGCCCAGCTGTACTCACCAGTCACAAGACAGTGGCGACATTGGATTTCTATACACGCCGTAGGTAACTAATCCAGCTAGGCCCACCCATTTGTGGTGTGTTAAAAAAAGCAACGCAAACACTGACCTTATAAAGCTAGCATACCATATATGCCAACGCCACCATTATTTGGAAATCATAGTGGTGGCATTGATTGGAAATGACGCGCCACCAAGTAAAGTTGTAGCTAGCCATTCCTCCAATAGTGAATTATCGAGCAATTTTCCGTCGCCACCACATCGCGTTCCTGAGGCGATCTTTGTTTTCAGCCCTCATTCGGACCTCTACGAGAGGGGGAGTTCATCTCCATCTTCACCAACCTCGATCATCGTGATCCAAGATGAGTTGTGAGTAGTCCACCTGCTGAACTACGGCTTCATGGTAGTAGCCAATGTTGTAATCTCTCCTCCTAGATGTAGTTTTGATGTTCAATACCATATCCACATGAGCTACCCTAAAAGATTGTAGTTTATCAGATGAGTTTGTGATGATGATATAGATCATGTGATGGATTAACTCTATATGGTCATATTTGTTCATGATTCGTTTTGATATAGACGCATTTTTTCTGGTTGCATGTATTTGCTTGACCAGTTTAGATCGGTAGCCAGTAGTGGAAGTGGTGTGCATTAGATATGTTCAAGTCTTGCAGGTAATCTAGCATAGTGACAGGAAATAGAAAAGGCTTGCAAGAATTGTTGCCACTAAGGGTTAAGGGTTACTAGAGGATGAATAATCCCCTAATCATAACAATATGTTATCGTTCTAAATGCAATTACCCATGTCCACACTTAATATCCAGATGATGCAGAGTGCCTCGGTCTAGGGACGGCATATTTAGCTAAAGATGCATGAGACAGTCTCCGTCTTTTATATTATGGACATACTGCCTATATATATTCTCACAATGTTTGCTTGTCTAGCATGAACATGAGTGTTCCATATTGTACTACACATGAGGAAGCTAATCACTGTTCACACTTTTTATGCATTGGAGAGTTCCACTTTGGTTAAACTATGAACCCCGGTTCAGTTTCCGCCATAAGAAGCACCTTCCAACAACATTTACACGTTTGTTTTTATTTCCACTTTTATTTAATTTCGAAAATAGCAAAAATATTTATCACTCATTATCTTTTAATAGGCTTGTTCAACCAGCAAACTAGTAAAGGATTGACACACTTGCTAGGATTGTTGGGGTGGGCACAAGAGGGTTTTATTTTTGTTATAGGATATCCAACTATTGCAAGCATTTGTATCTCCGGGGATTAATACCTTCGCTTCTCACTATGGGAAGATGTCTACCGCTTGCTACAATCTCCCATACGGGGGAGAGCAACTATTGTACCTTTAGCAAAGTACAGTCACCAACAAGATAGCATAATCTTTCAACATAAGAAAAACATGTGATAAAGGGTTAACAAGAGGATGCTTGCCTTGTTGATCAAGGTCCCCATACGGTTGTGGGTTGATCTTGTAATACCCCTCATTGTCGTACTCTACCGAAATGAGGAAGAAAACCTCCGGAAAATGACCAAACGAAGCAAAAAGCAATATCCATTAAGTCCGACATGGTTACAATGCAGTGAATGCATGTGATGGCATGGAGAAAGATACGATGAAGCTAATGTTACTTGAATCAATATTTTTGGAGCCATGGAATGCAAGTTACGAAATTTCAAAGGTTATAAGACAATTTTAGAGTTTGGTTAGAAATCAAATCCTATTTTTAAGAAATTGTATTAGATATGCACATATTTTTGTTGAGTGTTATATGGTAAGCCATACATGTGCATTAAGTGTTAGAAAATACATATGCATATAAAGATCACCCTAAATTGAGTTGGCGATGTAGCCAAGCCGAGCGCACCCACAACCACGGTCGTCCGCAACTAGCACGTAGCCGCAGCCGCAGCCACGGGTGCGAGCTCCGTGACCGGGCCATGCAGCCAACCCAAGCGCAACTCCACTCATACGAATTGCTCCGTGCGGTGACGTGAGCTCTCGGCGGTTGGGCGGGGGCGAGCTCCTAATGACTAGGCAGGCCTGAGCTCGCGATGGCTGGGCTAATGGTGGCAGTAGACTTGGAAGCGACGACATCGTGGGAATGAACGGAAGTGGATGAGGCGAATGGCTACAGGTGGGGTCATGAGGAGATATAGCTGATGCAGCCAGACACGTCCAGACACCGTCATATTCTGTTCATATACTCTCTCCGTCGGAAAATACTTGTCATCAAAATGGATAAAAAAGAATGTATCTAGAACTAATATACATCTAGATACATCCCTTTTTATTTATTTTAATGACAAATATTTCTGTACGGAGGGAGTATGTTTTATGTTTGAGGTGCTGAACAGCCCAGACAAAGTCTGAGTATGTGGTCTGAGTGGGTAGGCCTTTTTGTTCTCTATCCCGTCCAGGCTCTCCCCGGGATATATAGCGTGAAAGTGTGTGCATGTAGGGGCGGCCGGGTGGAGAGTCCGGTTATAGATGCTCTAATCGGACTCTATTGGCCAGGCGGACACGTGATCACTGACCAGACACTCCTCGATTGTTCTCATATATGAGATGAGTATGAGAGTGTCCGGGCGTGTCCGTTCAGTGGTCCTGTATCCACCACATGAGATTTGACCCATCATTTAAAAAAAAGGAGGATGACCCCCAGTCTCTGCATCTGGGAGATGCATGCGGCCACTTTATTGATTATTCTCGAGGACCTTACAAAGTAGTACAACAATATGTCTGAATCCACCATCTTGGCAACATCTGCCGCTACTCCTATCCATATGATGAAGGTGGTGCAACCTGGGCCACATACCCAGACCTGTTACCTAAGCCTAACATCTAAAGTCAGCGGCCTCGACCGAGTCACATACCGGGTCTGGGGCACAATCCGGTCCGACGCACTCACATATGTCGTCGCCGCCATCTTCCATTGGTCCATCTTCAGAGCCGACTGAGGTGCCAACCTTGGCAGGTTCCTCCGCCATCGACGCCACCATTACGCCAAACGACAACCACCATCTACGCTAGTCCATCTCCAAGCAAAAGGAGCGCTACCACAGGACGAAGACCGGTGGAGAATAGGTGAAACGCCGCACACATTGCCGCCGCCAAACACCTCACACGCACCGCAAAGTGCCCACCATGCTTCCGGGAACCCCAGGCGACACCTTCAAGAAGGAACGCGACGAGGGTACGACGCCGTCGCCCGCAAGGGGAACTAGAGTTTTCGTCCAAAGGAACATCATAGTGAAAGACGGGAGAGGACTTCGACAAGGCCTCCAAGAAGGGGACCGATGCCCAGCAAAGGCGCCGCCACTGTCGTGGCCTCCGCCGACGGCCAAGGGTTTCCCCCGGTCCCGCCCCCATTCCATCCACCCGGCCAATGACCTGGCCAGGGGAGTGCCCGCAACCGGAGAAGGTGTTGGACTTCATCGAAGAAGGCACGCAAGGTGACGGGGCCCCCCGACCCACTGTAGTAGACGTCCACCGAGACGTCTGTGACGCCCGGATAATTAAGCTACAGTGATCCTCCGCTAATGATGCCACTTCACCTTGGTTACTGTTGATAAACTCTCGATAGTTCAAAACGATTCAAAATCCAAATTCAAAAACAAGTCAAACAACTAAAGTTTTCAAAAGTAAAAACTAAAATGTTCTTATTGTGTCAACTAATTCATCAGATATATTGGTGGAGAAACCAAGTCTTTATAAAATGCTTAAATACACTAAACTAATTATATCATTAGCTAAAACCAAAAATTAAATTCTTTTTATAATATATAAAATATTAAACTAATTTATTTGGGAGCCCAAGTTATTGTGGCATTAGCAAAAGCAGTACCACTAATTTAGGAACTAATTTTATATTTTATAAAACTATAGCAAATAAAAAAATATAAAACTAAAAGAAAACAGAAAAGAAAAATAAGAAAAAGGTAAAAGGAAACAAACTAACAAAAAAGGGCCACCCCCCCCAAATGGGCCGATCGGCCCAATTGGCAACTAGGCCACCAGGTCAACCCAGCCCTAGGCCAATAACCCCCTACAGGAGGCACCGAAACTCTAACCCCCCTACACACGATCCCCACTCTCCCCTTCATTTTGGATCGGGATCGAGCGGCGCCCAACGCCACGCCTGCATCGTCGCTCGCCTCCTCCAGCGCCACCTCGCCCTTGCCATGCTTGCCGTGCCCGACGCCTCGACCTAACCATCGCCGTCGCTGTTGTCTCCTCGCCCCCTCCTCTCCCTCGTGTGACGCTCGCCTGAAGACGCAGCCATGCCTCGTCGCCGACCTGACGCCGTCGCCCGTCGTCACCGCCACCTCGTCGTGTGTCCCCGTCCTCCCCCTCGACACCCGCTACCATAGTCCCTACGCTCGCGCGGTGAGGCCCCGGCCTCTCCTCTCTTCCTAGACCCGCGCTTACCACGCCCCGTCGCGCCCACGTCCGCGCCTTCGCGACCGTGCCCGCGTCTGGACCATGCACGCATCGCCACGCCCGTGTGGCCTCTTCACCTCTTGTGGCGCGCTCACGCCAGCCACCGCGCGCGCTGCCTTCTGGCCGGCGCCGTCCCTCGCACGCCCCACGCCGCACGACCCCGTCGCCGCGCAGACCGCCTGCGCCCAGCGCCGCTGCTGGCCGTGCCCTCCGCCCGGCTCTGCTGATGTCGC
>NC_041390.1:130355097-130387401 GCF_002162155.2 Triticum dicoccoides | reverse complement strand
GCCGCTCGCCCTCGGATCCCGCCTACCGCGCTGCTCTGCTCCTTGCGCCGCTCCTCACGCGAGGCCCACGCATTCCCGGTTCGACGTCGTGGCCGCTGCCACGCCCGCCGTGGCCGCTGTCGCGCCCGCCGTCCCGCTCCAGCCACTCCGGCCCCAACGCCCTCTCGTCCTTCTCCGGCGACCGCCCGCACACCCACAACCTCGCCTCTGCTCTACCCTCCGCCTCCGCGCCGCTCCGGCCGCCTGCCGGTGCCGTGGCCGCCGGCGCTGGGCGGCACCCGTTGCTGCTGCGCCCAAGGCGCCCGCCCCTCGCCTGTGTGCCCGCAACCACCGCCCGACGCCCGTGACCAGACGCCCATTAAGGCCTTTGGCCCTATGACAAACGGGCCCCAGCCCAGAACGTTTTTTAGAAAAAATAGAAGGATAAAAAAAGTAAAATTAAAATTAAAATAATTAATTAATTAATTAAGGAATTGATTGAGTTAATTAAACATGTTGAATTAATCTAATTAACTAGTTAGTTTAATTAAACAGTAATTAGATTAGCTAAAACCCAATTAAACTAAACAGAGTATGATAGGTGGGTCCCACACGTCAGTTTGACCCAGTCAACACCCTGTTGACTGCTGACGTCATGATGATGTCAGCATGCACCGTTTTGGATAATGTTGAATTAAAATAATTAAATAAATGCTAAAAATGATTTAAATCTTTTTAAATCAATATAAAATAAACCGTAGCTCGGATGGAAAAACTTTGTACATGAAAGTTGCTCAGAACGACGAGATGAGTCCGGATACGCATCCCGTTCGTCCGCCACGCATCCCTAGCATAGTGATACGTCTCCATCGTATCTACTTTTCCAAACACTTTTGCCCTTGTTTTGGACTCTAACTTGCATGATTTGAATGGAACTAACCCAGACTGATGCTGTTTTCAGCAGAATTCGATGGTGTTATTTATGTGCAGAAACAAACATTCTCGGAATGACCTGAAACTCCACGGAGCAACTTTTTGAAAAATATAAAAAATACCTGCAAAAAATGAAGGCCAGGGGGCCCACCACCTGTCCACGAGGGTGGGGCCGGGCCCAGGCGCGCCCCTACCTCGTGGGCCCCCTGGTGCCTCTCCGACTCCAACTCCAACTCTATATATTGTGTTTTGGGGAAAAAAATAAAAAAGAAGAATCCATCGCGTTTTATGATACGGAGCCGCCGGCAAGCCCTAAAACCTCTCGGGAGGGCTGATCTAGAGTCCGTTAGGGGCTCCGAAGAGGGGAATCCGTCGCCATCGTCATCATCAACCATCCTCCATCACCAATTTCATGATGCTCACCGTCGTGCATGAGTAATTCCATCGTAGGCTTGCTGGACGGTGATGGGGATGGGATCTATCATGTAATCGAGTTAGTTTTGTTAGGGTTTGATCCCTAGTATCCACTATGTTCTGAGATTGATGTTGCTATGACTTTGCTATGCTTAATGCTTGTCACTAGGGCCCGAGTGCCATGATTTCAGATCTAAACCTATTATGTTTTCATCAATATATGAGTGTTCTTGATCATATCTTGCAAGTCTATAGTCACCTATTATGTGTTATGATCCGTTAACCCCGAAGTGACTATAATCGGGATACTTACCGGTGATGACCGTAGTTTGAGGAGTTCATGTATTCACTATGTGTTAATGCTTTGTTCCGGTACTCTATTAAAAGGAGGCCTTAATATGCCTTAGTTTCCTAAGGACCCCGCTGCCACGGGAGGGTAGGACAAAACATGTCATGCAAGTTCTTTTCCATAAGCACGTATGACTATGTTCGGAATACATGCCTACATTATATCAATGAACTGGAGCTAGTTCTATGTCACCCTAGGTTATGACTATTACATGATGAACCGCATCTGGCATAATTCTCTATCACCGATCCATTGCCTACGAGCTTTCCATACATTGTTCTTCGATTATTTGCTTTCTCGTTGTTATTGCTATCACCACTACAAAATACCAAAAACATTACGTTTACTACCGTTACCTTTTGTTACCGTTACTACTAATATCATATTACTTTGCTGCAGATACTAAGTTTACAGGTGTGGTTGAATTAACAACTCAGCTGCTAATACTTGAGAGTATTCTTTGGTTCCCCTTGTGTCGAATTAATAAATTTGGGTTGAATACTTTACCCTCGAAAACTGTTGTGATCCCCTATACTTGTGGGTTATCAAGACTATTTTCTAGCGCCGTTACCGGGGAGCGTAGCTTTATTCTTTGAGTCCCTTGGGATTTATATCTACTTATCATTATGAAGAACTTGAAAGATGCAAGAATCAAGATTTATCCCTCAACTACGAGGGGAGGTAAGTAACTACCATCTGGCTCTGCACTTGATTCACCTTCTGTTTTGAGTAAGCTTGCGACACCTAAACCTGCTTCTGCTATTCGTTCCGATATGTCACATGTTATTGATGATGCCACTTTTGCTATACATGATACTTATGATGAAACTACTTCTATGCTTGATACTACCGTGCCACTTGGTGAATTTCTTGATGAACAACTTGCTAGGGCTAGAGAGATTGAAAATATTGAATATGATAATACTGATGAAATTGATGATGAAGACTTGCCTGTTATTCCTGAGGGTTATGTTTTTGATAAAGAAACTTCTTTAGCTATTTTAGATTGCAAAGGTAGATACAAACTTAAGAGGTTATTAGCTAAATGGAACAAGCAATCTCTAAATGCTAGAATGACAACTGACCCTGCTTTTGTGTCACGCCCTCGATGCGGCTATATCTCCCATGTGTCGAAGCACGACTTAGAGACATAACCGCATTAAAAGCAATGTCGCAAGTGAGGTAATCTTCGCAAACAACCCATGTAATACAATAAGGGAAAAGATACATAGTTGGCTTACAATCGCCACTTCACACAATACATGAATAAAGCATTACATCATCCAAATACAATCAAGGTCCGACTACGGAACCAAAATAAAAGAAGACTACCCCAAATGCTACACAGATCCCCGATCGACCCCAACTGGGCTCCACTACTGATCAACTGGAAACGGATCAACACAAAGGCCAAGATCTTCATCGAGCTCCTCCTTGAGCTTGGTTGCGTCACCTGCACGGTCTCATCGGCACCTGCAAGCTGGTTTTGGAAGTATCTGCGAGTCACAGGGACTCAACAATCTCACACCCTCACGATCAAGACTATTTAAGCTTATGGGTAAGGTAAAAGGTATGAGGTGGAGCTGCAGCAAGCGGCTAGCATATATGGTGGCTAACATACGCAAATGAGAGTGAGAAGAGAAGGCAAAGCACGGTCGAACAACTATGATCAAGAAGTGATCCTAGAACAGCCTACGTCAAGCATAACTCCAACACCGTGTTCACTGCCCGGACTCCGCCGGAAAGAGACCATCACGGTTACACACGCGGTTGATGTATTTTAATTGAGATCAACTTCAGGTTTTCTACAACCGGACATTAACAAATTCCCATCTGCCCATAACCGCGGGCATGGCTTTCGAAAGTTCAAATCCCTGCAGGGGTGTCCCAACTTAGCCCATCACAAGCTCTCACGGTCAACGAAGGATATTCCTTCTAGCGGGAAGACCCGATCAGACTCGGAATCCCAGTTACAAGACATTTCGACAATGGCAAAACAAGACCAGCAAAGCCACCCGAATGTGCCGACAAATCCTGATAGGAGCTGCACATATCTCGTTCTCAGGGCACACCGGATTTTCCAAACTTCCGGTAGGCCAGCCCAGAGTTGCCCCTGGTGGCCACCGACGACTGACAAGGTGGACCAACACTCAGAGGAGCACTGGCCCGGGGGGTTAAAATAATGATGACCCTCGAGAGCGTGACTCTCAAGGGAAAAGAAAAGGCTAGGTGGCGAATGGTAAAACCAAGGTTGGGCCTTGCTGGAGGAGTTTTATTCAAAGCGAACTGTCAAGGGGTTCCCATTATAACCCAACCGCGTAAGGAACGCAAAATCCGAGAACATAACACCGATATGACGGAAACTAGGGCGGCAAGAGTGGAACAAAACACCAGGCATAAGGCCGAGCCTTCCACCCTTTACCAAGTATATAGATGCATTAATTTAATAAGAGGTATTGTGATCTCCCAACAAGTAAACATGTTCCAACAAGGAATAACATCTCCATGTTCCAACAAGGAACAAACTTCAATCTTCACCTGCAACTAACAACGCTATAAGAGGGGCTGAGCAAAGCGGTAACATAGCCAAACAACAGTTTGCTAGGACAAGGTGGGTTATAGGCTTGGCTTAACAATATGGGAGGCATTATAAGCAAGTGGTAGGTATCACAGCATAGGCATAGCAAAAGAGCGAGCAACTAGCAAGCAAAGATAGAAGTGATTTCGAGGGTATGGTCTGAAGGAAATATGCCCTAGAGGCAATAATAAAGTTATTATTTATTTCCTTATTTCATGATAAATGTTTATTATTCATGCTATAATTGTATTAACCGGAAACATAATACATGTGTGAATACATAGACAAACAGAGTGTCACTAGTATGCCTCTACTTGACTAGCTCGTTAATCAAAGATGCTTATGTTTCCTAACCATAGCCAAAGAGTTGTTATTTGATTAACGGGATCACATCATTAGGAGAATGATGTGATTGACTTAACCCATTCCGTTCGCTTAGCACTCGATCGTTTAGTCAATTTCTATTGCTTTCTTCATGACTTATACATGTTCCTATGACTATGAGATTATGCAACTCCCGTTTACCGGAGGAACACTTTGTGTGCTACCAAACGTCACAGCGTAACTGGGTGATTATAAAGGAGCTCTACAGGTGTCTCCAAAGGTACATGTTGGGTTGGCGTATTTCGAGATTAGGATTTGTCACTCCGATTGTCGGAGAGGTATCTCTGGGCCCTCTCGGTAATGCACATCACATAAGCCTTGCAAGCATTGCAACTAATGAGTTAGTTGCAAGATGATGTATTACAGAACGAGTAAAGAGACTTGCCAGTAACGAGATTGAACTAGGTATTAAGATACCGACGATCGAATCTCGGGCAAGTAACATACCGATGACAAAGGGAACAACGTATGTTGTTATGCGGTCTGACCGATAAAAGATCTTCGTAGAATATGTAGGAGCCAATATGAGCATCCAGGTTCCGCTATTGGTTATTGATTGGATACGTGTCTCGGTCATGTCTACATTGTTCTCGAACCCGTAGGGTCCGCACGCTTAAGGTTTCGATGACAGTTATATTATGAGTTTATGAGTTTTGATGTACCGAAGTTTGTTCGAAGTCCCGGATGTGATCACGGACATGACGGGGAGTCTCGAAATGGTCGAGACATAAAGATTGATATATTGGAAGCCTATATTTGGATATCGGAAGTGTTCCGGGTGAAATCGGGATTTTACCGGAGTACCGGGAGGTTACCGGAACCCCCTGGGAGGTATATGGGCCTTAGTGGGCTTTAGTGGAAGAGAGGAGAGGTGGCCAGGGCTGGGCCGCACGCCCCTCCCCCCTAGTCTGAATAGGACAAGGAGAGGGGGCCGGCGCCCCCCATCCTTCTCTCTCTCCTCTTTTCCCCCTCCCGAATCCTATTCCAACTAGGAAAGGGGGGGGGGGATCCTACTCCCGGAGGGAGTAGGACTCCTCCTGGCGCGCCCTCCCTGGCCGGCCGCACCCCCCCCCCTTTGATCCTTTATATACGAAGGCATGGGCACCCCTAGACACACAAGTTGATCCACGTGATCATATTCTTAGCCGTGTGCGGTGCCCCCTTCCACCATAGTCCTCGATAATATTGTAGCGGTGCTTAGGCGAAGCCCTGCGATGGTAGTACATCAAAATCGTCACCACGCCGTCGTGCTGACGGAACTCTTCCCCGACACTTTGCTGGATCGGAGTTCGGGGATCGTCATCGAGCTGAACATGTGCTAGAACTCGGAGGTGTCGTAGTTTCGGTGCTTGATCGGTCGGGCCGTGAAGACGTACGACTACATCAACCACGTTGTTCTAACACTTCCGTTGTCGATCTACAAGGGTACGTAGATCACACTCTCCCCTCTCGTTGCTATGCATCACCATGATCTTGTGTGTGCGTAGGAAATTTTTGAAATTACTACGAAACCCAACAGTGGCATCCGAGCCTAGGTTTTATATGTTGATGTTATATGCACGAGTAGAACACAAGTGAGTTGTGGGCGATATAAGTCATACTGCTTACCAGCATGTCATACTTTGGTTCGGCGGTATTGTTGGACGAAGCGGCCCGGACCGACATTACGCGTACGCTTACGCGAGACCGGTTCTCCCGACGTGCTTTGCACAAAGGTGGCTAGCGGGTGACAGTTTCTCCAACTTTAGTTGAACCGAGTGTGGCTACGCCCGGTCCTTGCGAAGGTTAAAACAGCACCAACTTGACAAACTATCGTTGTGGTTTTGATGCGTAGGTAAGATTGGTTCTTGCTTAAGCCCGTAGCAGCCACATAAAACTTGCAACAACAAAGTAGAGGATGTCTAACTTGTTTTGCAGGGCATGTTGTGATGTGATATGGTCAAGACATGATGCTAAATTTTATTGTATGAGATGATCATGTTTTGTAACCGAGTTATCAGCAATTGGCAGGAGCCATATGGTTGTCGCTTTATTGTATGCAATGCAATCGCGCTGTAATGCTTTACTTTATCACTAAGTGGTAGCGATAATCGTGGAAGCATAGGATTGGTGAGACGACAACGATGCTACGATGGAGATCAAGGTGGCGATGGTGATCTCAACGGTGCTTCGAAGATGGAGATCACAAGCACAAGATGATGATGGCCATATCATATCACTTATATTGATTGCATGTGATGTTTATCTTTTATGCATCTTATCTTTCTTTGATTGACGGTAGCATTTTAAGATGATCTCTCACTAATTATCAAGAAGTGTTCTCCCTGAGTATGCACCGTTGCGAAAGTTCTTCGTGCTGAGACACCACATGATGATCGGGTGTGATAGGCTCTATGTTCAAATGCAACGGGTGCAAAACAGTTGCACACGCGGAATACTCAGGTTATACTTGACGAGCCAAGCATATACAGATATGGCCTCGGAACACAGAGACCGAAAGGTCGAGCATGAATCATATAGTAGATATGATCAACATAGTGATGTTCACCAATGAAACTACTCCATCTCACGTGATGATCAGACATGGTTTAGTTGATTTGGTGATCACTTAGAGGATTAGAGGGATGTCTATCTAAGTGGGAGTTCTTAAGTAATATGATTAATTGAACTTAAATTTATCATGAACTTAGTCCTGGTAGTATTTTGCAAATCATGTTGTAGATCAATAGCTCACGTTGTTGCTTCCCTGTGTTTATTTTGATATGTTCCTAGAGAAAATTGTGTTGAAAGATGTTAGTAGCAATGATGCAGATTGGATCCGTGATCTGAGGTTTATCCTCATTGCTGCACAGAAGAATTATGTCCTTGATGCACCGCTAGGTGACAGACCTATTGCAGGAGCAGATCCAGACGTTATGAACGTTTGGCTAGCTCAATATGATGACTACTTAATAGTTTAGTGCACCATGCTTAAACGGCTTCGAATCGGGACTTCAAAAGACGTTTTGAACGTCATGGACCATATGAGATGTTCCAGGAGTTGGAGTTAATATTTCAAGAAAATACCCTAGTTGAGAGATATGAAGTCTCCAACAAGTTCTATAGCCAAAAGATGGAGGAGAGTCGCTCAACTAGTGAGCATGTGCTCAGATTGTCTGGGTACTACAATCGCTTGAATCAAGTGGGAGTTAATCTTCCAGATAAGATAGTGATTGACAGAATTCTCTAGTCACCATCACCAAGTTAGTAGAACTTCGTGATGAACTATAGTATGCAAGGGATGACGAAAACGACTCCCGAGCTTTTCATGATGTTGAAATTGATGAAGGTAGAAATCAAGAAAGAGCATCAAGTGTTGATGGTAGACAAGACCACTAGTTTCAATAAAAGGGCAAAGGGAAGAAGGGGAACTTCAAGAAGAACGGCAAGCAAGTTGCTGCTCAAGTGAAGAAGCCCAAGTCTGGTCCTAAGCCTGAGACTAAGTGCTTCTACTGCAAAGGGACTGGTCACTAGAAGCGGAACTGCCCCAAGTATTTGGCGGATAAGAAGGATGGCAAAGTGAACAAAGGTATATTTGATATACAGATTATTATTGTGTATTTTACTAGTGTTCGTAGCAACCCCTTGGTATTTGATACTGGTTCAGTTGCTAAGAGTAGTAACTCGAAACAGGAGTTGCAGAATGAACAGAAACTAGTTAAGGGTGAAGTGACGATGTGTGTTGGAAGTAGTTCCAAGATTGATATGATCATCATCGCACACTCCCTATACTTTCGGGATTAGTGTTGAACCTAAATAAGTGTTATTTGGTGTTTGCGTTAAGCATGAATATGATTTGATCATGTTTATTGCAAAACGGTTATTCATTTAAGTTAGAGAATAATTGTTGTTCTGTTTACATGAATAAAACCTTATATGCTTACACACCCAATGAAAATGGTTCATTGGATCTCGATCGTAGTGATACACATATTCATAATATTGAAGACAAAAGATGCAAAGTTAATAATGATAGTGCAACTTATTTGTGGCACTGCCATTTAGGTCATATTGGTGTAAAGCGCATGAAGAAACTCCATGTTGATGGGATTTTGGAATCACTTGATTATGAATCACTTGATGCTTGCGAACCATGCCTTATGGGCAAGATGACTAAGACTCCGTTCTTCGGAACAATGGAGCGAGCAACTGACTTATTGGAAATAATACATACTGATGTATGTGATCCAATGAGTGTTGAGGCTCGCGGCGGGTATCGTTATTTTCTGACCTTCACAGATGATTTGAGCAGATGGGTATATCTACTTGATGAAACACAAGTCTGAAACATTTGAAAAGTTCAAAGAATTTCAGAGTGAAGTGGAGAATCATTGTAACAAAAATAAAAAGTTTCTACGATATGATCGCAGAAATAAAATATTTGAGTTACGAGTTTGGCCTTCAGTTAAAAACAATGTGAAATAGTTTCACTACTCACGCCACCTGGAACACCACAACATAATGGTGTGTCCGAACATCATAACCGTACTTTATTAGATATGGTGTGAACTATGATGTCTCTTACCAATCTACCACTATCGTTTTGGGATTATGCATTAGAGACAGCTGCATTCACGTTAAATAGGGCACCATCTAAATCCGTTGAGACGACACCGTATGAACTATGGTTTGACAAGAAACCTAAGATGTCGTTTCTTAAAGTTTGAGGTTGCAATGCTTATGTGAAAAGTTTCAACCTGATAAGCTCAAACCCAAATCGGAGAAGTGCGTCTTCATAGGATACCCAAAAGAAAAATGTTGGGTACACCTTCTATCACAGATCCGAAGGCAAGATGTTCGTTGCTGAGAATGGATCCTTTCTAGAAAAGGAGTTTCTCTCGAAAGAAGTGAGTGGGAGGAAA
The DNA here is from genome assembly GCF_002162155.2 of Triticum dicoccoides. Taxonomy (NCBI): domain Eukaryota; kingdom Viridiplantae; phylum Streptophyta; class Magnoliopsida; order Poales; family Poaceae; genus Triticum; species Triticum dicoccoides. The sequence goes on along the minus strand of NC_041390.1, from coordinate 130,377,863 downwards.
GTAGAACTTGATAAGGTAATTGTACCTTCTCCCTTATTGTAAAGTAGTTCATCACAGAAATCTGTTCCTGTGACTACTACACCAATTAGTGAGGAAGCTAATGATAATGATCATGTAACTTCAGATCAAGCTACTACCGAATCTCGTAGGTTAACCAGAGTGAGATCCGCACCAGAGTGGTACGGTAATCCTGTTCTGGAAGTCATGTTACTAGACCATGACGAACTTGCGAACTATGAGGAAGCGATGATGAGCCCAGATTCCGCGAAATGGTTTGAGGCCATGAAATCTGAGATATGATCCATGTATGAGAACAAAGTATGGACTTTGATGGATTTGCCCGATGATCGGCAAGCCATAGAAAAAAATGGATCTTCAAGAGGAAGACGGACGCTGATAGTAGTGTTACTATCTACAAAGCTAGACTTATCGAAAAATGTTTTTGACAAAGTTCAAGGTGTTGACTACGATGAAATTTTCTCACTCGTAGCGATGCTTAAGTATGTCCAAATCATGTTAGCAATTGCCGCAATTTTATGAAATCTGGCAAATGGATAAACAAAACTACATTCCTTAATGGATTTAAAGAAGAGTTGTATATGATACAACCAGAAGGTTTTGTCAATCCTAAAGGTGCTAACAAAATATGCAAGCTCCAGCGATCCATCTATGGACTGGTGCAAGCATCTCGGAGTTGGAATATACGCTTTGATAAGTTGATCAAAGCATATAGTTTTATACAGACTTGCAGTGAAGCCTGTATTTACAAGAAAGTGAGTGGGAGCACTACAGCATTTCTGATAAGTATATGTGTATGACATATTGTTGATCGGAAATAATGTAGAATTATTCTGCAAAGCATAAAGGAGTGTTTGAAAGGATTTTTTCAAAGAAAACCTCGGTGAAGCTGCTTACATATTGAGCATCAAGATCTATAGAGATAGATCAAGACGCTCGATAAGTTTTTTCAATGAGTACGTACCTTGACAAGATTTTGAAGTAGTTCAAAATGGAACAGTCAAAGAAAGAATTCTTGCCTGTGTTACAAGGTGTGAAGTTGAGTAAGACTCAAAGCCCGACCACGGCAGAAAATAGAATGAGAATGAAAGTCATTCCCTATGCCTTGGCCATAGGTTCTATAAAGTATGCGATGCTGTGTACCAGACCTATTGTATACCCTACACTAATTTTGGCAAGGGAGTACAATAGTGATCTAGGAGTAGATCACTGGACATCGGTCAAAATTATCCTTAGTGGAATAAGGATATGTTTCTCGATTATGGAGGTGACAAAAGGTTCGTCGTAAAAGGGTTACGTCGATACAAGTTTTGGCACTGATCCGGATGACTCTTAGTCTTCATCTGGATACATATTGAAAGTGGGAGCAATTAGCTAAAGTAGCTCCGTGCAGAGTATTGTAGACATAAAAAATTGCAAAATACTTACAGATCTGAATATGGCAGACCCGTTGACTAAACTTCTCTCACAGGCAAAACATGATCACACCTTAGTACTCTTTGGGTGTTAATCACATAGCAATGTGAACTAGATTCCTGACTCTAGTAAACTCTTTGGGTGTTGGTCACATATCGATGTGAACTATGGCTGTTAACCACATAAAGATGTGAACTATTGATGTTAGATCACATGGCGATGTGAACTAGATTATTGACTCTAGTGCAAGTGGGAGACTGAAGGAAATATGCCCTAGAGGCAATAATAAAGTTATTATTTATTTCCTTATTTCATGATAAATGTTTATTATTCATGCTAGAATTGTATTAACCGGAAACATAATACATGTGTGAATACATAGACAAACAGAGTGTCACTAGTATGCCTCTACTTGACTAGCTCGTTAATCAAAGATGGTTATGTTTCCTAACCATAGACAAAGAGTTGTTATTTGATTAACGGGATCACATCATTAGGAGAATGATGTGATTGACTTGACCCATTCCGTTAGCTTAGCACTCGATCATTTAGTATGTTGCTATTGCTTTCTTCATGACTTATACATGTTCCTATGACTATGAGATTATGCAACTCCCGTTTACCGGAGGAACACTTTGTGTGCTACCAAACGTCGCAATGTAACTGGGTGATTATAAAGGAGCTCTACAGGTGTCTCCAAAGGTACATGTTGGGTTGGCGTATTTCAAGATTAGGATTTGTCACTCCGATTGTCGGAGAGGTATCTCTGGGCCCTCTCGGTAATGCACATCACATAAGCCTTGCAATCATTGCAACTAATGAGTTAGTTGCGAGATGATGTATTACGGAACGAGTAAAGAGACTTGCCAGTAATGAGATTGAACTAGGTATTGAGATACCGACGATCGAATCTCGGGCAAGTAACATACCGATGACAAAGGGAACAACGTATGTTGTTATGTGGTCTGACCGATAAAAGATCTTCGTAGAATATGTAGGAGCCAATATGAGCATCCAGGTTACGCTATTGTTTATTGACCGGAGACGTGTCTCGGTCATGTCTACATTGTTCTCGAACCCATAGGGTCCGCACACTTAAGGTTTCAATGACAGTTATATTATGAGTTTATGAGTTTTGATGTACCAAAGTTTGTTCGGAGTCCCGGATGTGATCACGGACATGACGAGGAGTCTCGAAATGGTCGAGACATAAAGATTGATATATTGGAAGCCTATATTTGGATATCGGAAGTGTTTCAGGTGAAATCGGGATTTTACGGGAGTACCGGGAGGTTACCGGAACCCCCCGGGAGGTATATGGGCCTTAGTGGGCTTTAGTGGAAGAGAGGAGAGGTGGCTAGGGCTGGGCCGCGCACCCCTCCCCCTAGTCCGAATAGGACAAGGAGAGGGGGCCGGCGCCCCCCTTCCTTCTCTCTCTCCTCTTTTCCCCCTCCCGAATCCTATTCCAACTAGGAAGGGGGGGAATCCTACTCCCGAAGGGAGTAGGACTCCTCCTGGCGCGCCCTCCCTGGCCGGCCGCACCCCCCCTTTGATCCTTTATATACTGAGGCAGGGGGCACCCCTAGACACACAAGTTGATCCACGTGATCATATTCTTAGCCGTGTGCCGTGCCCCTTCCACCATAGTCCTCGATAATATTGTAGCGGTGCTTAGGCAAAGCCCTACGATGGTAGTACATCAAGATCGTCACCACGCCGTCATGCTGACGGAACTCTTCCCCGACACTTTGCTAGATCGGAGTCCGGGGATTGTCATCGAGCTGAACGTGTGCTAGAACTCGGAGGTGTCGTAGTTTCGGTGCTTGATCGGTCGAGCCGTGAAGACGTACGACTACATCAACCACGTTGTGCTAACGCTTCCGTTGTCGATCTACAAGGGTACGTAGATCACACTCTCCCCTCTCGTTGCTATGCATCACCATGATCTTGTGTGTGCGTAGGAATTTTTTTGAAATTACTACGAAACCCAACATGGTCATCTTGCCTGAGATCCCGCAAGGAAGAAGAACGAGTCCATGAAGAAGACAAACGGACGAAGTCGAACGAATCCTCACCACACGACGTTATCGGTACCAACCCGAAGAAGCATACCGGAAAGAAACAAACAACATAGTAAACAACCACCACATAAACATGGCAAGATGCACAACCAAGTATGATGCTTGTCCGGTTTAAAGAGGGCATGGCATGGCAAAGTGCACAAGCAATCCTACAAATTAAGTGGAGCTCAATATGCAAAGGTGCATATTGACGAAACACCACAACAAGTTATTTAGTTCGATCTCGTTTATGTACCCAACAATATTAAATGTTGTTAAACATGGCAAGAGGGTGAAGCAAATGAAAACTACCTATCTAGGCAAGTTTAAATGAGGCCGGAACGACAAACAATAAGTCCGGAAACTCCTCATGTGCATATTTTGGTTATGGTACTGCTCTGCCCTAACCCATACTTATAGTTTTTAAACATGCAAAGTAATGTCACCATGTTAAACTAGGCATTTTTCTACCCCATATACATATAAAGTTTATTAAATTCGGAGCTACGGTTATTTAGTTATGAATTAAAGTATTTTAACATGGCATAGGAGTAAATTTAAACAAACAACATTTTAAAATATTTTAAACATGGATGAAAACGACATATTATTAAACTAGATGAAAAACTAAGCAAGTTTCATATTAAGTTTGTTTTAATCTGATGCACGGTTTGTGAGATATTAAATGCATGAAGCTTGGGGGTTTTCTGCAAAACAGCGTTCTCTGAAAAGAAAAAGGAAAACGTTTTATGGAAAAAAAAACATGTCGGGCTGGATCTGCTCTCACCATGGGCCTTGCCTAGAACTGTGGGGAGGTGCCAGGAGGGGCGCCATGGGCTGGCGCGGTCCAGCAGAGGAGTGGCTGGGCCTTGGGCCTGACGGTGGAGGAGGGAGGCCAGCAGGGGGCGATGCTGGGCCGGGAGGCCTAGCGCTGGGCCTGGGATCGAGACGAGGCCGGCTGGAGTGTCTCGATGAGAAGTCAACGCAGGGGCGCGGCTCCGTCGTCCTCCTCTCGAACGTAGGCAGCGCAGGACTTGGGGACGATGCTCCGGCGACGGGCGGTGCTGGCCTTGGAGATCTGGCACAGGAGGTCACGCACGCGAGGCAGGGGCCGGAGACGAAGCGAGGGAGGCGGCGCTGCGGGACTTGAGGCGCGATGTCAACCTGCAACTCGATGCAGAAGAAGCAGTGCTGGAACTTGGCGTGGGGTCGGGTCGTCCGATCGACAGCAGCAGCAAGTGAGGCCGGCGACAGCACCGGTGGTCGGGGACGGAGCCTAGCCGGCGGAATCCGGCAGGAACGGTCAAGGGCAGCGGAGGCCCGCCGGATCTAATGGTTTTCGAGGTTCCCTACAGCAGTGCTCCATCGGGCGTCCATGGCGAACCTACGACGGGTCAGAGAGGGGAGGTGAGAGGGAGAAGAACAGGAAGATGGAATGGGAGGCAGGGAAGAGAGGGGTGGCACGGGCCTGCTGGAGGAGGTCACCGGTGACGCGGCTGGTTGCGAGGACGGCGAGGGGTTCGTGCCTGAACGTAGGTGAGCTCGGGAGCGCTCCAGAAGGTGGATCGAGCAGAGGAAGCAAGGCCTCGGGCTCGAGGGGAGAGGAGGCCGCGGGATTGGTCGGGCACGGAAACGGAGGCGAGGGTGGTTGGCTACGGTTGGATTGGGCAGCGTGGATCCCCAAGAAGATAGTGGCGGCGGTGGACACGGAATGGGTGGGACAAGATCCCTAATTTCTAGGGCTGCCCACTATTTATATTGCAAAGGAATTAGGGTAGAGGCTATCTCGTCCCTCCGATCGTAATCGTACGATCGCAAAAAAAATATTAGGAAGTCCAATTAACAAAACGGAGACGTTTTGTAGATGTTTGGGGATGATCCGGACACAACGGTAGCGACAGTCCGGGTCGGGTCCGGGACAGCTTTCGGGCGCGCGCGCGAGGAGGGCCGCGGGCATAACCGAGAGAGGGGTAGGCATGGGCCTAGGAGGACTGAGGAGAGCAGTTTGGACTGAGAGAAGAGGGGAGAGAGAGACCCGACGACTGTTTCCGGAGACCGAAAACGTCCGACGTTAGACCGGCTATAATGCCGCTATAGTTTAACGGTTGGGCTATCAAACGAACTCCGAATGCGATGAAACTTGGTAGGCGGCCTACCTACAACATAACAATACCACACGCCAACTTTCAACCCATTCCGAGAACATTTTCCGGCCACTTATAAAATATTATTTCGGACATGCCGCGAGCGCGTGCAAGTGTGGTTGGGCTCAGAACAGACAACGAACGGAACTGGGGGAACCCGGACGGATGCAAGTTTTGAAAACATGATGATGCAATGCATATGATGACATGATGAAATGCAGCACGCAAGCAAAAGACATGGCAACGATGGCGAATAACTAGAAGACACCTGGCACATCGGTCTCGGGGCGTCACATTTTGCTACTTCACCTATCTGTGTTACCGATAAGGATTATGAATTCTCTGTTGATCCTGATATAATTACTTTGGTTGAATCTGATCCTTTTCATGGTTATGAAGACATCTTACTAAATTAAATGATATAGCCACCTTGTTCACTACTGATGAGAGAACTCGTTACTTTTATATCCTTAAAATATTTCCGTTCTCATTAAAGGGTGATGCTAAGATATGGTTTAATTCTCTTGATCCTGGTTGTGTGCGTAGTCCCCAGGATATGATTTATTACTTCTCTGCTAAATATTTCCCTGCTCATAAGAAACAAGCTGCTTTAAGGGATATATATAATTTTGTGCAAATTAAAAAAGAGAGTCTCCCACAAGCTTGGGGGAGGCTTCTCCAATTACTTAATGCTTTGCGTGATCATCCTCTTAAGAAAAATGAAATACTTGATATCTTTTATAATGGACTAACCGATGCTTCCAGAGATTACCTGGATAGTTATGCTGGTTCTGTTTTCGGGGAAAGAACACCGGATGAAGCTGAAATTCTATTGAATAATATGTTGACAAATGAAAATAATTGGACACCTCCGGAGCCAATTCCTGAGCCTATTCCTAAACCAACTCCGAAGAAGAGGGGTATTTTATTTCTCAGTCCTGAAGATATGCAAGAGGCAAAGAAATCTAAGAAAGAAAAAGGTATTAAAGCTGAAGATGTTAAGAATTTACCTCCTATTGAAGAAATACACGGTCTTAATTTATCGCCTGTTGAAGAAACATATGATCTTGATCCATCACCTATTGAAGGAACTCATGGTCTTAATAACCCAACACAGGTAGTAAAGGTAAATTCTCTCTATAGATATGATAAAGCTGAAATCCCATTTACTAAGTTTGCTAGCCCATGCTTAGATGAGTTTGATAAATTTATGGCTAAGCAAGAAGACTTTAATGCTTATTTTGGTAGACAATTGAAATACAATTCAAATATGCTTGAACACTTGGGTGATTATATGGCTAATGTCAAAGGTGAACTTAAACTTATTAGTAAACATGCTTCTATGGTTACCACTCAAGTAGAACAAGTACTTAAAGCTCAAAATGATTTGCTCAATGAATTGAATAGTAAGGATAATGATAATGTTGTTAGAGTAGCCACTAGAACTGGTAGAATGACTTAGGAACCTTTGTATCCTGAAGGCCACCCTAAGAGAATTGAGCAAGATTCTCAGAGAAATAATATAGATGCACCTAGCCCTTCTAAAAGGAAGAAAAACAAAAATGATAGGACTTTGCATGCTTCTAGTGAACCTGTTACTGAAATACATGAGAATCCAAATGATATTTCTATTTTTGATGCTGAAACTCAATCTGGTAATGAACCTGAAACTAGTGTTAATGATAATGTTCATGATGATGCTCAACCTAGTAATGATAATGATGTAGAAATTGAACCTGCTGTTGATCTTGATAACTCACAATCAAAGAATCAATGTTATGATAAGAAAGACTTTGTTGCTAGGAAACATGGTAAAGAAAGAGAGCCTTGGGTTCAGAAACCCATGCCTTTTCCTCCCAAACCATCCAAGAAAAAGGATGATGAGGATTTTGAGCGCTTTGCTGAAATGATTAGACCTATCTTTTTGCGTATGCGATTAACTGATATGCTTAAAATGAATCCTTATGCCAAGTATATGAAAGAAATTGTTACAAATAAAAGAAAGAACCGGAAGCTGAAATTTCCACCATGCTTGCTAATTATACTTTTAAGGGTGGAATACCTAAGAAACTTGGAGATCCCGGTGTACCCACTATACCATGCTCCATTAAAAGAAACTATGTTAAAACTACTTTATGTGATCTTGGAGCCGGTGTTAGTGTTATGCCTCTCTCTTTATAATGTAGACTTGATTTGAATAAGTTGACACCTACTGAAATATCTTTGCAAATGGCTGATAAATCAACTGCTATACTTGTCGGTATTTGTGAGGATGTGCCTGTTGTAGTTGCAAATGTTACTATTTTAACGGATTTTGTTATTCTTGATATTCCCGAGGACGATAATATGTCTATTATTCTTGGAAGACCCTTTTTGAATACTGCAGGGGCTGTTATTGATTGCACTAAAGGCAATGTCACTTTTCATGTTAATGGTAATGAGCATACGTTACACTTTCCGAGGAAACAACCTCAAGTCCACAGTATCAACTATATTGGAAAGATTCCATCGATTATATTTGGAGGTTTTGAATTTCCTCTTCCTACTGTCAAGAAGAAATATGATATTCTTATTATTGGGGATGTGCATATCCCCGTTGAGGTAACATATTGTTATTCGAAATTTCTCCGGTTCCATGTTATTCGAAATGAGTTCTTTAATAAGACTTGATCAACCTTGTTAGTGGATTCCTTTTGATGAGCATGAGATGGATGAAACTAGAAAGCACAACCTTCTGTACCCCACTTCTACTTTCTGTTATTTATATTAAATAAATAAAAATAAATATTTTTCTGTCTGTTATCTGATTATCCGTGCAATATAAAAATACCCCAAAAATAAAAGTTCTCCAAATGCCCTAAAATTTAAATATGATTTTTTCTAGAATATTTGGCACTCAGAACACAACAGGGGGGTCAACCACCTTCCCACGAGGGTGGAGGGCGCGCCCCCTGCCTCATGGGCCCACGATGGCCCTCCTCCACTTATCCTTTCACCCACACACTCCTTCTTCCTCCCCCAAACATGAATATCCAGCTCAAACCCGAGACCAAGCTCATTTTGCTGCCATTTTCGATCTCCTTGCTCAAAGCACCTGTCACAAAACTGCTTGGGGAGATTGTTCTTTGGTATGTGACTCCTCCATTGGTCCAATTAGTTTTTGTTCTAGTGCTTTATTCATTGCAAATTTTTGCTGCTTAGGTGACCCTGTTCTTGAGCTTGCATGTCAAATTTATATGGTCAAAAGTAGTTTTGATGCATGATATAGGCCCTAGGCACTTGTAGGAGTAGTTGCTATCAATATTATTGAGTTTGGTTCACTTTTATTTTGAAGTTACTAAAAAATTTCAGAATTTTTCAGAGGAAGAAAAATGCTTAGGAAAATGTTCCAAGGTGGTTTCTCAAGGAAGCAAGGACCCAGGCTTGCAATGCGCGATGTTGATGAAGAGCCACCAAGAGACGCTCCAGTGCGTCCTTGTGAATGGCCTTCTAAAAACTTTATGGATCGAGCAGGAATTAAGGAAGAATTCAACGCATATTTGTGTAACGCCGATCTTGTGAGCTTCGAGGAAGAGAAGTGCAGCCAGTATCACAATCTCACTAGTATCTTTGTGAGGAGGTTTGAATTTTCATCTTCATGTAATTCTCCAACTGTCCTGTTTGATCTCTATGAAAATTCTTATACTATGGACTTAGAAGATTTTACCACTGCTTGCAAACTTCCACAATGGGGTAGTATAAGGGATCCTCAATATTCTTAGGAGTGCTGTGTTAGGAGATAAATCTTATAATTTGGGAGCCATTGTTGCACGTAGGTTGCATCTTAATAGATTTAATGGAGATTTCTTTGGAGGAATTTATGCAACCCGCATAGCTAATTTTCTTGGTATAGCCATACGCGAAGATGATATTGAATTACCTCCTGCTTACATAGACTTTAATGCTATGGTTCACCACCAGTTTGTCGAGAGGAATGAATCACCTCTCCAGTACCGACTAATCTTTGACAGATGCCGTGTTGTCCATATTACTCTCCCTGCTCCTGCCTTCTTTGATCATCAGGCAAAAGGAAGATATACTATTACTAGAGAGGAGCAAGATGAGTACGAGAGGAGAGCGGAGGCCGCTCATCGCCACGCTGCAGCTCAGCAGGCGATAGCCACTGCATCGCAGTATGACCCCAGCTACTATTATGGATATCCGCCAGGCCAGCCATGGCCATAGACCAACTTAGGCCAAAAGCCAAAGCTTGGGGGAGTACATATTTCTCACCGACATTACATTTATGTTCACATAGTCATTGCTAGATGTCGGTGCTCATACTTCTTAATTGTATCATCCATGCTAGTTTATTTTCCTTTTTATGCTTTCTTCTTGTGTGTTTAATAAACCTTAAGAAAAACAAAAAAATTAGTTGTAGCTTTTAGCTAGTTTTAATTTTCATGCTCGTAGTAGTAATTAAAAAGAAAACCCAAAAATATTTCTTGTTCTTATTTTACTTGTTGGGAGCTCTCCCGTGTAAATAGTTTTATTTTTTTTCTTTTCTTTGGGGGTCGATAAGAGAAGAACATGATTAAACTGTTGAAGTGGCTCTTATATGCATTATTGTTGATCTGACAAAAGAGCCCATGTTGCCTTGTCTTCTCCTGTTTATTGAATGCTTGCAGATTCCAGCTTAGTCCAGTGCATGTGCACTATTATTATTATTATTCTCATCGTTCAATCGTGCAAGTGAAAGGCAATTATGACGATATATGATGGACTGAGTGAGATGAGAAAAGCTGGTATGAACTCGACCTCTTTTTGTTTTTGTAAATATGATTAGTTTATCGTTCCTGATTCGGCCTATTATGAATAAACATGTTTGCAATGACAACTAGAGATCATAGTTCCTTGTGCCATGCTTGATTAGCTATGAGTTATAATGGTTTACCTTGCGTGCCAACATGCTATTGAAATAGTTATGATGTGGTATGATAGGGTGGTATCGTCCTCTGAATGATTTAAGTGACTTGACTTGGCGCATGTTCATGTATGTAGTTGAAACAAAATCAACATAGCCTTCACGATATTTATGTTCATGGCGGATTATATCCTACTCATGCTTGCATTCGGTGTTGATTAATTTTAATGCATGTTCATGAGTGTTGTCGCTCTCTAGCTGGTCGCTTCCCAGTCTTTTGCTAGCCTTCACATGTACTAAGCGGGAATACTGCTTGTGCATCCAATCTCTTAAACCCCAAAGTTATTCCACATGAGTCCACTATACCTACCTATATACGGTATCTACCTGCCGTTCTAAGTAAATTTGTATGCGCCAAACTCTAAACCTTCAAATAAATATCCTGTTTTGTATGCTCGAATAACTCATGTATCAACTAGGGTTGTCTATATCTTCCATGTTAGGCGGGTTATTCTCAAGAGGAGTGGACTCCGCTCCTCACTGATGAGATAAATGGCTGGTCACCGGGAAGCCCAGTCCCATGCTTTATGCAAACTAAATAAAAATAATTGCAAACAAAACTCCCCCTGGGACTCTTGTTAGTTGGAGGCACTCGTTGTTTCGAGCAAGGCATGGATTGATGCTTGTTGGTGGAAGGGGGAGTATAAACTTCACCATTCTGTTTGGGAACTGCCTATAATGTGTGTAGAACGGAAGATATCGCCATCTCTTGGTTGTTATGTTGACAATGAAAGTATACCGCTCAAAATATTATTCACCTCTGTTTCAAAACCGAGCTCTGGCACCTCTACAAATCCCTGCTTCCCTCTGCGAAGGGCCTATCTATTTACTTTTATGCTAAGTCATCATCCTCTTATTAAAAAGCACCAGTTGCAGAGCACCACTGTCATTTGCATTCGTTACTGTTAATTTACATTGAGTACGACTTGACTAGATCTCTTTTACCATGAATTACAATGTCTAGTCAGTCCTTGGTCTTTAAAGGTGCTCTGTATTTATGTTTTGTGGTCTCAGAAAGGGCTAGCGAGATACCACCTTGTTATATCATATTATGATTGTTTTGAGAAAGTGTTGTCATCTGAGATTTATTATTATTGCTCGCTAGTTGATTATGCCATTGATATGAGTAAACTTGAGACCTAAGCGTTATTGCGAATGTGGTTAGTTATAATATTTGCTGAAAACTTGAATGCTGGCTTTACATATTTACAACAACAAGAGCAAACAGAGTTTGTAAAAGTTTTTCTTTATCACTTTCAGTTTGTCAACTGAATTGCTTGAGGCCAAGCAAAGGTTTAAGCTTGGGGGAGTTGATACGTCTCCGTCGTATCTACTTTTCCAAACACTTTTGCCCTTGTTTTGGACTCTAACTTGCATGATTTGAATGTAACTAACCAGGACTGACGCTGTTTTCAGCAGAATTACCATGGTGTTATTTATGTGCAGAAACAAACGTTCTCGAAATGACCTGAAACTTCACGGAGCAACTTTTTTGAAAATATAAAAAATACCTGCAAAAGATGAAGGCTAAGGGGCCCACCACCTGTCCACGAGGGTGGGGGCGCGCCCCTACCTCATGGGCCCCCTGGTGCCTCTCCGACTCCAACTCCAACTCTATATATTGTGTTTCGGGGAGAAAAAAATAAAAGAGAAGAATGCATCGTGTTTTATGATACAGAGCCGCTGCCAAGCCCTAAAACCTCTCGGGAGGGCTGATCTGGAGTCCGTTCGGGGCTCCGGAGAGGGGAATCCATCGCCATCGTCATCATCAACCATCCTCCATCACCAATTTCATGATGCTCACCACCGTGCGTGAGTAATTCCATCGTAGGCTTGCTGGACGGTGATGGGTTGGATGGGATCTATCATGTAATCGAGTTAGTTTTGTTAGGGTTTGATCCCTAGTATCCACTATGTTCTGAGACTGATGTTGCTATGACTTTGCTATGCTTAATGCTTGTCACTAGGGCCCGAGTGCCATGATTTCAGATCTGAACCTATTATGTTTTCATCAATATATGAGTGTTCTTGATCCCATCTTGCAAGTCTATAGTCACCTATTATGTGTTTATGATCCATTAACCCCGAAGTGACAATTATCGGGATACTTACCGGTGATGACCGTAGTTTGAGGAGTTCATGTATTCACTATGTGTTAATGCTTTGTTCCGGTACTCTATTAAAAGGAGGCCTTAATATCCCTTAGTTTCTGTAAGGACCCCGCTGCCACGGGAGGGTAGGACAAAAGATGTCATGCAAGTTCTTTTCCATAAGCACGTATGACTATGTTCGGAATACATGCCTACATTATATCAATGAACTGGAGCTAGTTCTGTGTCACCCTTGGTTATGACTATTACATGATGAACCGCATCCGGCATAATTCTCTATCACTGATCCATTGCCTACGAGCTTTCGATACATTGTTCTTCACTTATTTACTTTCCCGTTGTTATTGCTATCATCACTACAAAATACCAAAAACATTACTTTTACTACCATTACCTTTTGTTACCGTTACTACTACTATCATATTACTTTGCTACTAAATACTTTGTTGCAGATACTAAGTTTCCAGGTATGGTTGAATTGACAACTCAGCTGCTAATACTTGAGAGTATTCTTTGGCTCCCCTTGTGTCGAATCAATAAATTTGGGTTGAATACTTTACCCTCAAAAACTGTTGCGATCCCCTATACTTGTGGGTTATCACATAGCAAACGCGTAACTTTGCCCCTCCGATTCATCTGTCCGAAAACGCGGAACTCCGGGGATACTTTCCCAGATGTTTTCCCCCTTCGTCGGTATCACCTCCTGCTGCGTTAGGGCACACCTAGCACCGTTACTTGTCATATCATGCATCGATATGCATTTGTTTGCATTGTATTGATTGTTTCTTCCCCCTCTTCTCTCCGGTAGACTACGAGACTGACGCCACTGCTAGTGCCCCGTCCGACTATGTTGTTGACCACCCCTACTTGCCAGAGCAACCAGGCAAGCCCCCCCCCCCTTGATCACCAGATATCGCCTACTCTTCTCTCTACTGCTTGCATTAGAGTAGTGTAGCATGTTACTGCTTTCCATTAATCTTATTCTGATGCATAGCCTGTCATTGTTGCTACAACTGTTGATACCTTACCTGCAAACCTAAATGCTTAGTATAGGATGCTAGATTATCATCAGTGGCCCTACATTCTTGTCAGTCTGCCATGCTATACTATTGGGCCGTGATCACATCGGGTGATGATCACGGGTATATACTATACATACATACTATACATGTTGTGACTAAAGTCGGGTCGGCTCGTTGAGTATCTGCAAGTGATTCCGATGTTGGGGGCTGAAGGGGCAGGTGGTTCCACCCAATTAGTGGTGGGCCTAGGTTCCCGACGGCCCCCGACTGTTACTTTGAGGCGGAGCGATAGGGCAGGCGGAGACCACCTAGATGAGAGGTGGGCCTGGCCATGGTCGGCATTCGCGGTTACTTCAAAATAACATGCTTAACGAGATCTGGGTATTTGATCTGAGTCTGGCTACTGGCCTATACGCACTAACCAACTACGCGGGAACAGTTATGGGCACTCAACATCGTGGTATCAGCCAAAGCCTTCATGACGTCAGCGACTGAGCGGCGCGCACTGGGTTGGACCGCGTGACGCAACTTCCTTTGTAATGGAGGTTGCTAGGTCTGCTCTTGTAACACCCACGATGCGGCTATATCTCCCACGTGTCGGAGCACGACTTAGAGGCATAACCGCATAGTAGGCATGTCGCAAGAGTGGAAATCTTTACACATCCCATGTACTGAAAGAAAGGGATAAAGAGTTGGCCTACAATCGCCACTTCACACAATACATGAATATAGCATTACATCATCCATATACAATCAAGGTCCGACTACGGAACCAAATAAAGAAAGACAACCCCTAATGCAATAGATCCCCGATCGCCCCAACTGGGCTGCACTACTGATCGAAAGGAAACGAAACAACACAACGAACACGATCTTCATCGAGCTCCCACTTGAGCTCAGCTGCGTCATCTGCACTGGTATCAACGACACCTGCAACTGGTTTTGGAAGTAATCTGTGAGTCACGGGGACTCAGCAATCTCACACCCTCGCGATCAAGACTATTTAAGCTTATGGGTAGGAAAAAGGTAGTGAGGTGGAGCTGCAGCAAGCACTAAGCATATATGGTGGCTAACTTACGCAAATGAGAGCGAGAAGAGAAGCAAAGCACGGTCGTGAACTAGAAGTGATCCTGAAACTACTTACGTTCAAGCATAACACAAGAACCGTGTTCACTTACTGGACTCCGCCGGAAAGAGACCATCACGACTGCACACGCGGTTGATTCATTTTAATTAAGTTAAGTGTCAAGTTTTCTACAACCGGATATTAACAAATTCCCATCTGCCCATAACCGCAGGGACGTCTTTCGGAAGTTCAAAACCCTACAGGGGTGTCCCAACTTAGCCCATCACAAGCTCTCACGGTCAACGAAGGATATTCCCTCTCCCAGGACGACCTGATCAAACTCGAAATCCCGGTTACAAGACATTTCGACAATGGTAAAACAAGACCAGCAAGACCACCCGATGTGCCGACAAATCCCGATAGGAGCTGCACATATCTCGTTCTCAGGGCACACCAGATAAGCTAAGCGTACAGGAGCCAACGTAACCCAAGTTGCCAAGGGACAGGCCTGCACGGTGCTCTAGTTTGGACCAACACTTAGAGGAGCACTGGCCCGGGGGTTTAAAATAAAGATGAACCTTGAGTCCGCGAAACCCAAGGGAAAAAGGCTTAGGTGGCAAATGGTAAAACCAAGGTCGGGCCTTGCTGGAGGAGTTTTATTCAAGGCGAACAGTCAAGGGGTTCCCATTATAACCCAACCGCGTAAGGAACACAAAATCAAGGAACATAACACCGGTATGACGGAAACTAGGGTGGCAAGAGTGGAACAAAACACCAGGCATAAGGCCGAGCCTTCCACCCTTTACCACGTATATAGATGCATTAAAGTAAACAAGATATAATAATGATATCCCAACAATAAATATGTTCCAACAAGGAACAAACTCCAATCTTCACCTGCAACTAGCAACGCTATAAGAGGGGCTCAGCAAAGCGGTAACATAGCCAAACAACGGTTTGCTAGGAGAAAGTGGGTTAGAGGCTTGACATGGAAATATGGGAGGCATGGTATATCAAGTGGTAGGTATCGCGGCATAGCAATAGAGCGAGCAACTAGCAAGCGAAGATAGAAGTGATTTCGAGGGTATGGTCATCTTGCCTGCAAAGTTCTCCGAGTTGACGTAAGCTTGATCCTCGTAAGCGTACTCAACGGGTTCCTCGATCACGTACTCGTCTCCCGGCTCTACCCAAGGCAAGAACACAAGCAAAGGAAACCACAATCAACTACGGTGCAATGCGCAAGCAACATGATGCAAAACATGTCATGATATGCTGGATGTGATATGCAATGCATATGCGTGCTTCGGAAGGAAAATATTGAACCAGGCCTCAACTTGGCAAACCAAGAGTGCCGCTGGAAAGATGAGTTGACTTCGGTCGAAATCGATATAAAGATCACCGGAATCGGATGCACGGTTTGCAAATGGCAAGCAAAACAATGATGGCACACTTCTGCGATTAACAACACGATGCCATCTAGAATGCAACAATAAACTAAGCTACTACACTCCAACATAACAACAAAGCACATGGCAGTGATCTACTCAAGATTCTTGACAAAAGATGAACACTGAGCTACGGCTAAATCACACAAGAGCAGGTTCAAACAAGCATGGGAAAAATGCAAAAGATATCAGCATCACATACTTAGTGAAAATAAACATGTCAGGATTTAACATCAGGAAGCAATGTTTAGAGCAAGATAACAACATGCTACAGGAACAGGACATAGCAAAGCAAGGGATGGCATGAATCTACTCAAAGCATATAACAAAAGTCCCTTATTGACCATAAGCCAAAAAGGATCAGAAGATATGATGGCACCCATGTAAACATAGCAAGTTTCGTTAACAGATTCAGACTTAGCAGAAAACTGGAGATGGCATAAACAGAATTATGAAGGCATGTTTGCGAGCTCGATGCACTCAACACAAGGCATTGCATGACAAGCTAAGCATACTACCAGCAAGAAGACATGTTCAACAAGTTATACATGGCAAGAACAACCCCATAGCATGCATGGATCAACTACAACAACCTTGGCAAAATTGATTAAGACGTAAACAATCTGCCAGGAACATTTTATAGCAAAAGTAGAGCAAGATTGAGTCATGCTAGGGCACTGCATAAATGCAAACAGGGATATGGATGGATAGAGCACAACCATATTCCCAAATCATCCTTACTGGACATACTCAAAAGAAGTATGGATCTCACTGTAGCAACATGAAAACATGGCATAAAAATAACAGCAGACAGACTTAGTGAAATCCTAAGTCCCTGAAATCAGCAAAATCACGAGAGCTACTTTGCATGCTTGTGCTAGTCACCACATTGATCACAAAAATACATGGCATACACCCTTGTAAAGATGGCATGGCATAGCCCAAAACACATGTAGAGCTCATGCCCATATGCAGCACACAATAATCATGGCAAAAATGACAAATGCTCATAAACTGATAAGAATCAAGAACTAACATTTTATAGCACTCTTGCATCAGACATTTGGGCATCAAGAAGGCCTCAAACAAGCATGATGCAATGGAACACAATGAAGAGCACATCCATATGAACATTTTGATATCTCATATGCACAAAATGGACCACCGAGCACAAAGTTATGGCATGATGAAGGGAGCATCAGAACATACAATTTTTGGGACTTAGCAGAATTTTACCCCGCGAAAACTGGATGAGGAGGTCCCGGGACGGAGAGATCCGGGGACGCGGTGTTGTTTGGTTCGGGCACCCGGTGGATCTGATCCACCTAGGCCGAATCTAGCCGGTGCGAACTCCGACGATGCGGGCGGTTCCGGCGAGGGGCGGCAGAGGGCGGCGTGAGGACGAGGCGACGGGGCCGATGAGCTGCGGGTGGCGCGCGCGGAGGAGCGGGGCGGCGCGGTGGCAGAGGCAAAGCGTGGTAGGCGTCGACGAGCGGTGGTCGGCGGCGATGCTGCGAAGGCGAAGCAGCGGGCAGCAGAGGATGCGGCGGCCGGAGCGCTGCCGCGCAGGGCGGCGCACGGCGAGGATCCGCAGGCGGCGACCGGGCGAAGGGTGGCGGCGCAAGCAGCGGGAGGAGGCGGCTCGGTTGCGGGGCCGGCGACGCGCGGCGGCCGGTGGAGGAGGCGCGCGGGCGCGCGCGGGCCGGGCGGCGGCGCGGACGGGCTCGCGCGGGCCCCGGATGGGCTCCGCGGGCCGCGGGGCGGTGGGACAGCGGCGTGTCGACGTGGCGCGATAGGATTGGCCCGGGGCGGAGGCGGACATGTCCGGCGGTGGAGTGGACATGTCCGGTGCGCGGAGGAGGAAGACAGTTAGGGTTACATCCGCGAAAATTCGGGGGGAGGTGCAAATATATAGGTAGAGGGAGCTAGGAGAGTCCAAATGGAGTGCGGTTTTCGGCCACGCGATCGTGATCGAACGACAGAGAGGATGGAGGGGGTTTGGATGGGTCATTGGGCCACTTTGGAGGGGTGTTGGGCTACAACACACACGAGGCCTTTACGGTTCCCCGGTTAACCGTTGGAGTATCAAACGAACTCCAAATGGCACGAAACTTGATAGGCGGTCTACTAGTGGCGTACCAAGGCCGCTTGGCAAATCTCGGTCCATTCCGAGAAAGTTTAACACCCTCTCACGAAAAGAGGCAAAAGGGGGCGCCGGAGGACATAGGAGTCTTGGATCGAGAAACGGACAACGGGGAAAATGCTCGGATGCATGAGACGAACACGTATGCAAATGCGATGCACATGATGACATGATATGAAATGCATGGCATGCAAACAAATGACAAGGAAACAACAACGAATAACTGGAAGACACCTGGCGCATTGGTCTTGGGGCGTTACAGCTCTCCGGCCGCCCTCGCAACGTGCAGGTGTGCAATGGGCGATGGGCCTAGACCCCTGCGCCATAGGAGTTAGACCGGCGTGCTGACCGCTATGTTGTGCCTAGGTGGGGCTGCGATGTGTTGATATTCCGAGGCCGGGTATGACCCAGGAAAGTGTGTCCGGCCAAAGGGGATCGAGCATGTTGGGAAATGTGGTGCATCCCTGTAGGGAAGTTAATCTATTCGAATAGCCGTGATCTTCGGTAACAGGACGACTTGGAGTTGTACCTTGACCTTATGAAAACTAAAACCCGACATTTGGGTGGTATTAGGATCTTTTACTCCTCGTCTATACTCTGGGACTCTGATCTCTCTTCTATTCAGGTTAAATGATTTTACTAAATCTGACTCTAGGTTCTCGTAACTACTTCTTCTAGAGAGCCCCTTATTACAGATGATTGCGTGCTGCACCAGAAGGTTCCGAAGATACCCTATGATGTTCTCTTGCGACTTCGTGCCATCGCTTTTGCAATTCCCTTCCATCGATAGACCCCTATGGATAGAGATGTACACTTGCCATTCATACAACCATCCCCTGTTGATCTTGTCATTACAAGATACCCTGAAATCCTGTCTATTATTCTGAGAATATTTTGTGCCACTGCCCTTGCAGTTCTTTGCAACTTTAAGACCCCTACGAATACTTTCTCGCACTTATCAAGTATCCGCCCATCCCCAGTTGATTATGTGTTTCACTAAGGTTTTCAAAATACTATTCGATCTTCCGAAAATCCTTAGTAGCTTATTGCTCTTCAAATTCTTGCTTGCTTGCATTATGGTTAATCCCATAAGTATAGTAATCTTATTGGTAGCCTTTGTCACTATCATTTTGAGTCCATTTATTCAATATGTTGTGAATGCTCGCGATCCTCAATCAGATCCTAGAAGTCATCCTTCCAGCTCAGATGCCATTTTACACATGAGCTGGATCTCGACCAATCAAATTGCCCTCGATTGTACCCCTAAGGCTATTCAACTTATCCATCCTTAATCAGAACATTGCTTCTGATCCCTTGTCTTGGAATTCATAATTTCTTTGCAATTGAGCTTTGAGTTAGTCAGTTGTTTCTATAATCTGACCTCCTTGCATTCTTTCTTCCTCTGGTTGAGTACCGATGCTCACATCAGACCCCTTGTGGACCACCAGACCCTTTGTCGGATTGTATCCGACCATGTCCTTCATATTCAAATAACCTTGTGAGCCTTTCCACGGATATATAAAGCCTTTGGTATATATCCTCTGCTTTCTCAACCATGCTCTGTTTTCGAGCTGGTGGTATTTACTATTGAAGCTTGTGGTATATGTTTCCATGATACCCTGATGGTTTGAACCTATGCCTTCCTTAATATGTGTGAACTCGAAAGTTTTCACAAGTCATACTCTTCTAGTATTTTGCTAGATAAAATTTCAACACTACAACTTCTTCGAAAGTGAGAGGTGAATGGAAGGTTATACATTGAAGAAGTGGGAGTCGACCTTGAACTTTGTGTTTATGCCCATGGACACAATGTAGATCCTACCATAGAAGCTTCTGGTAATAATAACTATTTCGTTGATATTATATCATTTGGTATCTGTGAATTGATCCTATGGAATCGTGGTTCCGACCATATTTTCTCTTTGATCCCATTTCTCGGACAAGTTAAAGCACTTGTCTTTTGCAAGTCAATACACCAGCCCAACCTCTACTTTGATCTATTGTCGAGTATTACCATCTGTTATGTTAAGAATGTCGTGAGAATTTCACCACCTCTTAAGAAATTCTTGATGCAGTGATGCTTCTCGCCATCACCATTCTTTCTTGCCCCCGTGTTGAGTGAACTCTGTTCTGAGAATTTAATATCTCTAGCAACCCTATTGTTTCAAAGTGAATGGCCGATAGTTTCTTATCGAGTCACCATTCTAACATTGATCGTGCCACCCAACCCATATTTCGGGAGCACCTTTCAATCAAATGATTAATTATGTATGTTTTTCCTCCAGCATACCTCATTATATCATTTGATATGACAGTTGTTACCTCCTTGTTCACATAATTGTGGAGATCTATCTTTTTGGAAATCTCGATGAATTGTCGCTGAGTCCATCAGCCACCTCCTCATCCTCTTCTTGGTTTAATGATGAACTCTTGTTTTGGAACTTGCTTCTACAGTTCATTTCCCGATAATCTTATAAGATCATCTCGTCGATTTGTGTTGCACCTCTCCTTCTCAGGCATCCAGAGTCTGAGGTATCCTGACACCAATCAGATCTGAATCTAGGTCAGATGTGATGGTTGGAACATATTTCCAGGAGTTATAACTTCTTTACATGACCGGGTAAGGTGATGTCATGCCTAGCACACCTGACCGGAGGACCTATTGTTATAGTTTCCTTTTTCACAAGGTTAGTTGTTCTTCCATGAGGAAATTGTAAGACCTATTCTACAAGTTGTTCCTGATGGATCCTTTGTGTATCCAAAGTCTGATCTTTACCCGGTGACCATGTCAATGCTATCTCGAAGCATGTCTGTGGTACTCCGATTTTCAACAAGAACATTTGAAGCCCAATGTTGGATGTTTCCTGCTCAAATTATCCAAACACCGCTGTATGGGTAATGTCATGAAATTTCTCTCCCCTTACCTAAAGAGTTTTCTACATTATATCCTGTCATGGATATCATGCTCTGCTTGTCCTTCCGAAGGATATACCCTTGAAATATGTGTTTAAACACATTTTCCTTTCCATTGTTCTGTTTAATCTGATAATCATATTTTCCTTTCCATTTGTTGGGTTAATGTTTCTTGTGATCTATATGATTTAAGCAGTAATAATTCACTGATTATGGAAACACCTCGGTGTACAACTCTGTCAGTGAGACCCTGTTTCTACTGTTGATGACTTACCGGTAACCGTCAATGGACGAGAACTTTGCCTATTGGTCCGCCTCATTCAATGAGCAGGAAAATGGTTCTCTTCATCCCTCGACCTTGGTACGGATGTTGCTGCCGACATAACCGACAGACTATCCTCTGACATGCCTTGCTTACATGATCGTGCAAGATGACACCGCTCCTCCTACTTTTAACCCACATGGTGGGCCCATAACCCACCGTTCCACAGGATCGAAACCTAACTCTCCTATACACCCATGTTGCCAAAGATATTCCTCGTGCTTGGCTCCGTATGTATGTCATGGGCCACCTTCGTAGTGGTCTATTTTGGTATCAGATACAAGATTCATTCTTCGACGCTTTGAACACCTTTCACTCTGCTTCAGACATCGAACGATTGTCTATCCACTTGCAACTCCTTATTGTACCTTCTTACTTTGCTCTCGATGTCTTTCATTTGTTCAACTCGAGAGATACTCATCTGTTCATTCATGGGATACCCCACCCCTTATAGCATTCTATCCATGTCGAGCTGCCCCTTACCTATTTGTAAGTACGATGGAGTTCCTGAAGGAAGGAGGCTGACTTCATCATGATGAACTGAAGCAGAGAAATAAAGACATCAACATAAGGGATCAACTTCTTCGAGACGAGCAAGCAAGACCGAGAAGACCCGATAGATTCGATACCAAACCTTTCCCCCTTACACTACCTCTTAAATCTCGGGACGAGATTTCTTGTAGTGGAGGAGAATTGTGACGCCCGGATAATTAAGCTACAGTGATCCCCCGCTAATGATTCCACGTCACCTCAGTTACTGTTGATAAACTCTCGATAGTTCAAAAACGATTCAAAATCCAAATTCAAAAACAAGTCAAACAACTAAAGTTTTCAAAAGTCAAAACTAAAATGTTCTTTGTGACAACTAATTCATAAGATATATTGGTGGAGAAACCAAGTCTTTATAAAATGCTTAAATGCACTAAACTAATTATATCATTAGCTAAAACCAAAAATTAAATTCTTTTTATAATATATAAAATATTAAACTAATTTATTTGGGAGCCCAAGTTATTGTGGCATTAGCATAAGCAGTAACACTAATTTAGAACTAAATTTATATTTTATAAAACTATAGCAAATAAAAAAATATAAAACTAAAAGAAAACGGAAAAAAAATAAGAAAAGGTAAAAGGAAACAAA
>NC_041390.1:130353134-130354826 GCF_002162155.2 Triticum dicoccoides | reverse complement strand
AACTAGGCCACTAGGTCGACCCAGCCCCAGGCCAATAACCCCCTCCAGGGGGCACCGAAACCCTAACCCCGCTAACACATGATCCCCACTCTCCCCCTCTCCCCATTTTGGATCGTGATCGAGCGGCGCCCGATGCCACGCTTGCGTCGTCGCTCGCTTCCTCCAGCGCCACCTTGCCCCCGCCGTGCTTGCCGCGCCCGACGCCTCGACCTCATTGTCGTCGTCGCCTGCCGTCGCTATTGTCTCCTCGCCCCCTCCTCTCCCTCGTGCGACGCTCGCCTGAAGACGCAGCCACGCCTTGTCGACGACCTGACGCCGTCGCCCGTTATCACCGCCACCTCGTCGCGCGTCCCCGTCCTCCTCCTCGACACCCGCTACCATAGTCCCTACGCTCGCGCGGTGAGGCCCCGGCCTCTTCTCTCTCCCTCGCCCCGCGCTCACCACGCCCCCGTCGCACCCACAACCACGCCTTCGCGCGCGTGCCCGCGTCTGGACCATGCACGCATCACCGCGCCCGTGTGGCCTCTTCACCTCTTGTCGCGCGCTCGCGCCACCCACCGCGTGCGCTGCCTTCTGGTCGGCACCGTCCCTCGTAAGCCCCACGCTGCACGACCCTGTCGCTGCGCAGACCGCCCGCGCCCAGCGCCGCTGCTGGCCGTGCCCTCCACCCGGCTCTGCTGCTGCCGCCGCTCGCCCTCGGATCCCGCCTACCGCGCTGCTCTGCTCCTTGTGCCGCTCCTCACGCGAGGCCCGCGCCTTCCTGGTTCGACGCCGTGGCCACTGCCACGCCTGCCGTGGCCGCTGCCGCGCCCGCTGTCCCGCTCCAGCCACTCCGGCCCCAACGCCCTCCCGTCCTTCTCCGACGACCGCTCGCACACCCGCGGCCTCGCCTCTGCTCTACCCGCCGGCTCCCTCCGCCTCCGCGCCGCTCCGGCTGCCTGCTGGTGTCGTGGCCGCCGGCGCTGGGCGGCGCCCGTTGCGGCTGCGCCCAAGGCGCCCTCCCCTTGCCTGTGTGCCCGCAACCACCGCCCGACGCCCGTGACCCGACGCCCGTTAAGGCCTTTGGCCCTATGACAAACGGGCCCCAGCCCAGAACGTTTTTTTAGAAAAAAAAGAAGGATAAAAAAAGTAAAATAAAAATAAATAAATAATAGTTCAATTAATTAATTAAGTTAATTAATCATGTTTAATTAATCTAATTAACTAGTTAGTTTAATTAAACAATAATTAGATTAGCTAAAACCTAATTAAACTAAACAGAGTATGACAGGTGGGTCCCACACATCAGTTTAACCCAGTCAACACCCTATTGACTGCTGACGTCATGCTGATGTCAGCATGCACTGTTTTGGATAATGTTGAATTAAAATAATTAAATAAATGCTAAAAATGATTTAAGTCTTTTAAAATCAATATAAAATAAACCGTAGCTCGGATGGAAAAACTTTGTACATGAAAGTTTCTCAGAACGACGAGACGAGTCCGGATACGTAGCCCGTTCGTACGCCACGCATCCCTAGCATACCAAACACGTAACTTTACCCCTCCTATTCATATGTCCGAAAATGTGGAACTCCGGGGATACTTTCCCGGATGTTTTCCCCCTTCGCCGGTATCACCTCCTGCTGCGTGAGGGCACACCTAGCATCGTTACTTGTCATGTCATGCATCGATATGCATCTGTTTGCATTG
>NC_041390.1:130343095-130352731 GCF_002162155.2 Triticum dicoccoides | reverse complement strand
CGAGACTGACGCCGCTGCTGGTGCCCCGTCCGACTACGTTGTTGACGACCCCTACTTGCCAGAGCAACCAGGCAAGCCCCCCCCCCTTAATCACCAGATATCACCTACTCTTCTCTATATTGCTTGCATTAGAGTAGTGTAGCATGTTACTGCTTTCCGTTAATCCTATTCTGATGCATAGCCTATCATTGTTGCTATAATTGTTGATACCTTACCTGTAATCCTAAATGCTTAGTATAGGATGCTAGATTATCATCAGTGGCCCTACATTCTTTTCAGCCTGCCATGCTATACTATCGGGCCGTGATCACGTCGGGTGATGATCACGGGTATATACTATACATACATACTATACATGTTGTCACTAAAGTCGGGTTGGCTCGTTGAGTACCCGCAAGTGATTCCGATGTTGGGGGATGAAGGGGCAGGTGGTTCCACCCAGGTAGTGGTGGGCCTAGGTTCCCGACGGCCCCCGACTATTACTTTGAGGCGGAGCGATAGGGAAGGCGGACACCACCTAGGTGAGAGGTGGGCCTGGCCCTGGTCGGCGTTCGCGGTTACTTCAAAATAACACGCTTAACGAGATCTAGGTATTTGATCTGAGTCTGGCTACTGGCCTATACGCACTAACCAACTATGCGGAAACAATTATGGGCACTCGACGTCGTGGTATCAACCGAAGCCTTCGTTACGTCAGCGATTGAGCGGCGCGCGCTGGGTTGGACCGCGTGACGCAACTTCCTTTGTAATGGAGGTTGCTAGGTCTGCTCTCCGGCCGCCCTCGCAACGTGCAGGTGTGCAATGGGCGATGGGCCCAGACCCCTGCGCCATAGGAGTTAGACCGGCGTGCTGACCTCTCTGTTGTGCCTAGGTGGGGCTGCGACGTGTTAATCTTCCGAGGCCGGGTATGACCCAGGAAAGTGTGTCTGGCCAAAGATGATCGAGCGTGTTGGGAAATGTGGTGCACCCCTGCAGGGAAGTTAATCTATTCGAATAGCCGTGATCTTCGGTAACAGGACGACTTGTAGTTGTACCTTGACCTTATGAAAACTAAAACCGGATACTTAATAAAACACATCCTTCCAAGTGCTAGATACAACTGGTGGTCTCTCTCTCACAGGGCGACGAGGGGAGGATCATCGGTTAGGATTATGCTATGCGGAGATACTTGGTGAACTTACCATCTACTCTCTTCTTCTTCTGCAAGATGGAGGTTACCAGAAGCGTAGTCTTCGAAAGGACTAGCTATCCCCCCTTATTTCGGCACTCTGCAGTTTAGTCCACATATGCTACCCTTTTCCATTTGCTACCAATGCATACATATGTAGTGTAGCTCCTTGCTTGCGAGTACTTTGGATGAGTACCCACGGTTGCTTTGCTCCCCCCTTTCCCCCTTTCTATACCCGATTGCTGCGACCAGACGATGGAGTCTAGGAGCCAGACGCCACCGTCGACGACGACTCCTACTACACTGGAGGTGCCTACTACTACATGCAGACCGCTGACGACGACCAGGAGTAGTTTAGGAGGATCCCAGGCAGGAGGCATGCGCCTCTTTCGCTCTGTATCCCAGTTTGTGCTAGCCTTCTTAAGGCAAACTTGTTTAACTTATGTCTGTACTCAGATATTGTTGCTTCCGCTGACTCGTCTATGATCGAGCTCTTGTATTCGAGTCCTCGAGGCCCCTGGCTTGTAATATGATTCTTGTATGACATATTTTATTGGTAGAGTTGTGTTGTGATATCTTCCCGTGAGTCCGTGATCTTGATCGTACACGTTTACGTGTATGATTAGTGTACGGTCAAATCGGGGGCGTCACAACGTCGCCGCCCGCACAGCCGAAGTCGTGGACCACTAGCACCAATGGCCGTTGCCCGCCGAAGAGGCAATGCCGTCCACACCGCTGAAGGCCGCCGCCCCGGCATCCACCCACCGCACACATCCCGTTAAAACATGGAGAGCGACCTAC
This sequence comes from Triticum dicoccoides, assembly GCF_002162155.2. Classification (NCBI taxonomy): domain Eukaryota; kingdom Viridiplantae; phylum Streptophyta; class Magnoliopsida; order Poales; family Poaceae; genus Triticum; species Triticum dicoccoides. The sequence goes on along the minus strand of NC_041390.1, from coordinate 130,350,762 downwards.
ACCGCCTCCACCAGGAAGCACCACACCGCGAACACCCAAGCCAGGCAGGACGCGGCAAGGCCACGCCGGCCAGATCCGAACGGATCCGGCGAACCCCAGCCCACCAGCCGTCAGATCAGAGTATGGCTCCGATCCTAGGGCCGAGGCGGCCAGATCTAGAGCCGTCCCAGGCGACCAGACGCGGGGCGACAACACCGGCGGCAGCCGCCGCAGAGGGCCGGCCTCGGCGGCCACCAGGGAGTAGGGGAAGCGGGCGGCGGCGCCGCCCGATGCGGGGTGGGTGGAGGGCCCTCCAGAAGTCGAGGCGGGTGCGCAGGGAAGCCCCGCCGCCGCCTACTGTCGCGCGGGCAAGCCCGACGACGGAGGAGGAGGAGACGGGGGACTGGCGGCGCCTAGGTTTTTGCCCCCCGAGTCGCCCGAGAGCGGACATCGCAGGGGGGCACCTTAAAATGGGGGAGAATTTCACTTCCCCGGCCTCTATTCCAACTAGGGATGCATACGGCCATTTTTAGTATGAGTACCAAGATAAACATGGTCCTCAGATTTGTTTTTTAAATGAATATTAAGATATTTTTTGATGAGTGGTTTCATCACACACCAAACTTGATTCTCAATAAAAGGTGGAAAAAACCCTGTGCATCGCTTGTCAATTCTAGGAATTAAACTCGGGTCGTTAGGCTGCACAACCGCATGCCCAACCACTTAGCCAAGCCTCTCTTTGCAATTTGACCCATCATAGAGCATCTTTTTTTCTTTCTTTTCTTTTTCTCTCTCCTCCACCAATCACATGAATGTGATCGGACATATAAGGAAAAAAATGAATGACATGACTGCGTGGACGGATAAATAAGGAGTTGAAACAGACACGCTCAGACACTGACCGGGCACATCGGCAGACGTTTGATAGGCCGAATTTGCCGAATTTGCGCAATCCAGTTGTAGATGCCCTAAGGTGGTACAGTTGGAGAGTTGCTCAAGACGTTCATACCTTTTAAAGTTGCATACTTGCCACAATGTTGATGGCGACTCAATCAAAGTCATTTTCTTACATCTTGCATTACACGAAGCTTTTCCCTACCCCGAATTGGCTGCTTCGCATCCTAAGCAATCATGCTTGTGTCTTTGTTGGCTTTCATCTCCCTCTATCTTGTACTGGTCGTCGTATGTTGCCCCATAGGAACATGTGATTGTGCGCTTGTCATGTCCCATTCTTCACTAGCAAACACACAATTATTTGAGGAATGCCACCGGGACATTAGTGGCATATAATTGGGACGAGCACTACCACTTGCGCACGTTGACAAATGAAAGGATAACGCTAAAGCTGATGTATACTACTTCCTTCGTTAACTATTATAAGACGTTCTATTTTTTTTCGATTCTGACATATATAGACGCATTCAGCATAATTATTCACTTATTTTAGTCTGATTGAAATATCTGAAACAACTTATATTTATGAACGGAGGAAGTAGGAGTGTACAGTTTTTTTTAACGCGCCGTTTCATGCCCATAGTATGAGAAAAAAATAGTCTGTCAAAAATTATAAAATAACACGCCTTTCAAGACTTATCTTTGATCAGAGCTTTTTCGCTGCAATATGTCGGATACATGAACTTTTTCATGAGCACTTTCAGTCGTATATCAATTTTGTATTAGATAATAAAAAAATCAATGTATAATTGGACTAACTGTTGATCAAAGTAAAAATCTTGTGACCCGAGGATGGCCACACAATCCTTTCCGCCGCCTGTGCTTACAGATAATGAGATGGTCCAACACCTATACAAGGATTGTCCTTTCTCTCAAGAGGTGTGGAGATTGGTAAACGTGCGCCCCGCTTCCAGGATGGCACTCATTGCGGGTGAACTCGCCCAAACAGTACCCATGTCTTTTGATTATCGCTATCTGTATCGTCTGTATCTGTAGCCGGGTGCAAATTTCTTCCCCTATCCATATCCGCCAGGGTAAACTATACCCGCCTCCGAGTGCATTTTACAATAGTCACACACATTTCAGTGGCCTTATGAACAATTTCACTTCTAACATACTTCATGTTTTATTTCTCTTTCAGTTCTTCCAGACTTCATATGATAGTTTCTTTTATCATCACTTCATACGGACTCGAAACGGCGCGTTAAAAAAAACTGTACACTCCTACTTACTAGGTTCGGACACTGAGGACAGTGTAGAGCTTATGACAGTACCCATGAATAATGATGAAGTGAATCAATTAGGAATTTCGGCTATACAAAATTTATGTGATAATCTAATGCCACCCTCGAAGGTCGATGGGGACTTACTAGGTTCGGACACTGAGGACAGTGTAGAGCTTATGCCGGCGGCAGATTGTATCCCCAGTCACCCTGTTGACGTAGATACATTAAATGTAGAGGGTAAACCCAAACGGTCCTGGAGAAGGAAGATTTATCCGACTTCGGCTGTTCGGAGGAGTACTAGGATTAAACTTAAAAAGAAATTCCACGACGACCTATGAGAGGAATCTTTTGGAATAGCAGAGGTCTAGCTGACTTGGCTAAAAGAAGGTTCCTTGCAGATACATCGGTAGAACAGCAGCTCGATTTTATCGCACTACTCAAAACCGGTAGAGATAATTTTACCTCACAATTCCTCGGAACTCTGTCTGGTGGAATTGATTTTGACAGGCACTGTCTACTCCCTAGAGGAAGATCCGGTGGGATATTACTAGGGGTTAGATGTGAAACACTTGAGGTGCTAAATGTGGTCAGGGGAGATTTTGCGGTTAAGTTTCGGGTGAGATCAAAGTTAGATGGCTTCTGTTGGTCGCTTGTCGTGGTGTATGGAGCAGCCCAACCCGAACTCAAACCAGATTTCCTAGCTGACTTAGTCAGGATATGTGGAGATGAAAATCTTCCCATCTTAGTTGGTGGAGATTTTAATATTATACGGAGGCGAGATGAGAAGAACAACGATAACTTCGATGGGCGATGGTCCCTTATGTTTAATATGATCATCGAAAGCCTCAATTTGAGGGAGACTGAGCTTACTGGAAGACAATACACTTGGGCTAATTCGCTACCTATTCCGACTTATGAGAAGTTGGATCGGGTTCTGGCTAGTATTGAATGGGAACAGAAATACCCATTGGTGTCGGTTCATGCGATGCAGAGGGCAGTCTCAGACCACACACCGTTATTCGTGGACTCGGGAGAGGCAACACATACCAGTAATAAGAATTTGTTCTCTTTCGAACTAAGCTGGTTTGAAAAAGAAAACTTTTTGGCCATCATTGCACGTGAATGGTCAAAGCCTATTGCTGGACAAACAAGCATGGAGATATGGCAGAACAAGATCCGTCATCTAAGACAATTTCTTAGGTGTTGGGCAAGGAACGAGAGTGGCATTTACAAAAAGGAGAAAGAAAGGCTCCTTCAATTAATTGATTCCCTGGACATTAAAGCGGAGGGGACACTGCTAGACGTAAATGAACAGGCCATGAAATCTGAAGCAGAGCAAAGCCTACGAGTCCTTATGAGAGAAGAGGAACTCAAATGGGCATTGCGGGCTAAGACTCTCAAGGTTGTTCATGGAGACGATAATACACAATTCTTTCATATGATTGCAAATGGAAAACATAGAAAGAATAAAATAATTCAGCTCGAGCAGGATGAAGGAACCATTGTAGGACATGAAAACCTTAAACTATATATCTCCAATTACTATAAACAATTATTCGGGCCACCGGCAGAGAGCACGGTGTCCATGAATGAGTCTGACACTGGAAATATTCCTCGGCTCATGACAGAACAGAATGAGACCCTAACTACGCCTTTCACTGAAAAGGAAGTTCTGGATGCCATAACACAAATGAAACCGAATAAAGCAGCGGGACCAGACGGGTTTCCTGCGGAGTTTTATAAGAAATGTTGACATATCATTAAAGACGACCTGATGCCTATGTTCCACGATTTGTTTAATGGGCATCTAGAACTGTTCCATATAAACTTTGGTACGATTACTCTATTACCAAAGAAAGAAGGGGCGATTTGTATCGAGCAGTTTAGGTCGATATGTCCCTTAAACGTGAGTTTCAAGATATTCACGAAGGTGGGGACAAATCGGCTGACGCGGATCGCCCATTCTGTGGTTCAAGAGAGTCAGACGGCCTTCATGCCTGGTAGACACATCCTAGAAGGGGTAGTGGTTCTACATGAAACGATCCACAGACTCCATTCGAAGAAACTAGATGGGGTTATCTTTAAAGTGGATTTCGAAAAGGCTTATGATAAAGTGAAATGGACCTTTCTTCAGCAAGCTATGCGCATGAAAGGTTTTTCTGAAGCTTGGAGGAGCCAAGTGGATTCTCTTTTCCAAAAAGGTAGTGTCGGTATTAAGGTTAACGATGATATAGGCCACTATTTTCAGACGCGCAAAGGGTTGAGGCAAGGGGATTCAATGTCTCCGCTCTTGTTTAATATAGTGGCAGATATGTTGATCGTGCTTATTCGCAGGGCTAAGGAGAATGGCCTAGTAGATGGTTTAGTTCCCCATCTGGTGGATGGTGGAGTATCGATTCTACAATACGTAGACGACACTATTATATTCATGGAGCATGATGTTGAAAAAGCTCGGAATATGAAATTGGTTTTATGTCTCTTCGAGCAATTATCGGGACTAAAAATAAACTTTAACAAAAGTGAGTTATTTTGCTTGGGTAGGGCCAAAGATGAGCAAGATACTTACAAAAATTTGTTCGGTTGTGAACTAGGGTCAATGCCATTTAGCTATATGGGCATACCTATTCATCATCGGAAATTATCCATTAAGTAGTGGAAGTGCATCGAGGATCGAATTGAAAAGAAGCTAAGTTGTTGGAAAGGCAAGTTAATGTCCTACGGTGGTCGACTAGTACTCATTAACTCTGTCCTGACAAGTATGCCGATGTTTCTGCTCTCCTTTTTGAGGTACCTAAAGGGGTAAGGAGACTAGACTTCTTCCGATCTCGATTCTTCTGGCAGTCTGATGAGGCCAAGAAGAAATACCGCTTAGCTCGCTGGGATATATTATGTCGACCTAAGGATCGGGGGGGGGGGGTCTCGGCATTGAGAACCTGGAGATTAAGAATAAATGTCTTTTGAGAAAATGGCTTTTCAGGCTTTCCGTAGAGAACGACGGGATGTGGGCACAAATTTTACGAAACAAATATCTACAGTCCAAAACTCTAGCACAAGTTAACGCGAGGCCATCTGATTCGCCTTTCTGGAAAGGCCTAATGAGAACTAAAGACCTATTCTTTCGTAGAACCAAATTCGTTATTGGCAATGGGATGTCAACACGATTTTGGGAGGATACATGGCTAGGGGGGACGCCTTTAGCCATTCAATATCCAAGTCTATATAATATTGTCCAACGTAAGGAAGATTACGTTGGCACGATATTACAATCGGTACCTCTAAATATTCAGTTTAGACGATCTTTGGTTGGGGAGAGATGGAATTCATGGATACATCTGATACGGAGAGTGATGGATGTACAATTAACCGACCAATCGGATTCATTACATTGGACACTGACCAAGAATGGCTCATTCACGGTCAAATCATTTTATTTAGACCTAATTAACTCTGGCCTCCTCCCGAGATTCATTCATATCTGGAAAGTTAAGGTCCCCTTGCGTATCAAAATTTTCATGTGGTTCGTACATATACAAGTGATTCTCACCAAAGACAATCTCTTAAAATTACATTGGGTAGGCAGCTCATGATGTTGTTTTTGTGATAATAATGAAACAATACAACACCTTTTCATCGATTGTCCTTTGGCTAAACTTTTATGGTGCACTATTCATATAGCTTTCAACATTGCCCCTCCAATTAACATTGAATCGTTGTTTGGGACGTGGTTAGATGGGGTGGATTGCAATACTGCGACTCATATTCGAGTTGGAATGTGTGCTTTTTTGTGGGCTATATGGAACTGCAGGAATGATATGATCTTTAACAGGCAATAATTTTTAAACTTCTTGCAGGTTATCTTCAGAGCTACTGCATGGATCCGTACGTGGTCCTTACTCACTCCTATGGAATCCAGGGAGCCGCTGGTTACTGGGTGCAACCAATGGGAGATGGTAGCACGGGTTATATTCAACCGATTTGGATGGCGGTCGCTTAACAGGATAGGAGTTTAGGTCTCTAGTCCTGTTATCATCATCGGTTGTAATCTTGAGGTCTTTTATTGCTTTGTCATCCTGTTCCTTTTGCGAGCTGTAATACTTTGGATACTATTTGTTTTTTGAGACTTTTAATAATATGGCTGCATGCATCGTTCAGATGCAAAGGCCGGGGGCACGCCTCCTTTTCCAAAAAAAAATCCCTTCATATGGAAGTTCTATTTCAGTTCTAGAGATTTCCACCTGAACAAATCACAAGAAAATTTAGGTTTGCTCAGCGTCGCGCACATGATAACAAGCTTCTTTCATGTGCATATCATAATCAAATCGACCTCCTATGGGGCTTCATTGCTACTGAAATTTTCAGAAAACAATCGGGAAGGCTCCTATCCAATTCATACACATTCACAAAGAAATGGCAGCGAAAGTGAGAAATTCACTAAATAGGACAGTTCCTGGTCTTTATTTAGTATGATATACAAGTATGCAGGTAGGAATTCTTCATTCACATCCCCGTATACGCTCCACTTGATGGGTACAAAAATCATTTTATAAGTTACTAAGCTCCCAAGAAATAAAGTTATGTGGTGCGGCGAGGGTATGGGGTGTGGGGGCAACGTTGTCAGCAGTTGGGCGCTGCTTATGTTGCGGGCTGTCCACCTGGGAATAACGTGTAGTGGCCTTTAGACTCTTCTTCACATGTCAATTCAGGATACCACGAACAAAGAGAGCCTTCACCTTAAACAAAACAAAACCCCTATCGCCTCACAAATGGGTCAAACATGGAGATGGCGGTTGAGTTTTCGCATTGGTGACAACGGACATGAAGCATGTGCCTCCTTTCCACCTCTCGTACTGCGCACTCTCTCCCCTCTTCCTCTCTCTTGACTCAAAAGTGAGTGGCGGCGGACAGTCTCACCCCTATCTCTCTGACCATGGCAAAAGGAGAGTCGACAGCGATGACTCATGGACGGTGTGTGGTTCCGCAGAGGTTACGATGTGCGACAGTGGATCTGTTCCGGGTAGGATACGGCGAGGGCTACGATTTTTCGGGCTCTCTCTTCTTTGCATTGATTTCTCTGGAACTGGTCCATGAATGTTGCTGGTGCGTGTAGTGCTCATATTTATATATGAGATAGCCAACGTGGAAGCTAGTTGATTCCCCTCAGCTCTATTCAGATTGTTCAAAGCATGATTGCATTCCCTATAACTTGGACCAATGGTTCCAAAGATTTATTTGAGGTGATGTGTGAAATGTTTCAACGTACCTATAATTTTTTTATTGTTTTATGCTATAAAAACACTACTTTTGAATACTTGTTGTAGCAATTCTTATTATTATTTTGACCTAACCAATTAAGTTTGTGCCCAGAGACAGTTTCTATTTTCTGCATGTTTTGATTTTCATAAAATTCATAGTTACGGAGCTCAAAATACCATGGGGATTGTTGTAGATTTTTTTAGAAGACAAAAGTTCCAGAAAGTGCCGGGAGCGGCCAAGGGGGCACCCTCGTGG
>NC_041390.1:130338649-130342758 GCF_002162155.2 Triticum dicoccoides | reverse complement strand
TTGGCACCACCGTATGATGTTTGTTTTGCCTATAAATGCTAAAAATCCCGAAACCCTCCATACCATTTTTGCGTGCTTTTTCCGCCGCAGCAAGTTCCTGCTCTGGGGAAATCCAATATGAAGACCTATTCCGGCACCCTACCGGAAGGGGAATCCATCGCCGGGGCCATCTTCATCAACCTTGTTGCTCGATTACCATGTGTGAGTAGTTTCCTTAGGACCTTAGAGACCATAACAGTAGCTAGATGACATCCTCTCTTCCCTATGATTTAATTTAAAGTTCATGTGAGCTGCCTCACATGATCGGGATCCATATGATGTAATCAGTGGTTGTGTTTGTTGGAATATGATGAATTGTCACTCTATGATCAAATTTTTCATTGAATCTTTTGAAGTTTCTTTGTCGCATGATTAAGTAACCATGATTACTGAGGCGTCTCTCATTTGTTTGTCTTCTCTGGCCAAGATTGATTAGTAGTTCTTCAAAGGGGGTTTTGCGTGGTAGTGGGTTCAATCTTGCGGTGATCCATTCCAGTGAAAAAAAGGGAACGGACACATATTGTATTTTTGCTACTAAGGATAAAACAATGATTTCTTTATCACACTTGGATGATAGTATTACTGTCTATATTATGTCACCATGCTTATGCAATGCTCTGTTTTTCATAAACATAATACTTCGAGATGCATGCTGGATAGTGGTCTTAGCGTGGAGCATTAGTTGTAGATGCAGTTAGATTAACGGTCTACATATCTTGGGCCTAATGCCTATAGAAGATTATGTCATGAATGATCATAGTCATAAATATAAATATTGCAATTTAATCACTGCCCAATTGTTTTATTCACCACAACACATTTATCTTGCTTGGAGAGACGCCTCTAGTGAAATTATGGCACGTGGGCCTATCTTATTTTACCGAATACACCACTACAATTAGTTTTCCTTGATGTACCATTTTATTTATTTTATCTATCTATCAATTTCTACCATACCATACAATTTATCCTTGTAAGTAGCAGGACAAGAAGCTTGACAACCTTCTTGAAACGTTGAGGGCAAGAGTGTTTTGTGTTTGGTGTGCAGGTGCCAATGATTTTGCTTGCTACAAAAACTCCTACGGGTTCGATAAACCTTGGTTCTCAATCTAGGAAAATACTCATTGCTAGGTTATTTCACCCTTACACTTGGGGTTACCTAACCACTCTTACAAGAGAGCAAGCAATGCCTTAATCTTTGTATATCATTATTCTATATTTGGTTGATTGCAAACTAGGTCCTTTGCAAAACAAGGCTATAATTAATTTTGTAGTACAACGCTTTTCTAAAGTCAATCGTTGATGCAGAATGATGTAACATTTGCATAAATAAGAATTGTATATGGCGTATGATGAGCAAATACATAAGAACATTTCCTTTTTTTGCTTCCAGATGTGAACTTGGGCTCAACATCATCCAACATGACTTTACCACCTGGCCAAACTATGCAAGATTACAAAAATGAATGGATACAAGAACATGTGCCAAGTAAGAAATTCTGAACCCAAGGCAATTATTATTTCCAATGCTCGCTAAACATGGTCAAAGTTTCTTGCTATAGAAAATGCCTCTTCTGCCATAATGAGGTGTACAGCTCCATGCTCTACCTCCTGACATTGAGTTAAAGAAAAACAAAAATTCAAAGGTGAGTTAAGATTTAGTAGCGAGTTATATTTCCCAGGAATTATCCCCTTTCTGCAAATTTCAGTTGGAAGTCTAATTAGAATTTCTTGATAAACCATCCAAGGGCATGGATGTGGAGAGCAATAACCTGATGCACATGAATGTATTAGCCTTTAGCTTCTACCAGTCAATTATATGGTGTGTGACACAAAAGCGGTATCATTCTCTCATTTTCCTTTTTCTCCTTCTCTCCTAAAAATATTTTGTAGCTAGCTTATCTCCAATTATAAGGAGCAAAATCTTAATCCAGCCTCGATCAGACCGCCTATTGTAGAAGAGATTGCTTGTTCTAAGAGAAGGTACTCTGCCACCCTTCATATAGGATAGCAATGTGGTTGCATGACCAAGATACCATCTTTGACGACCTAGGAGAGCAATGATGGCACTGTCATAGGTACGTATTGACATATATGAGCTGAACTAGGGGACTTGACTGTTTATTTCCGACTGCAAGTTTATTTTATTTCACTTTGCTTAGGTAAATGCTATTTGTTGTGATGTGAGATATCTTCCCGAGAAATTTCTTTCATAAGGTCACTCTAACCAACCTTCATTCATTTGCGTGTTCTTTTCTTACTGGATAAATGCTCTTCACTGTGAACACATTAGTGAAATGAGAAAACACTTGTGATATTGTTTGGATCACAAAGAAAATTTCCTGAACATGTTGTTGTTTCTACAGTTTCATTTTTTGTTCCTTTTCATCCAAAGGGCAACCATAGTTTCAAAAGATACAAAAAGTATTGCTGCCGTTATATCCCTTTCATACGAGATGTTCTAATTTTTCCGTTCCATTATATTCCCCATATAAATAATGAAACTCGGGATCCCCTTTTCCCTCTTCACTGGGATCTTCTAACCAAAAGGGCAATATGTTTTTTTGGTATAAAAGGGTTATGTTAGTGTTCAATATCAAAATTAGGCTGCACAATTCAGCTCAACACTGGTTCTGGACGGGCGCAACAATGCGCACGATTGCTTTTAGTAGTACCATTTACATACCCACGGGTAACTATTTTTACCAAAATCTTACCCTAAGTGGGTAATATATACATCATACATCTCATAGATACCCGCGGGTACCATCATGTTTTCAAGAAATATCATACATCTCACATATACCCGTGGGTACCATCATATATTTCGGAAAAATATCATACATCTCATATATATTACTATTATTAATCTATTAAATGATCACGCACAATCTTAGAAAAGTATTAGGACCTATATACTGAAATAATTAAGAATGGGCTGGAGTATTCCTAGTAGTAGTACGTGGTCAATACAAGCTCCTGGTTTACAGGAAAGAAGGAAGGAAAAAAAACTTGAGGTATCCACTAAGGGCTCCTTTGATTCAAAGGAATTATTTAGGATTTTTGAGGATTGAAATCCTTAGAAATTTTTTCTATATCGGCTCTTTGATTCATAGGATTGGATTCCATAGGAATTTATCCTATGAAATTTTTTGTACTACATTTCATAGGAAATCTAACATCCACTCCAACCTCTTTTTACAATTTCTTTATTTTTCATGTGACATCAAACACTCTTTGCTAATCATATAGGATTCAAGTTGACATGCCACTGCAATCCTATACCTTTTCTATTCCTACATTTTCAAAATCTTATGAATCAAAGAGGCCCTAAACGTGTAGTCACGGTAAAGTTGGCGGCTTGCTCCTTTCCCGGAAGCAATGATGATTTTCAGCCTCTTTCTCAGCACGAGTTGGAGCACTAGTAGTACTAGTACACACGCTGAAACCTCGACAGAAGCCGCTGCATTTGCATTTCCCACGGCAGCAATCATCAGTGGCATCGGCCCCACACGCAAATCCCAAGCTACTCCATCGCACGCATCTCCGTGCCACGTCGGAGTCACAGGCTTAAAATACTCTGATCATCTGAAGCCGAAGGTGGCGACCGCATGGCCATGGCGCCACGTCGAAGTGTTTTCAGCCCCATTTATGTGCTTTCCATACGCGTTCAGCTTCAGTCTTCAGAGTGGACCGTGAGAACCATTTGTTTCACATGCTACACATGCATTCGAACTGTCAACGTGTGGAGAGAAGTAGACGGCCGTTCAATTGGCCGATGAACCCTCTTTTCTGATAGGCGTGGACGAACTCTTGCTCTTACGGGATTACTACTAGGTAGATAGCTCGAGCTCGGCCATGAATGATCAATCCATGTAGTAGGAGTACTATTCCGAGCACCCGTAGATCTAAAAGTCTTCTTCTTATCACAAAAGGAGAAGCCAACCAAATCGGTCCCGGCAGGCTTCTCCGTTGCACACTTACTACTACCAGAGGCACGGAACAGCCATCAGTCCCTATCTCTCACCGCAGTCACTCGACGGAAAACCATCATGATCCATCCACGACAA
>NC_041390.1:130317481-130338145 GCF_002162155.2 Triticum dicoccoides | reverse complement strand
ATCCTATCTTCCGTGACACTCCTTTTGTCAAAGGATTCTGTTTGAATACAGTTTGTTGGTGTACGGTTTTGCAGGCTGCTGCGTTCTGGTGAAGGCTGTGTTTTCTAGTAATTTCTAAAGTCAAGCCGCTGATGCGCTTTTTTTTCAGTCCTGCCATATCAGATTATCCCTCCATGTACCACGTGGCGCCTCCCGAGTGGAGCGGGGTCGCTATATTGCAAAGGCGGACAGGCAAGGTGCACGGCATGCGTTGCCCACTGCGCGTTGCAAGAGAAACTGTCAGGACTCTATGAAATAAGAACGTTTTGCCTAAGTCGACAGCACAAATTATGACATCTGGACCGGCCCATATAGACGACAAGAGCGAGCAGTCAACTGGGCCGGCCCAACAGCGTGGAATGTTAAGAACAAAACTATTTTCAGATCGCAAAAAAAAAGAATTACGGACAGATAAACAAACCTTCTATGAAATTTTTAAACGTGCTTTCCTTTTTTTGAAATTTGATATTTTTTTAAACAAGAACTTTTTTGAAATTTTTGAACGAAAAGTTGAAAATGCGAACAGTTTTATGAGAGTACGAACATTTTTTGGAAAAATGTACCACATTTTGAAATTCTTATTTTTTTTTGAAAAATGAGTGAAGTTCCGAACAATTTTTTGAAAACAAGAATAAATTTTGACACTCCAATTTTTCTTGAAAACACAAACATTTTTTTAAAACATGAATAAAATTTTGAAACTCCGTTTTGTTTGAAAACATGATTTTTTTAAAAAATGTTAAAAGGTATTTTAAAAAATATGAAGTAATTTTTAAATATGTTGCACATTTTTTGAAACGTGCAATTTTATTTCAAGAAAAAAATAAGATGCAAAAAGAAACATAAAAGAAAAAATTTATTCATGAACCTTCTAGTAGGTTTCCAAACCGGTCTAGAACATCTAGAAGGTTACCAAAACAGGGATCTACAGAGGCAACTAACAGATTGAAATGGGCCGGCCCATGTTCGCTCACATCACTAGGGTATGTTCTAAAGAGCGACTGTTCGAGATCACTAATCAAGGAGTACTCCTTGCAAAGATGACTTCCACCTCCTCAGGTTGCGACTAGTGATACGCTGCATGTGCGTCACTTGTTAAAATCTGAGAGTTTTCTCTTTTTTCGTAGATCTGTTTATTCAAAATATTTTATCTGTTAAACTGTGCGTTCAAATCTCGAACCATTTTCACCGTTGGATTCTTCACGTCGAGATCTTCAAAACTAAATCCCATGTTGATAGGTTTTGATGAACTTTTTCACGAAAAAAATCGGATGACAAAAATCAGACAAAAAACCGACCGGGAGCATGGTTTTTTTCCTCTTCGAAAGAGGCACGCTCGTGTCTCTCGCGAAAACACAACCATGTCTCGCGCGAGCAAAACTGTGCCTCCCGCGGTGGAAAAAATAGAAACGCATTTTTTTTCGTTTTCGAGAAGCATGGTCATGCCTTTCACGGAAGAAAAAAACAACGCGTTTTTTCGTTCCCGAGAAGCACGGCAGTCCCTCTCGTGAAAGTACAATCGTGCCTCTCGCTGAAGCAAAACCAGGTCTCTCGCAGAAGGACAAAAATTTAGAAAAGACGTTTTTTTTTCGTTTCCGAGAGGCATGTCCGTGCCTCTCGTGAAAGCACAACCGTGCCTCTCGCAGAAGCAAAACCGTGCCTCTCGCAGAAGAGAAAAAACAGAAAACACATTTTTTTCCGTTTCTGAGAGGCACGGCGGTGCCTCTCGCGAAAAAACCCGTGCCTCTCGCGGAAGCAAAAAAACAAAGAAAATGCGTGCGAAAAGTAAAAAATAAAATAAAATCCGAAGGGAGCGCCTAGAGCGCGACAGGTGACGCGTGCACTGAGCCCACCCGCAAGCGATCGTTGCGAGGCTCCCGAAAAAGTGCTCGTCAACTAGTTGCTCCCACGACTATTTGACGCAATAAGCTTCAATAGAGTTTTCCTTTAAAACGTCAAGGCCCACACTCCGGCCAAGCCTAACATAAGCTTGGTCAGGGCCTAACTTATATTGATAAGGGAAAGCTGGGCTGGGAGCACGAAACTAAACCAGCCTTGGTTGTCTTCGGCAAAAGAATTATTTCTTCCGTCCCATTTCAGCTTTTGTTATTTATTTATTTATTTTATTGGTTTTTATTCTCTCCTTTTATTTTTGTCTATATTCAAATTCGTGAAAAAAAATTCATATCCGTGATTTGTTTTCAAATCCGTGAACTTTTTTTAAGTTCTTCAACTTTTTTCAAGATTTTGACTCGCAAAATTTTTCAAATTTGTGAGTATTTCCAACTCCCAAATATTTTGAAATTCGTGAACTTTTTTTTTCAAATTTCATGAAATTTTATTAAAATCATTAAAAATTCAAACTCGTGAACATTTTTTAGAATGGAACTTTTTTATACCCATGAACAATACATCCTACTATGCATATAGCCAACCTTATTATATTGTTTACTATAAAGATATCAAACTTTGTTCTTTCAAAAAGGAAAGAATTATAAAGAAAATGGACCAAGTAAGAAATATGCCAAACAAGACCACTCCATTTTCCGAGAAACGAGTATTTAACCAAAAACTACCACATTCTATGGAAACGTGCCCAGAAACTACCACTTTATAAATTTATGCCGAAAACTATCATTTTTTTTGCTAATCTGCGACTAAAAACTACCATGTCGGGAAAGTGTCCAATTCGCTTCTTCTAAACGCCTTTATGACAGGATGGGCCCACAAGTCAGGTTGACCGTTAACTTTGACCGTTATTACAAATGGGGCCCACACATCAACCCTCTTCTTCCTCATCTCTTCCTCTCTTTGGCATTTCTACAAACACCTCGTGTGCACCTGCAGTTCGCCGAGATCCTGACCCCGGCCAACCTCGCCCGCTCGCGCCCCGCCGTGTTCGGCCACGCCCGGCCTCCTCTTCCACGTCGTGCGGCCTGCTCTGCGCGCACGCGCCACGCCCACCGCCGCGCACTCCCGCCAGCGCGCGCGCCCACGGCCTCCCACACCCGCGCCGCGCGCGCCCACGTCCTCTCGCACCTGCGTCGCGCGCGCCCTCCCTCTCGCTCTGGCTGCGCCCAGCTCCCGCTCCGCCGCTCCCTGGCCAGCTCCTCGCCGCGGCCGCCGGCGCCCCGCCCCGTTTTCGCCCGCGCGCGCATCTGACCGATTTCGCCGCCTGGTCGCGCCCCGCTGAGGCCGACGACGTCGTCTGGGCCGACGCCGAGGACGACCTTGGCCCTCCCCCCGCCAGCGCTCTAGTCGTAACCTCCCCAACACGCATCGAAGAGCACCGCTGCCGCCGGCGTGCGAACGGGACAGAGGCTGAGGCGCGACTCGGTGGTGAAGATGACCGTTGCGGCGGGCGCGTCACAGGTGTGCTCGGGTGAGGGGGAGCCAAGGAAGGGAGAGCTGGGGGTGCGGCGGAGCTCCAGCTCGCCGGCCGGATGGCTGGCCGGGCCGGGCGCGAAGAATCGGCTGAAGGAATCTGGTTTTTTTCTACACAGATAAATATGCTGACAGGTGGGCCTCTTGTCCAATCTAACGGTCTACGCTCACGGTGTTAGTGCTCAGTGTTTATGGGTGGGGCCCAAATGTTAGAAACGCATTTAAAAGAGTCAAATCGGGCTCTTTTCAGACTTGGTAGTTTTTAGTTAAGGATTAGTGAGAAAATGGTAATTTTCGACACAAATTCATAAAGTGATAGTTTTTGGGCACGTTCCCATGATTCATGTGGTAGTTTTTGGTTAAATACTCCCGAGAAACCGATCACTCGCTGTCCATCCAGGCCGGGGTATAAACTCTCTTGTCATCCGGTAGATTGTGTTTGCGCCAAGCTCCACGGGCTCCTTGTGCTACAGCTTCTATAATAACATCCATAACTACAACCTATGGCCGGTGGGATTCTGCGGCGGCGATATTTGCCGAGGGTGTGGATGTGTCTTTGTCAATTAAAAAGGTCATTTTTGAACATTGTTATCGTTCTTCTAATAAAGCATCACATATGCTAGCTAATCATAGTTTTTGTAATAAGATTTTTCGTAGTTGGATGGAAGAGGCCCCGAGCTGTTTCGTTCCCGAACTTGTGGACGATGTAATTCTTGTTTAAATTCAGTAAAGCTAGCCATGATAGTCTTCTCTCAAAAAAAAAAAAACAAGCATAACTACAACCAATTGACACACGAGTGTAGTATGGTAGTACCTGTATACGAGATTGCACGAAAGTGTCCTTCTGCACCCGAGCTAAAATGTTCCCTCACAAACATTAAAATCAAACAAACAGTACAATAATTTTTAGAACTTGATATTTTTTACAATAAACATTGAATAACTTTCTACATATGTGCAAATTATCGTGAATGAAAAACATTCCTAATGCTCTGAGAAAAGATCATTGACCCAAAATGCTTTCAAAACAAGTATTTTAGAGCATCGGTTTTATTTTATTTTCGGAGCATTTGGGAATGTTTTTCTTCACGATAATTTGTACTCCTTCCGTCTCAAAATAAGTGTCTCAACTTTGTGTATGTAACAAATCGTTTGTTGTAAAAAACAACAGAAAATTTCAGAAAATAGTACTATTCTTTAAATTTTACTGATCATGAGGGAGCATTTGAGTTTGGGAGCAGAAACTCCATATCCACTGCATGATCTTTTAGATCCAAACCTGACGTGTATCCATTAAAGTCGAATACATCTAGACAATAGAAAATATTTTACACTCACAGCACGGCACAATAGTATACCTTTAAACACAATATTTATCTTATGGAAAATATAAAATATACAACAAATAAAAAAAATTTAGTGGGCCAACTCATATTACTGTCTGAGCTTAGCAAAGCTCATATTACAACTTTATTTGGTGAACCAACCTGGGTCTGGCTAACTTTGGCATGAGCCAGCTATTGTTTCACGCCAGGCGGCGACTCATGCGGGGAGGCCGGGGGCGGCAGTCAGGGCGGCGCCCCTGCTGCACAGCGGCGATGGGAACCTACATAGTCGGCGTTGTGGCGGCCGCTGGTGCATGGGTGGCTTCGATGGCTGCGGATCTGGCGTCCTGTCCAGATCTGTCTCGGTACGTCCTTGGCGGGCCGGTGGCGCGAGGAGGACCTGTGAGGGGAGGCTGGAGGCTCCCTGCCGGCGTGCCGATGGCGGCCCTTGTCTCCACGACGAGGTTCCGTTCGGTTCCAGCTAGCTGCGAGGTAGGGGGGATGCGACTTCCGGTGAAAATCGCGCTGACTTCGGTCATGGCAGCGTCTATGACGTCGTTCCCTTCTCGAGGCATTGTTGTTGCAGGTCGTGGCACCCCACTCGTGATGCTCTGGGGGAAACCCTAGATCTGGATCTACCGGATCGGACAATGATGGTAACTTTGATGCCGTTGTCCCTCTTGAGTTCATCGTTTTGGAGCAAGTGCTGGTTGGACGGGACAAGCGGAAGAGCAGTGTCTCATCCACCGCAAGGCCGACGGTGGATCCCGGTGGCATGGTGCTGCGGAGGTTCGGCGACGGGCGGGTGTGGACGGATACGTGCAGGATGGTGGAGTTGTTTGGCGTCGTGGTGGTGTCGACGATAGGCCAGGCAAGGTCGACGGGCCAGTTTCTGCTCTGGAGATGGACTGTTGGAAGATGGCGACGGCAACCTCTGAGAGCGCGTCGGTCTGGTGTGGGATCCAGTCCTAGTGTGTGGCTGGGCTGGGGCATCCGACTTTAGATGTTAGGGTTTGGTGCGATATCCGTTTAGTATTAGGCCCGGATATTAGGCACACCTTCATCAATGGGATAGGAGTAGCAACAGGTGTTGCCTAGACGATGGCTTCAGGTTTACTAATGTATTACTTTGTATGGTCTCTATGAATAATTAATAAAATGGCCGCATGCATCGTCCAAATGCAGAGGCCGGGGGTCTATCCTCCTTTTCAAAAGAAAAATCACATATATTTTTCTAAAATCCCATGGAAATGTGTTGGTCAACTGGTCTATCAGGACGGTGTATTCTTATATTTCAGGGAATATGAAATTCATACAAAAAGAAAACATGGGACATAGATGGGGACTGTCTTTAAGGAAAAGCAAGTAACTAATCAAGAAAGAAGCTTGCACATTCCATTTTCCTGGAGTAAACATTGCAAAGTACCCAGCTATTAAAGTTCCCAGCTATTAAAGTTACCAGCTTGTACTTAGTATTTGACAATGGGATAACAAATTAGCAGACTGCACAAGCACCAACTTACATGTATGAGGCTCTATTAAGTAAACATGATTGAAGGTTATTTACCTGTACTCGACCAAGTTAGAGACAGTTTTAGTCCCAGTCACCTTAAATAAATTTGTATGGAATTCTCTGTAGATATCTGAGAAGTGTTTATTTGCTGAAATAGGTTAAGCGGTTTAAAAGCTATGAGCAGAACAACAAGCGACTCAGTAACTCAATTAAAGTTTCAGCTAAACTTAGAACTGGTAATTTAGGTTTTTTGCTTGAGGAAAATATTAATTTATTCATGAAATTGAGATTTAAACTTTTTTGTATTTAAGCTGATATAACTTTTATATGTATTGTAGGCAGTTTGTTTTAAATCCACAAAACAGTCCCTTCAGTAGGTTAATGATGAAAGTTTTTTTTGCAGGTATTTCAATGATGAAAATTAATGACTAATTATGGTGCAAAATATCAACGTTCCTTCAGTATTTTGAACTGCAGGGCGTAATTTGGCCATCCAAATTCAAATTTGACCAACTACTAATCTGAGAATATGTGGGTTATGTTAAAACACAATAAAGTTGTGTTTGTGTCCAAAAGTACTTTTTTATGATTGTGATTTGTAATATTGTACTACTTCAAACTTGGACAGTAAATTTAACACCTTAGATTTCCTACAGAAGGGAGTAGTTTCCACGGCGAGAATATTGACTCTTGTTTTTCTTTTCAGCCGGTAGCTTGATGGTTCAGATACTGGGGTCATTTCTTGATATTGATGTATCAGAGGACAGTTACCAGTTGAACAACTGATACATAAATCGCAAAGATACGAGGATTAAATAGCTCAGCAGTCTTGTCAGCGCCGACAAAGCATTTTTTCATGTGATCACTACTGCGACGTAATACGCCAAGTAACTAGTATGACACTGCAACAAGATCTAACTACAATTATGGCCAGTTGCACAAGGAATGGAAAGCTCACTAGGCTGACAAAAATAGGGGTGGCTCACTGCTGGCTTGAGCAACTGATGAAAACAAACCGAGTGCCTCGTGGTGTGGAGAACAGCTACAGAAAATGGTGGTTTGTTTCACTCGACTAAACGCTTAGGGTAGCCTGATGTAGTATCAGTAGCAGTCTAAATCCTTCTTTCTCTCAATGTAAATCAATCCACGTGATGTAGTATGTAATAGTACTAGGTTACTTCATGCTGATTCTGCATCAACCTTTGTTTTAGTACGCTATTGTTCATTGTCAACTAGATATATATCCATAAAACTTGACTGTACCAACTGACACATAGCTTACAAATTCTCCATGGTATGAGAACTGCACCTAGCATGCTTGGGATCCGACGGCATATTCCAGCCAAGACACGAAAAACAAGATTACACTCACAGGAGTAGTATATATCTCGAAACAGAGCAGAAGTACCATTGCAGGCTCACAGGAGCAAGAAGTAGAGCAACAGTTTTAGCTTGCATGAACAAGTGGAGCAAATTGCCCAGAGGTACATCTGTGGCTACCCTTGTACCCTTTTTAACTCCTATCAATGCAATGACACGCAAAAAAATAATGCAAAATAATAAAAATTTAGGTAAGAAATGCTTCTAGTTTCTAAATGTGTAAGTACATAGTACCATCAATATACAACTTTCGAATATAACAAGATGCACGCTAAAGATAATTCCAATAGTCGAACTAAGACCGTACACATGATGGTCTAAACTTTTAGTAATCATGTCTGCTTGCCTGACCTGAATTCTGCATTTGAGGAGTCTAAGTAAGCTAATGGGCCGAGAGCTCTAGACTAATGGGATAAGAAGCTGAAACTCATACTCCATTGAGCGTGTAGCATTCCTGAAAGCAGTCATGGTTCAGACTTCAGACATGGACATGCGCCAGTTGCTGCTTTGAGGTCTGTATACTCCATTCAGTGTAGATTGTTTGACCAGTTCCTTCTTTCCTCCTTGCCGCTGCTGGCCTTCAGCAGCAAGCAGGGACACGGGCGCCATTGGGGACATGCGCTGCCGGGAGGGAACCCGCTTCGCTGGTCGCATCCCTAGTAGACCGACCGACGCCCCGCAACCTCCGCCATCGTCCCGGTAAAAAATACAACTAAATTATGGGATTCATGCATAGTCAATGAAATTACAAAAGAAAATCTGATACTGTCAGAAAAGTTCAGACTTAAATGATCAACAAGTGCAAAGTCGAACTGTCAGTCATTATCATTTGTACTGTAAAAAAGGTTAGAGAGAAAAATTAATGAAGATGAGTCACATAAACCTATTCAGATCACTCCCTCTCCAACATTGGCAATGCTCACTAGATCTTTATAATCTGGGTACTTGTTTGAGGTACAAATAACAAAAGGGAATTCAGAAAGGAGATTCAGTTCAACCTCTTGTACCTCCTGTGCATGTGTGAATTAAGGAGTAGCAAGGACAGGAACAGCAAAATTCAGAGATGACAGAAAACCAAGGAACAAATTACACACTATGGAGCTAAAATACAACTATTTAGATCAAGGCATTATTATTAAAAAAGACAACATATTTCAGTAAGTCATGAACATAAATACTGCAGAATTTGGGGACCACTTAGATACTGTAAATTCAGTTATGAACAAGACAGACAAATTGCACTTAGATTTGAAGGAAAAATATGACTACTCCACACTGTAAATCATGAACATTGACACTGTAATAACTGTTTACTCCGCACTGTAAATAGACAGAACAAGCTTTTTTTTTTGCCACAACTTGAATTTGCTCTGCAACTTATGAACTTGTAGTTGTTCTGCAGATTATCAAGAGCAGTGAAACAATTTTGACTTACAAACATAGTTAGTCCTACTACTTATCTGCGGTTGCCCAGATCATAATTGTATCATGCTTGCAAAAAGATAAGAGCAGTTTTAACATGGTCCATCACAGGAAACAAAGCAGAAGAAGTACTAGTGCAGGAGCAAATGCAAGGTTCAGAACGTCGATAACAGAGCAGGAACAACAACAACAGTTTTATAGTAGCTTGCATGAACAAGTGGAGCAAATTGCTCAGAGGTACATCCGTGGCGATCGTACATGGACGAACTAATACATCAGCCAGTGAGTATCCTCGCATACACTTTGAAAAGAGCTTCAACATCGGATTTAATAGACACTTGCAGGCGAGAAGAAGTTGTTGTGCCCTCCAGCGTGAAGATTGGCCGCGGCATTGCACCTCTTCTCCTTCTCGAGCGCCTCTTCGGCCTTCCACGCTGCTTCAAATGGATCGAAGGAGCACGGCCGCGGTTTGAACAAGTGGTCCTGTCCCTGAAGCCATGGAGCGTCAAGATCCGACGCGGCATTGTACCTCTTCTCCTTGTCAGCATCATGGAAGGCAGGGTTGTGCATGGCCTGATCCTCTGATCTCCACATTGGGTAAGGGTCATCAGACTGCAGCATGCCCTCCAGCACGCCTTGGTCCAAGGCATCCAGGTACAGAGGTTCCTGTTGGCCCATCTCCACGCCAGTGTTGGCTTCAGTGACCGGCTCAACTTCAATTGGGTCGTCTTCCATCATTCTCATAAGTTCTTCAAGATCAAAACCATCTTCCCCACAATCCGGCAAATCGGAAATAGGCCCCAATGGCTCAAAGACATCCTCTTCAGATGTGCTCCTTGCAATGCTCGAGCCAGCCTCTTGTGATTGGGTGCACTCCATCACATGTGAC
Organism: Triticum dicoccoides; assembly: GCF_002162155.2. NCBI lineage: Eukaryota > Viridiplantae > Streptophyta > Magnoliopsida > Poales > Poaceae > Triticum > Triticum dicoccoides. The sequence continues at coordinate 130,328,193 of NC_041390.1, read as the reverse complement.
TGGGAGGAAATCTCAGGAGCTTGAGCAACGTCGGAGCGGCTGGATGTTGTAGTGGACTCGCATGATGCTTGTGCATACTGAACAGGGAAGTTGGTGTGAGGCAGCGGGCCATGCATTGCTCTGGCTGCCTCATCATACATCAAGAACGACGGTGTGGCAGATGCCGGGACCGGGACGGGGACGGCAACGCACGTCCTCTTCTTGGGGCGCGGCGGATGAGGATCGGCGGCGGCAGCGGTCGCTGGCCTCTTCTGCGCGTGCGTGCTCGGGGTCGCGGCCTCTGGTTGCTGTTGCTGAAGCTTGTACGCGGCCGATTCCTGGCGGGCCGCGTCAGGGGCATGCTGAGCCAAGTGCATCTTGCAGAACACCTTCACCCCGTCGGAGACGGTGGCCTCCGGCAGCAGGCACTGGTATTCCTCCATGACCCAGCCTGTCGACTTGCCCTTCTTCTTGAAGGACAGGTTCCTGACCTCGCCGACCTTGACTCCCGCGTGGCTAATCTCCGTGGTCTTCTGGATGCTCCAGGTGCCGGCGCCGGCGCCGCGCACGCTCTGGAGCTTGCTCCCGTTCTTGCTCTTGCACGTGGTGAAGAAGAACCGGTCGCCGCTGCTCACGGCCTGCGGCACGGGCGCGTATCGGGCGGCCAGATCCTTGGGCTCGCAGCCGGAGATTTCGACGCGGTGGATGAGCTTGTCGACGGCCTGCAGCGTCTCGCCGGAGAGGAGGCGTGGCAGGTAGTAGGTGACGGCCTCCACTTCCGTAGGGCTCAGCCGGTAGTGGTGGAAGACTTCGTCGACGTCGAGCCCCTCCATCCCGACCGGCGGCTGCCCGATCTGCTGCTAGGGTTTGATGTCGATCGAGGGCGGGCGGGCGATTGGGATTTTGGAGTGGTTTGTCTGCGGGATCAGGAAGGTGTTGTGGGACGCGAAGGTGCTCTGTGCTGATATTTAAAGACGCTGGCTGGACTTGGTGATGGAGGACGCGTCAGATTTCCTTATCTGAATCCGAAAATGTCCCCACTTCAGTTTGCCGCTTGCTTTCTTGATTTTTTTTGAGTAATAGAACTCCTATTTCTTTTTCTGGATTCATTTCTTTAAACCATACTCCTGGACCTTTCACCAAGACCAGCCCATAGTACTTACCAAAGCAGTTGAGGCCAGAAATAAGGCCAAAAATCCGTCACTCATCAGGGTACACACTACCAAACCCCGAGCTTTTTCAATGCACAATCTAAGCAAGACATGTCTATAAAGAGCATCTCTAACAAATTCCGTAGAAAAGGCCCGAAATTGTAAAATAACCACCGTTTTATTATGGCTTTGAGTGAGAAAAAATGTCCATCCTAGATCCCGCAAAACGGTCGGTCCTGTAAAAATTTATACAGCTCCTCCTAAAAAAAATCTTGTTCCCAAGATATGGAGTTTTGGAGGCAAAATTTTCAGCTCCATCTATACTAGAAAACCGTTGATGGGAGGGAAGTTTCATGTCAACCGCCACCGCCCTTGCCGCCAGCTCCCGATTTCGGCCGTCCCTTCCTCGTGGCTCATTCCTGACGGCCATCACGCCCCTCGAGCTCTCGAGTGGACGCAGCAGCTCCGCTATGGATGTGGGCTCAAGGTCACCACCGAGGCCCGACGACCATCGCGCCCCCTCGAGTTCTCGGGTGGCCGCGGTAGCTCCGTCATGGATGCGGGCTTGAGGTCGCCACTAGGGCCCGACGGCCATTGCGCCCCTTGAGCTCTCGGGTGGCCGCTGTAGCCGCCATGGATGCGGGCTCGAGGTTGCTATCGACGCCGGATGGCCATCGCGCCCCCAAGCTCTCGCGTGGCCGCGGTAGCTTTGCCATGGATGTGAGCTCGAGGTTGCCGCCGGGGCCTGACGGCCATCAAGCGGAGGAAGCAGTCGCGGCTGCTTGTGTGGGTGATTTGGGGAAGAAGATGGCCATGTAAATGTCGGGGTTACAAATACGGGGTAGGACCAAGTATACGAATGACCCATGACTCGTATAAAGTACGATCCGGAAAGCAATGGGCCAGGGGGCTCCACAGTTATCCCACCAGAGACAACGAGGCTGGCATGAGACCACACTAAGTCCCAACAGTTAGATGCCAGGCCACCCGACTGTCGAATACCAGCACTCGGCCGGAGACAAAGGGAGCAGTCGGCTAGGCCATCAGACAGCGGCACCCTAGATTCCTCTCGGCCACGACACCTTAATGATGGCAGTTACCCAATGGTGGTATAAGCTAACTAAATATGACAATTACCAATAGTAAATGCCATGAAACAGTCAGCCACACATGAGGCCATGAATAGCATTAATACCAACTCATTATGTACCGCTACTTGGCGCACTCTATATAAGCTAGGAGAGAAGTCACGGGTTGAAGAACATCCACACTTTATACCTTATGCCAAGAGCTAAGAGTGAAGGAAATATGCCCTAGAGGCAATAATAAAGTTATTATTTATTTTCTTATTTCATGATAAATGTTTATTATTCATGCTAGAATTGTATTAACCGGAAACATAATACATGTGTGAATACATAGACAAACATAGTGTCACTAGTATGCCTCTACTTGACTAGCTCATTGATCAAAGATGGTTAAGTTTCCTAACCATAAACATGAGTTATTATTTGATCAATGGGATCAAATCATTAGGAGAATGATGTGATTGACTTGACCCATTCCGTTAGCTTAGCACTTGATCGTTTGTTTACTGCTATTGCTTTCTTCATGACTTATACATGTTCTTATGACTATGAGATTATGCAACTCCCGAATACCAGAGGAACACTTTATGTGCTACCAAACGTCACAACGTAACTGGGTGATTATAAAGATGCTCTACAGGTGTCTCCGATGGTACTTGTTGAGTTGGCATAGATCAAGATTAGGATTTGTCACTCCGATTGTCGGAGAGGTATCTCTGGGCCCTCCCGGTAATACACATCACTATAAGCCTTGCAAGCATGATAACTAATGAGTTAGTTACGGGGTGATGTATTACAGAACGAGTAAAGAGACTTGCCGGTAACGATATTGAACTAGGTATTGGATACAGACGATTGAATCTCGGGCAAGTAACATACCGATGACAAAGAGAACAACGTATAGTGTTGTGCGGTTTGACCGATAAAGATATTCATAGAATATGTAGGAACCAATATGAGCATCCAGGTTCCGCTATTGGTTATTAACCAGAGACATGTCTCGGTCATGTCTACATAGTTCTCGAACCCGTAGGGTCCGCATGCTTAAAGTTCGATGACGGTTATATTATGAGTTTATGTGTTTTGATGTACCGAAGAAAGTTCGGAGTCCCGGATGTGATCACGGACACGACGAGGAGTCTCTAAATGGTCAAGACATAAAGATTGATATATTGGAAGCCTATATTTGGATATCGGAAGTGTTACGAGTAAAATCAGGATTTTACCGGAGTACCGGGGGTTACCGGAACCCCCCGGGGGTTTAATGGGCCAAGATGAGCCTTAGTGGAGAAGAGGAGGGGCGGCCAGGGCAGGCCGCGCGCCCCCTCTCCCTCTAGTCCGAATTGGACAAGGAGGGGGGCGGCTCCCCCCTTTCCTTCCTTTCTCCCTCCTCCTTCCCCCTTCTTCTACTCCAACTAGGAAAGGAGGGAGTCCTAGTTCCGGTGGGAGTAGGACTCCTCCCTGGCGCACCTCCTCCTGGCCGGCCGCCTCTCCCCCCTTGCTCCTTTATATACGGGGGCAGGGGGGCACCTCTAGACACACAAGTTGATCACAAAGATCTCTCCCAGCCGTGTGCGGTGCCCCCTTCCATCATAATCCACCTCGGTCATACTGTAGCGGTGTTTAGGCGAAGCCCTGCTGCGGTAGCTTCATCAACATCGTCACCATGCTGTCATGCTGACGAAACTCTTCCCCGAGCTCTACTGGATCATGAGTTCGCGGGACGTCACCGAGCTGAACGTGTGCTGAACGTGGAGGTGCCGTACATTCGGTACTGAGGATCAGTCGATCGTGAAGACGTACGAATACATCAACCGCGTTGTCATAACCCTTCCGCTTAACGGTCTACGAGGGTACGTGGACGACACTCTCCCCTCTTGTTGCTATGCATCACCATGATCCTGCGTGTGCATAGGATTTTTTTTGAAATTACTGTGTTCCCCAACAATGGCATCCGAGCCTAGTTTTATGCGTAGATATTATATGCACGGGTAGAACACAAGTGAGTTGTGGGCAATACAAGTCATACTGCTTACCAGCATGTCATACTTTGGTTCGGAGATATTGTTGGATGAAGCGACCCGGACCGACATTACGCGTACGCTTACGCGAGACTGGTTCTACCGACGTGCTTTGCACACGGGTGGCTGGCCGATGTCAGTTTCTCCAACTTTAGTTGAACCGAGTGTGGCTACGCCCGGTCCTTGAGAAAGTTAAAACAACACCAACTTGACGAACTATCGTTGTGGTTTTGATGCGTAGGTAAGAAAGGTTCTTGCTCAGCCCATAGCAGCCATGTAAAACTTGCAACAACAAAGTAGAGGATGTCTAACTTGTTTTTGCAGAGCATGTTGTGATGTGATATGGTCAAGACATGATGCTATATTTATTGTATGAGATGATCATGTTTTGTAACGGAGTTATCGGCAACTGGCAGGAGCCATATGGTTGTCGCTTTATTGTATGCAATGCAATCGCCCTGTAATTGCTTTACTTTATCACTAAGCAGTAGCGATAGTTGAAGAAGCAATAGTTGGCGAGACGACAATGATGTCTACTACACAACCTTCTTCTTGTAGACGTTGTTGGGCCTCCAAGTGTAGAGGTTTGTAGGACAGTAGCAAATTTCCCTCAAGTGGATGACCTAAGGTTTATCAATCTATGGGAGGCGTAGGATGAAGATGGTCTCTCTCAAACAACCCTGCAACCAAATAACAAGGAGTCTCTTGTGTCCCCAACACACCCAATACAATGGTAAATTGTATAGGTGCACTAGTTCGGCGAAGAGATGGTGATACAAGTGCAATATGGATAGTAGATAATGGTTTTTGTAATCTGAAAATATAAAAACAGCAAGGTAACTAATGATAAAAGTGAGCACAAACGGTATTGCAATGCGTTAAAAAAGGCCTAGGGTTCATACTTTCACTAGTGCAAGTTCCCTCAACAATAATAACATAATTGGATTGCATAACTATCCCTCAACATGCAACAAAGAGTCACTCCAAAGTCACTAATAGCGGAGAACAAACGAAGAGATTATGGTAGGGTACGAAACCACCTCAAAGTTATTCTTTCCAATCAATCCATTTGGCTATTCCTATAAGTGTCACAAACAGCCCTAGAGTTCGTACTAGAATAACACCTTAAGACACAAATCAACCAAAACCCTAATGTCACCTAGATACTCCAATGTTACCTCAAGTATCCGCGGGTGTGATTATACGATATGCATCACACAATCTCAGATTCATCTATTCAAACCAACACAAAGTACTTCAAAGAGTGCCCCAAAGTTTCTACCGGAGAGTCAAGACGAAAACGTGTGCCAACCCCTATGCATAGGTTCATGGGCAGAACCTTCAAGTTGATCACCAAAACATACATCAAGTGGATCAATAGAATACCCCATTGTCACCACGGGTATCCCACGCAAGACATACATCAAGTGTTCTCAAATCCTTAAAGACTCAATCCGATAAGATAACTTCAAAGGAAAAACTCAATCCATTACAAGAGAGTAGAGGGGGAGAAACATCATAAGATCCAACTATAATAGCAAAGCTCGCGATACATCAAGATCGTACCACCTCAAGAACACGAGAGAGAGAAAGAGATCAAACACATAGCTACTGGTACATACCCTCAGCCCCGAGGGAGAACTACTCCCTCCTTGTCATGGAGAGCACCGGGATGATGAAGATGGCCACCGGAGAAGGATTCCCCCTCCGGCAGGGTGCCGGAATGGGTCTAGATTGGCTTTCGGTGGCTACGGAGGCTTCTGGCGGCGCAACTTCCGATCTATTGTGCTCCCCGAAGTTTTTAGGGTATATGGGTATATATGAGAGGAAGAAGTACATCGGTGGACCTCCGGGCTATCCACGAGGCAGGGGGCGCGCCCGGGGGTGGGTGTGGGGGTGGGCGCGCCCCCACCCTCGTGGGCAGCCCAGGACTCTCCTGGTCCAACTCTGATACTCCGTGGGCTTCGTCTGGTCCAAAAATAAGTTTCGTGAAGTTTCAGGTCAATTGGCTCTGTTTGATTTTCCTTTTCTGTGATACTCTAAAACAAGGAAAAAGCAGAAACTGGCACTGGGCTCTAGGTTAATAGGTTAGTCCCAAAAATCATATAAAATACCATATAAATGCATATAAAACATCCAAGGTTGATAATATAATAGCATGGAACAATCAAAAATTATAGATACGTTGGAGACGTATCAGCATCCCCAAGCTTAATTCATGCTTGTCCTCGAGTAGGTAAATGATAAAAACAGAATTTTTGATGTGGAATGCTACCTAACATATTTATCCATGTAATTCTCTTTATTGTGGCAAGAATATTCAGATCCATAAGATTCAAGACAAAAGTTTAATATTGACATAAAAATAATAACACTTCAAGCATACTAACAAAGCAATCATGTCTTCTCAAAATAACATGGCCAAAGAAAGCTATCCCTACAAAATCATATAGTCTGGCTATGCTCCATCTTCACCACACAAAATATTTAAATCATGCACAACCCCGATGACAAGCCAAGCAATTGTTTCATACTCTTGATGTTCTCAAACTTTTTCAATCTTCACGCAATACGTGAGCGTGAGCCATGGACATAGCACTATAGGTGGAATAGAATGGTGGTTGTGGAGAAGACAAAAAGGAGAAGATAGTCTCACATCAACTAGGCGTATCAACGGGCTATGGAGAAGCCCATCAATAGATATCAATGTGAGTGAGTAGGGATTGCCATGCAACGGATGCAGTGGAGCTATAAATGTATGAAAGCTCAACAAAAGAAACTAGTGGGTGTGCATCCAACTCGCTTGCTCACGAAGACCTAGGGCATTTTGAGGAAGCCCATCATTGGAATATACAAGCCAAGTTCTATAATGAAAGATTCCCACTAGTATATGAAAGTGACAACATAGGAGACTCTCTATCATGAAGATCATGGTGCTACTTTGAAGCACAAGTGTGGTAAAAGGGTAGTAGCATTGATCCTTTGTAACGCCCACGATGCGGCTATATCTTCCACGTGTCGAAGCATGACTTAGAGGCATAACCGCATTGTAAGCAATGTTGCAAGTGGGCTAATCTTCACACAACCCATGTACTGAATAAGAAAAGAGGTACATAGTTGGCTTACAATCGCCACGTCACACAAATAGCATAAATAGCATTACAATCATCCAGATACACTCAAGGTCCGACTACGGAACCAAAATAAGACAACCCCAAATGCATAATTTCCCCGATCGCCCCAACTGGGCTCCACTACTGATCGTCTGGAAAATAAACGTAGTATCGTCCCGAGTCCTCATCGAACTCCCACTTGAGCTCAGTCGAATCTCCTAGAATGGTGTCATCGGTCCCTGCATCTAGTTTTGGATGTAATCTGTGAGTCACGGGGACTCAGCAATCTCACACCCTCGCGATCAAGACTATTTAAGCTTATAGGTAAGGTAAAAGGTATGAGGTGGAGCTGCAGCAAGCACTAGCATATATGGTGGCTAACATGCGCAAAAGAGAGGGAGAAGAGAAGGCAAAGGCACGATCGATAAACTATGATCAAGAAGTGACCCTAGAACAACCTACGTTCAAGCATAACACGAGACCGTGTTCTCTTCCCGGACTCCGCCGAAAAGAGACCATCATGGCCACACACTCGGTTGATTCATTTTAATTTAAGTTAAGTTTCAGGTTTTCTACAACCGGACATTAACAAATTCCCATCTGCCCATAACTGCGGGCATGGCTTTCGGAAGATCAAAACCCTGCAGGGGAGTCCCAACTTAGCCCATCACAAGCTCTCACGGTCAACGAAGGATATTCCTTCTCCCAAGACAATCCGATCAGACTCGGAATCCCGGTTACAAGACATCTCGACAATGGTAAAACTAAACCAGCAAAGCCACCTGAATGTGCCGACAAATCCCGATAGGACCTGCACATATCTCGTTCTCAGGGCACACCAGATTGTCCAAACTTCCGGTAGGCCAGCCCAGAGTTGCCCCTGGTGGCCACCGGCGGCTGATAAGTTGGACCAACACTCAGAGGAGCATTGGCCCGGGGATTAAAATAAAGATGACCCTTGAGTCCACGAAACCCAAGGGAAAAAGGCTAGGTGGCAAATGGTAAAACCAAGGTTGGGCCTTGCTGGAAGAGTTTTATTCAAGGCGAACTGTCAAGGAGTTCCCATGATAACCCAACTGTGTAAGGAACGCAAAATCAAGGAACATAACACCGGTATGACGGAAACTAGGGCGACAAGAGTGGAACAAAACACCAGGCATAAGGCCGAGCCTTCCACCCTTTACCAAGTATATAGATGCATTAAAATACACAAGATATAATAATGATATCCCAACAATAAACATGTTCCAACAAGGAACAAACTCCAATCTTCACCTGCAACTAACAACGCTATAAGAGGGGTTGAGCAAAGCGGTAACATAGCCAAACAACGGTTTGCTAGGACAAAGTGGGTTAGAGGTTTGACATGGCAATATGGGAGGCATGATAAGCAAGTGGTAGGTATCGTAGCATAGGCATAGCAATAGAGCGAGCATCTAGCAAGCAAAGATAAAAGTGATTTCGAGGGTATGGTCATCTTGCCTGCAAAGTTCTCCGAGTTGATGTTAGCTTGATCCTCGTAAGCGTACTCAACGGGTTCCTCGACCACGTACTCGTCTCCCGGCTCTACCTAAAGCAAGAACACAAGCAAAGGGAGACACAATCAACCACGGTGCAATTCACAAGCAACATGATGCAAAACATGGCATGATATGCGGGACGTGATATGCAATGCATATGCATGTTTCGAAAAGAAAAGATTGAACCATGCCTCAACTTGGAAAACCAAGAGTGCTGCTGGAAAGATGAGTTGGTTTCGATCGAAATCGATATAAAGATCACCGGAATCGGATGCACGGTTTGCAAATGGCAAGCAAAACAAATATGGCACCGATATGCGAATAACGGCATGAGACCATCTAAATGCATCAAGAACAACAAACTAATGCACTCTAACATAACAACAAATCACATGACAGGGATCCACTCAAGATGCTTGACAAAAGATGAACACTGAGCTACGGCTAATTCACTCAATAGCAGGTTCAAACAAGCATGGCAAAAGCACAAAAGATATCAGGTTACAGACTTACTGAAAATAATAACATGTCATGAATTTAACATTAGGAAGCAATGTTTAGAGCAAGATAACAACATGCTACAGGAACATATCGTGGCAAAGCAAGGCATGGCATGAAGCTACTCAAAGCATAAAACAAAAGTCCTTACTGACCATAAGCCAAAAGGGAGCAGAAAATACAATGGCAACCATGTGAACATAGCAACTTTCGTTAACAGATTCAGACTTAGCAGAAAACTGGAAGATGGCAAAACAGATTCACGTAGGCATGTTTACGAGTTCGATGCACTCACCACAAGGCATTGCATGACAAACTAAGCATACACCCAGCAAGTAGACATGGCATAGAAGCTAAACATGGCAAGAACAACCTCATAGCATGCACGGATCAACTACAACAACCTCAGCAAAATTGCTTAACATGTAAACAATCTACCAAGAATATTTTATAGCAAAAGTAGAGCAAGATTGAGTCAAGCTAGTGTGCTCCATAATTGCAAACAAAGACATGGATGGATAGAGCACAACAATATCTCAAAATGATCCTTACTGAACATGCTCAAAAGAGGCACGGATCACTCTGTAGCAACAAGAATACATGGCATAAAAATATTATCAGGGAAAAGACTTAGAAGATTTCTAAGTCCCTGAAATCAGCAACATTACGAGAGCTACTTTGCATGCTTGTGCTAGTCACCACAAAGATCACAAAAATACATGGCATACACCCCTGTAAAGGTGGCATGGCATACTTCAAAACACATGAAGGGCTCAAGTCCATAGGAGGCACACATTAAACATGGCAAAAATGACAAATGTCCAATTACTGATAAGAATATGAAACTAACATTACATAGCACTCTTGCAACAACATTTAGGGCATCAAGATGAACTCAAATTAACATGGTGCAATGGAACGAAATGAAATACTCGTCGAGACAAACAATTTGACATGCTAAACGTCCAAAACGGAGCCACAGATGCAGAGATATGGCATGACGAAATATGCTAAAAATACTAAGACTGAGGAGAAAAAGTCAACCCGGCTAGATCCGGATCTAGGGTTCATGCACGCGGATCGAAGATCGCCGATGAACTCGCCGGAGTCGGAGGGGAGCTCACCGGAGGGAGTAGCCTTGCCGGAGAAGAGGTGGTCCGGTGAGGGGGTGCCAGATCGGGCCTCGGGATGCGCGGTGGAGGCGGAGGCGACCGGATCCGAGGCGGCGGCGACGCGGTTGGACGATGGCAACCGGAGCAAGGTGGCGGCGTCCTGCGGCTCGGCGGCGACCAGCGCGGCGGCGGGGCGGCGCCGGCGAAGGTGACGGGGCGGCGCGCGGGCG
>NC_041390.1:130287314-130317093 GCF_002162155.2 Triticum dicoccoides | reverse complement strand
ATGGAGGCGTGCCATGTGGCGGCGGCGGCGCGGGTCGGACACGTCCGACCCGGCGATTTTTGTCCGGCGGCGGAGAGGGTGCGGGGCTAGGGTTAGGGATCCGGAAATTTCGGAGAGGGGTCTATATTTATAGGTAGAGGGAGCTAGGAGGCTCCAAATTGAGAACGGTTTGCGGCCACACGATCGTGATCGTACGACCTAGATGAAGGGGGGGGGGTTAGGTGGGTTTTGGGTCACTTTGGAGGGGTGTTGGGCTGCAACACACACGAGGCCTTTTCGGTTACTCGGTTAACCGTTGGAGTATCAAACGAAGTCCAAATGGCACGAAACTTGACAGGCGGTCTACCGGTAGTAAACCAAGGCCGCTTGGCAAGTCTCGGTCCAATCCGAAAACGTTTAATACCCGCACACGAAAAGAGGTAGAAAGGGACACTGCAGGACATAGGAGCGCCGGAATGCAAAACGGACAACGGGGAAAATGCTCGGATGCATGAGACGAACACGTATGCAAATGTGATGCACATGATGACATGATATGAGATGCATGACAAAGACAAAAGCAACACGAAGACAAAAACTCGACAACAAGGAAATATCATAACTTAGTGCCGAAAATGGCAAGAGTTGGAATACAAATATGGCAATTTACATACGGGGTGTTACAACACTCCACCACTACGAAAGGATCTCGTCCCGAGATCTAGGACTAGAAAAACTCCGGGCACTCAGAACGAAGGTGGTCCTCGCGTTCCCAGGTGGCTTCTCGGTCGGAATGATGTGACCACTTCACTTTCAGGAATTTGATAGACTTGTTGCGAGTCTTGCGCTCAGTTTCTTCAAGAATAGCAACAGGGTGCTCATGATAAGACATGTCTTCTTGGAGATCAATCTCTTCAAAGTCGACGGTGTGATCAGGAGTCTTGAAACACTTGCGGAGTTGAGACACGTGAAACACGTCGTGCACATTTGCAAAGTTGGATGGAAGCTCAAGTTGATAGGCGAGATCGCCTCTTTTACCAATGATCTTGAAGGGACCCACGTATCTAGGGGCAAGCTTCCCTTTGATACCGAAGCGGCGAGTACCTTTCATTGGAGAGATGCGGAGGTAGACATGGTCTCCGATCTCGAAAGCCAAGTCACGATGCTTGCTATCATAGTAACTCTTCTAGCGCGATTGCGCGGCTTTGAGATTTTCACGAATGACTTTGCACATTTCTTCAGCCTCTGTGATCAAGTCATTGCCAAGAAGTTGACGTTCACCAGTCTCTGACCAGTTAAGAGGAGTACGACACTTCCTGCCATAGAGAATCTCGAATGGGGCCTTGCCCGAACTCGCTTGGAAGCTGTTGTTGTAGGAGAACTCGACATATGGAAGACAATCCTCCCACTTCATACCGAAAGAAATGACACATGCCCTGAGCATATCTTCAAGAATCTGATTGACCCTCTCGACTTGGCCACTGGTTTGAGGATAAAAGGCTGTGCTGAAGCGAATGTTGGTGCCCATGGTCTTCTGAAAGGAATCCCAGAACTTAGAGGTAAAGATGCTACCACGATCTGAAGATATCAACTGCGGAATGCCGTGCAGAGAGACAATCCTAGAGGTATATAGCTCTGCCAACAGAGCTGCTGTGATAGATTCTTTGATAGGAAGAAAATGGGCCACTTTGGTGAGCTTGTCGATGACAACGAAGATAGCATCATTGCCACGCTTGGACTTGGGAAATCCAGTCACGAAGTCCATCTCAATATGATCAAACTTCCATTCTGGAATGGCATGAGGTTGGAGGAGACCAGCTGGTCGTTGGTGTTCTGCTTTCACTCTTCTGCAGACATCACATTCATTCACGAACTAAGCAATCTCGCACTTCATTCGAGTCCACCAATACGACTGCTTGAGTTCATGGTACATCTTTGTACTTCCAAGGTGAATAGAGAGGAGTGAATTGTGAGCCTTGTTCATAATGACTTTACGAAGGTCACCCTTAGGAACAACAATGCGATCCTCGAAGAATAGAGTATCCTTGTCATCAAGGCGATAGCACTTGTACTTGGGTTGACTCTTGGCAATCCCAATCTTCACCTTCTTCACCATAGCATGAAGAAGTTGAGCTTCACGAATCTGATCTTCCAAAGTAGGAGAGACTTGGAGGTTGGCAAGGAATCCTTGAGGAACAACTTGGAGATTGAGTTTGCGGAAAGCTTCACAAAGCTCTGGTTGGTAGGGCTTGATAATCAAACTGTTGCAGTAAGCCTTCCTGCTCAAAGCGTCAGCAATTACATTGGCCTTGCTTGGAGTATATTCAATATTCGGATTGAATCATTTCGACCCAACGAGTCTGCCTGAGGTTGAGGTTTGGCTGAGTGAAGATGTACTTGAGACTCTTATGATCAGTGAAGATGTCCACTTTTCTTCCCAATAAGAGATGTCTCCATGTTAAAAGAGCATGGACAACTGCCGCCAACTCGAGGTCATGAGTGGGGTAGTTCTTTTCGTTGGGCTTCAACTGGCGATAGGTATAGGCCACAACTTTCTTCTCTTGCACCAACACTGCACCGAGACCTTGAAGGGAAGCATCACAGAAGACCTCGAATGGTTTGGATTCATCAGGAGGAGTCAGAACTGGAGCTGTGACTAACTTCTCTTTCAGGGTGTTGAAAGCGATGTCACATTCAGGCGACCAGACATACTTCACATGCTTCTGGAGAAGGTTGGAAAGAGGCTTCGCGATCTTAGAGAAGTTCTCAAAGAACCTTCAACAATAGGTTGCGAGACCAAGGAAGCTGCGGAGTTGCTTCACATTCTGAGGCGGTTCCCAATTCATAATTGCAGACACATTCTCAGGATTAACAGCTATGCCCTTGGCGGAGATGATATGCCCAAGGTAGAGAACCTCATCGAGCCAAAACTCGCACTTAGAAAACTTCGCATAGAACTGATGTTCTCTGAGTTTATCCAGCACCAATCTCAAGTGCTTGGCATGATCCTCCTTGTTCTTGGAAAAGACCAAAATGTCATCGAGGTAGACCAAGACGAAGTCATTTGTGTAGGCGTTGAAGATGAAGTTCATCATGCGAGAGAATGTTGGGGGAGCGTTGACAAGGCCGAAAGACATGACAGTGTATTCATATGAACCATAGCTTGTTCTGAATGCTGTCTTGGGGATATCTTCTTCACGAATGCGAATCTGATGATAGCCCATATGGAGATCAAGCTTGGAGAATACTTGAGCACCTTTGAGTTGTTCGAAAAGCTCATTGATGTTGGGAAGTGGGTACTCGTTCTTTATGGTCTTCTTGTTCAATGGACGGTAGTCGACACAAAGTCGGTCCGTTCCATCCTTCTTCTTGACGAAAAGAACACCACAACCCCATGGAGAAGAACTTGGTCGGATGAGACCCATATGCTCTTGAATATCGAGTTGTTTCTTCAGCTCCTTCAACTCTTCAGGTCCAAGCTTATAAGGACGTTTGCAAACAGGTTTTGTGCCAGGTTCAAGATCGATGACGAATTCAACTGGCCGGTGAGGAGGCATCCCTGGAAGCTCTTCTGGAAAGATGTCTTGATATTCGCAAACGACTGGAATGTGAGAGATGGCATCCAAATCGCCCTTCTTGTTGAGAGAAAACAGTCGGATGGTATCATCACGAGCGGCAAAGACGATTACATCCTTAGACGAATGTGTCAATTGAATCTGCATGGCTGCACAATCAAGCTGAGCCCTGTGCTTAGAAAGCCAATCCATTCCGAGAATAAGATCAATATCCGAGTTTCCAAGGACCATTGGAGAAGACAAAAACTTATAGTCGCCCAACGTGATAGAAACATCTGGAACCACGTAGCTTGCGTGCAAGCATTTACCCGGTGAGACAACTGCTAACGGACCATGCAAATCTTGGAAAGTCAACTCATGCTTAGATGCAAATGGTCTCGAGATGAAACAATGGGATGCTCCAATGTCAAAAAGAACTTTTGCAGGAATACCGTTAACAGGAAGGTTACCCATGATCACATCTGACGAGTCCTCTGCCTGAGCTGAGTTCATCATGTTGACCTTTGCAAACTTGGGATTATGCTTGACCACTGCAGTGCTAGCAGATCTCATAGGAGGGGGAGGAGGAAGACGCCTCTGATTGAAGCATTTGTTGGCATAGTGACTCTTCTGCTAACACTTGTTGCACATGACCTCCGAGAGCGGACGGTGATACGGAGCACTTGATCTTGGAGCATGAGACGAAGTCTTGTTCTGAAAGCCTGGGTTGGGTGGGTAGGAAGATCCATTGCCACCTTTGCTCTTCTGCTGATAAGGCTGGCGGAACGGAGGAGGAGGAGGCAACCAATACTTTTGCTGCTTAGTTGCCACTTGAGTTGAGGAAGAAGGAGTTGCATCCCTGACTCGTTTCTTGGAAGCATCGCACTTGAGTTGAGCAGCCTCTTGTTTTAGTGCCATATTGTAGAACTCATCGTACTTCTTCGGCTCAAAAAGCACGAGAGCTAGTTGGAGATCTTCTCCGAGGCCACCTCTGAACTGATAAATCATGCTCTTCTCGTCAGGGACGTCTTGCTTGGCGAAACGAGCGAGCTTCTGAAACATGACGTTATATTGGAAAACAGACAAGCTGCCTTGCTTCAGATTGCGGAACTCGTCATGCTTGCTCTCAACAATACTCTGAGGAATGTGGTGAGCTTTGAAGTCTTGACGGAATTCATCCCAGGTAATCACACGACCTCCTCTGGAATCTTTGTATTGCTGATACCACTCTGTGGCTTGGTCTTTGAGTTGGAACGAAGCAAACTTGACAAAGTCCTCAGGCCTGACGTTGCTGCACTCGAAATTCTTACAGATATCCACGAGCCAATCATCAGCGTCTGTTGCCTCGACACAGTTACTGAAGGTCTTTGGCTGGTTTGCGAGGAACTGGTTGAGTGTAGCAAACTGATTCTGATTGTTGCCATGGCCTTGATTTCCTTGGTTTAGCTCTGGTAAGAGTTGCATAAGCATCTGCGTGTTTGCATTGGTAGCGGCCATCACAGCTTGCCATGCCTCCGGAGGTGGAGGTGGTGGCGGCGCTTCAGGATTCAGACGCGTTGGAGGAGCCATCCTGAAGAGGGTGACATCCGTTAGCATCTTGAAAGACATATATTCAAGCTGAATCAAATGGATCGAAATTTGCAACATATAGTCTTAACATCCGAACAAGAACAAACGAATGCATTCCAAATAAATGGTCACACTTCCATAAATTGAGAAGCCACTTAGATAGAGGTAGATGAATAAAACAACAAGGTACGGACAAGAACAAATACTTGGTGAGGATTACCCAATCACAAACGAAATATTCACGGAAGAAATACTAGAGCTACATGAATTCCCACCTATGAAACTCCCGATATTTTTCGGTTATGCAATCAGGTGTTGGGGATACAGGGGAAGCATAATATCTCACCCAAAACTAGCAAATCCTACATCCAGCTATATCCATCCTTCAACACATAACCAAGAAACCTTCGGAAATCATTTACCTCAACCTTCGAAAAGCATCCGTTATACGAGTTATGGCAATACTCCTGAACTCCCGCCCCAGTACTGGGTGGTGTCAAGGTTATCTCACCAACAACTGCATAAAAGAGATTTTCGATGTCGGCAAAACTCAGGTATTCCAGAACTACAACAATAAAATTGTGATGACAACACCTCGGAGCTCAACTCCCCGAGACACTGCCACAACCCCTAAACGTCAGGAGGCACCAAGAACAATGTTCTCGTCACAAAACCATCGAAACGATTCCAAGATACCCGCGTGATCCTAATTTTTTTAGTGAAATTTGAGAAGAGAAGAGTCAAAACTCTACGTCAGGATGCCTCACTAGAGCGGCGAAGGGACTGAGGAGTAAAAAAGAATCCTACTCTCCGATATATATAATCCTAAATGACTCAAAACATTTCTTCTAGACTCAACAACGCCAGCGATTCGATCAAGCAGGGGGCTCCTAAGTCGGGGAAGGCTCTGATTACCAACTTGTAACGCCCACGATGCGGCTATATCTCCCACGTGTCGAAGCACGACTTAGAGGCATAACTGCATTGTAAGCAATGTTGCAAGTGGGGTAATCTTCACACAACCCATGTACTGAATAAGAAAAGAGGTACATAGTTGGCTTACAATCGCCACATCACACAAATAGCATAAATAGCATTACAATCATCCAGATACACTCAAGGTCCGACTACGGAACCAAAATAAGACAACCCCAAATGCATAATTTCCCCGATCGCCCCAACTGGGCTCCACTACTGATCGTCTGGAAAATAAATGTAGTATCGTCCTGAGTCCTCATCGAACTCCCGCTTGAGCTCAGTCAAATCTCCTGGAATGGTGTCATCGGTCCCTGCATCTGGTTTTGGAAGTAATCTGTGAGTCATGGGGACTCAGCAATCTCACACCCTCGCGATCAAGACTATTTAAGCTTATAGGTAAGGTAAAAGGTATGAGGTGGAGCTGCATCAAGCACTAGCATATATGGTGGCTAACATGCGCAAAAGAGAGCGAGAAGAGAAGGCAAAGGCACGATTGATAAACTATGATCAAGAAGTGACCCTAGAACAACCTACGTTCAAGCATAACACGAGACCGTGTTCTCTTCCCGGCTGCCGCCGAAAAGAGACCATCACGACCACACACTCGGTTGATTCATTTTAATTTAAGTTAAGTTTCAGGTTTTCTACAACCGGACATTAACAAATTCCCATCTGCCCATAACCGCAGGCACGACTTTCGAAAGATCAAAAACCTACAGGGGAGTCCCAACTTAGCCCATCACAAGCTCTCACGGTCAACAAAGGGTATTCCTTCTCCCAAGACAATCCGATCAGACTTGGAATCCCGGTTACAAGACATCTCGACAATGGTAAAACTAAACCAGCAAAGCCACCTGAATGTGCCGACAAATCCTGATAGGAGCTGCACATATCTCATTCTCAGGGCACACCGGATTGTCCAAACTTCCGGTAGGCCAGCCCAGAGTTGCCCCTGGTGGCCACCGGCGGCTGACAAGTTGGACCAACACTCAGAGGAGCACTGGCCCTGGGTTTAAAATAAAGATGACCCTTGAGTCCGCGAAACCCAAGGGAAAAAGGCTAGGTGGCAAATGGGAAAACCAAGGTTGGGCCTTGCTGGAAGAGTTTTATTCAAGGCGAACTGTCAAGGGGTTCCCATGATAACCCAACCGTGTAAGGAACGCAAAATCAAGGAACATAACACCGGTATGACGGAAACTAGGGCGACAAGAGTGGAACAAAACACCAGGCATAAGGCCGAGCCTTCCACCCTTTACCAAGTATATAGATGCATTAAAATACACAAGATATAATAATTATATCCCAACAATAAACATGTTCCAACAAGGAACAAACTCCAATCTTCACCTGCAACTAGCAACACTATAAGAGGGGCTGAGCAAAGCGGTAACATAGCCGAACAACGGTTTGCTAGGACAAAGTGGGTTAGAGGTTTGACATGGCAATATGGGAGGCATGATAAGCAAGTGGTAGGTATCATAGCATAGGCATAGCAATAGAGCAAGCATCTAGCAAGCAAAGATAGAAGTGATTTCGAGGGTATGGTCATCTTGCCTGCAAAGTTCTCCGAGTTGACGTTAGCTTGATCCTCGTAAGCGTACTCAACGGGTTCCTCGATCATGTACTCGTCTCCCGGCTCTACCCAAAGCAAGAACACAAGCAAAGGGAGACACAATCAACACGGTGCAATGCACAAGCAACATGATGCAAAACATGGCATGATATGCGGGACGTGATATGCAATGCATATGCATGTTTCGGAAAGGAAAATTCAACCAGGCCTCAACTTGGAAAATCAAGAGTGCCGCTAGAAAATTGAGTTGATTTTGGTCGAAATCGATATAAAGATCACCGGAATCGGATGCACGGTTTGCAAATGGCAAGCAAAATAAATATGGCACCGATCTGCGAATAACAGCACGAGGCCATATAAATGCATCAAGAACAACAAACTACTGCACTCTAACATAACAACAAATCACATGGCAGGGATCCACTCAAGATGCTTGACAAAAGATGAACACTGAGCTACGTCTAATTCACTCAATACTAGGTTCAAACAAGCATGGCAAAAGTGCAAAAGATACTAGGTTACAGACTTAGTGAAAATAACATGTCAGGAATTTAACATCAGGAAGCAATGTTTAGAGCAAGATAAAAACATGCTACAGGAACATGTCGTGGCAAAGAAAGGCATGGCATGAAGCTACTCAAAGCATACAACAAAAGTCCCTTACTGACCATAAGCCAAAAGGGAGCAGAAAATACAATGGCAACCATGTGAACATAGCAACTTTCGTTAACAGATTCAGACTTAGCAGAACACTGGAACATGGCAAAACAAATTCACGTAGGCATGTTTACGAGCTCGATGCACTCACCACAAGTCATTGCATGAAAAATTAAGCATACACCCAGCAAGTAGACATGGCATAGAAGCTAAACATGGCAAGAACAACCTCATAGCATGCACGGATCAACTACAACAACCTCGGCAAAATTGCTTAACATGTAAACAATTTGCCAGGAACATTTTATAGCAAAAGTAGAGCAAGATTGAGTCAAGCTAGGATGCTCCATAATTGCAAACAAAGACATGGATGGATAGAACACAACAATAACTCAAAATAATCCTTACTGAACATGCTCAAAAGAGGCACGGATCACTCTGTAGCAACAAGAATACATGGCATAAAAATATTATCAGGGAAAAGACTTAGAAGATTTCTAAGTCCCTGAAATCAGCAACATTATGAGAGCTACTTTGCATGCTTGTGCTAGTCACCACAAAGATCACAAAAATACATGGCATACACCCCTGTAAAGATGGCATGTCATACTTCAAAACACATGAAGGGCTCAAGTTCATAGGAGGCACACATTAAACATGGCAAAAATGACAAATGTCCAATTACTGATAAGAATATGAAACTAACATTACATAGCACTCTTGCAACAACATTTAGGGAATCAAGATGAACTCAAATGAACATAGTGCAATGGAACAAAATGAAGTACTCGTCGAGACGAAAAATTTGACATGCTACACGTCCAAAACGGAGCCACGGATGCAGGGATATGGCATGACGAAATAAGCTTAAAATACTGAGACTGAGGAGAAAAAGTCAACCCGGCTGGATCCGGATCTAGGGTTCGTGCATGCAGATCGAAGATCACCGATGAACTCGCCGAAGTTGGAGGGGAGCTTGCCGGAGGGAGTAGCCTTGCCAGAGAAGAGGTGGTCCGGCGAGGGGGGTGCCGGATCCGGCCTCGGGAGGCGCGGTGGAGGAGGAGGCCACTGGATCCGAGGCGGCGGCGGCGCGGTTGGACGACGGCGACCGAAGCGAGGCGGCGGAGTCCTGTGGCTCGGTGGCGACCAGCGCGGCGGCGGGGCGGCGCCGACGAAGGTGACGGGGCGGTGCGCGGGCGGCGAGGAGCTGCGGGAAGCCGAGGGGCGGCGGCGCCGACGAAGGTGACGGGGCGGTGCGCGGGCGGCGAGGAGCTGCGGGAAGCCGAGGGGCGGCGGCGCAGCCGGATGGGCCTCGGGGGGCCTCCCTGGGCTCGGCGGGCCGGCCGCGGCGGAGGTGGTCGGGAGAATGGCGGTGTGCCACGTGGTGGCGGCGGCGCGGGTCGGACACGTCGGCCCTGCGATTTTTGTCCGGCGGTGGAGAGGGAGCGGGGCTAGGGTTAGGGATCCGGAAATTTCGGAGGGGGGTCTATATTTATAGGTAGAGGGAGCTAGGAGGCTTCAAAGTGAGCACGGTTTGTGGCTACGCGATCGTGATTGAACGACCTAGATGAAGGAGGGGGTTTAGGTGGGTTTTGGGCCACTTTGGAGGGGTGTTAGGCTGCAACACACACGAGGCCTTTTCGGTTCCTCGGTTAACCGTTGGAGTATCAAACGAAGTCCAAATGGCATGAAACTTGACAAGCGGTCTACCGGTAGTAAACCAAGGCCTCTTGGCAAGTCTCGGTCCAATACGAAAACTTTTAACACCCGCACACGAAAAGAGGTAGAAAGGGACACCGGAGGACATAGGAGCGTCGGAATGCAAAACGGACAACGGGGAAAATGCTCGGATGCATGAGACGAACACGTATTCAAATGCGATGCACATGATGACATGGTATGAGATGCATGACAAAGAAAAAAGCAACACGAAGACAAAAACCCAACAACGAGGAAATATCACAACTTAGTGCCGGAAATGGCAAGAGTTGGAATACAAATATGGCAAGTTACATACGGGGTGTTACACCCTTCTCTCTTTTTCTCTCATTTTTTTATTTTTTTATTTGGGCCTTCTTTTTTTATGGCCTCTTTTCTCTTTTTTATTTGGGCTTCTTTGGCCTCTTTTATTTATTTGTTTTCGTCCGGAGTCTCATCCCGATTTGTGGGGGAATCATAGTCTCCATCATCCTTTCCTCACTAGGACAATGCTCTAATAATGATGATCATCACACTTTTATTTACTTATAACTCAAGAATTACAACTCGATTCTTAGAACGAAATATGACTCTATATGAATGCCTCCGGCGGTGTACCGGGATGTGAAATGACTCATGAGTGACATGTATGAAAGAATTATGAACGGTGGCTTTGCCACAAATACGATGTCAACTACATGATCATGCAAAGCAATATGACAATGATGAAGCGTGTCATAATAACGGAACGGTGGAAAGTTGCATGGCAATATATCTTGGAATGGCTATGGAAATGCCATAATGGTAGGTATGGTGGCTGTTTTGAGAAAGGTATATGGTGGTTTTATGGTACCGGCGAAAGTTGCACGGTACTAGAGAGGCTAGCAATGGTGGAAGGGTGAGAGTGCGTATAATCCATGGACTCAACATTAGTCATAAAGAACTCACATACTTATTGCAAAAATCTATTAGTTATCGAAACAAAGTACTACACGCATGCTCCTAGGGGGATAGATTGGTAGGAAAAGACCATCGCTCGTCCCCGACCGCCACTCATAAGGAAGACAATCACTAAATAAATCATGCTCCGACTTCATCACATAACGGTTCACCATACGTGCATGCTACGGGAATCACAAACCTCAACACAAGTATTTCTCAAATTCACAACTACTCAACTAGCATGACTCTAATATCACCATCTCCATATCTCAAAACAACCATCAAATATCAAACTTCTCATAATATTCAATGCACTTTATATGAAAGTTTTTATTATATCCCTCTTGGATGCCCATCATATTAGGACTAGTTTAATAACCAAAGCAAACTACCATGGTGTTCTAAAGACTCTCAAAATAATATAAGTGAAGCACTAGAGCAAACAACAAACTACTCCGAAAGATATAAGTGAAGATCAATGAGTAGTCGAATAATTATGCAACTATGTGAAGACTTTCTAACATTTAATAATTTCAGATCTTGATACTTTATTCAAACAGCAAGCAAAACAAAATAAAATAAATTGACGCTCCAAGGAAAACACATATCATGTAGTGAATAAAAATATAGCTCCAAGTAAAGTTACCGATGAACGAAGACGAAAGAGGGGATGCCTCCAAGCTTTGGCTTTTGGTTGTCCTTGAATATTACCTTGTGGTGCCTTGGGCATCCCCAATATTAGCCTCTTTCCACTCCTTATTCCATAGTCCATCGAATCTTTACCCAAAACTTGAAAACTTCACAACACAAAACTTAACAGAAAACTCGTAAACTCCATTAGTATAAGAAAGCAAATCACCATCATAAGATACTGTAATGAACTCATTATAAATTCATATTGGTGTAATATATACTGTATTCCAACTTATCTATGGTTTATACCCTCCGATACTACTCATAGATTCATCAAAATAAGCAAACAACACATAGAAAACAGAATCTGTCAAAAACAGAACAGCCTGTAGTAATCTGGATCAAACGTATACTTCTGGAACTCATAAAATTCTCAAATAAATTTCTGGACGTGAGGAATTTATCTATTAATCATCTGCAAAAATAATTAACTAAATATCACTCTCCAATAGAAAATGGCAGCAATTCTCGTGAGCGCTAAAGTTTCTGTTTTTACAGCATGATCGCAAAGACTTTCCCCAAGTCTTCCCAAAGGTTCTACTTGGCACAAACACTAATTAAAAGCATAAAACCACATTCATAACAGAGGATAGATGATTTATTTATTACTAAACAGGAACAAAAATAAATTTGGGTTGCCTCCCAACAAGCGCTATCGTTTAACGCCCCTAGCTAGGCATGATGATTTCAATGATGCTCACATAAAAGGTAAGAATTGAAACATAAAGTGAGAATTATGAAGAATATGACTAGCACATTTAAGTATAACCCACTTCCTATGCATAGGGATTTTGTGAGCAAACAACTTGTGGGAACAAGAATCAACTTGCATAGGAAGGTAAAACAAGCATAACTTCAAAATTTTAAGCACATAGAGAGGAAACTTGATATTATTGTAACTCCTACAAGCATATGTTCCTCCCTCATAATAATTTTCAGTAGCATAATGAATGAATTCAACAATATAACCAGCACCTAAAGCATTCTTTTCATGATCTACAAGCATAGAGAATTTACTACTCTCTATATAAGCAAAATTCTTCTCATTCGGAATAGTAGTGGGAGCAAACTCAACAAAATAAGTATCATGTGAGGCATAATCCAATTTGTAAGGGCATTTTTATCCCTAAGGTGTTTTGGTGATTTATGACAATGCTTTTGCAGACTAATCGTGTGCCTTGAGTTTCCCAGACATTTCATCGCTAGGCACAAGACGATTTGGTGCCCCTCGAAGACTATTGAAGACGGCGGTTTTTTCTACGTTTCTTTTTGGTGGATTTGAGTCGTAGGAAAGCCGTACTATTAAGAGGGGGTTCGCGTCAGAAAGGTTCGGGTGGAATCATCACGCACACGTTTTCTTCCTTGACCCCTCCTTTCCCCTGCACTTTGGAGCATCCTCCGTTTATCCTCATTGCCTTGTCCTGGTTGCTGTTGTTGGGCTTGCGGTAGTACTGCTCCCTGGAGCGGTAGTCCCGCAGGCACCTACGGTAGTACCGTACTACGGCACGGTAGTACCGCAGGTGCCCACGGTAGTACCGCTCCTCTGGAGCCGTAGTACCGTGGCCCCCAGGCCAAGTACCGCTCCATCGCGGTAGTAGGGGCGGATGTAATTTTTTACATCCGCGCCACCGCGGTAGTACCGCATCCCTTGCGCGGTAGTACCGTGCGCGGCCTGGCTCAGCTGCCAGGCGGTAGTACCGCTCCTCTGCGGTAGTACTGCGCCAGATTTTTGCTTCGTCCATTTTCCAGCGGAAGTAGGCACAGATGTATTTTTATTCATCCGTGCTCTTCCTAGGCTAGGGGTTTCCTGCCTTGCGGTAGTACCGCACATGTGGCAGTACCGTCCTCAGCCCTTTTGCTATCGGTTTGCCCTAGCTACTGCTGCTGCTGTGATAGTACCGCGGTTCCTCACGGTAGTACCGCATGGCCTTGCGGTAGTACCGCTTGTCAGGAGCGGAAGTACCGCATGGCCTTGCGGTAGTACCGCTGGTCTGGGGCGGTAGTACCGCTGGTCGCGGGCTGGTAGGTGGATAACAGTTGGATTTTTGTCCTCAGCTATAAAAGGGGTGTCTTCTTCCTCTAGTTGACTACCTCTTCCAACCCTAAGCTCCATTGTTGCTCCAAGCTCCATTTTCGCCCGATCTCACTCCCTAGCCAATCAAACTTGTTGATTTGCTCGGGAGTGGTTGAGAAGGCCCCGATCTACATTTCCACCAATAGAAATTTGATTCCCCCACTAATCCCTTGTGGATCTTGCTACTCTTGGGTGTTTGAGCACCCTAGACGGTTGAGGTCACCACGGAGCCATAGTCCTTTGTGGTGAAGCTTCATGGTGTCGTTGGGAGCCTCCAATTAAGTTGTGGAGATTGCCCCAACCTTGTTTGTAAAGGTTCGGTCACCGCCTCCAAGGGCACCAATAGTGGAATCACGGCATCTCGCATTGTGTGAGGGCGTGAGGAGAATACGGTGGCCGTAGTGGCTTTTTGAGGAGCATTGTGCCTCGACACCGCTCCAACGGAGACGTACTTCCCCTCAAAGGAAAGGAACTTCGGTAACACATCCTCGTCTCCACCGGCTCCACTCTTGGTTATTGTTGGAAATATGCCCTAGAGGCAATAATAAAAGTATTATTATTATATTTCTTTGTTCATGATAATAGTCTTTTATTCATGCTATAACTGTATTATCCGGAAATCGTAATACACGTGTGAATACATAGACCACAATATGTCCCTAGTGAGCCTCTAGTTGACTAGCTCGTTGTGATCAACAGATAGTCATGGTTTCCTGGCTATGGACATTGGATGTCGTTGATAACGGGATCACATCATTAGGAGAATGATGTGATGGACAAGACCCAATCCTAAGCATAGCACAAAGGTCGGTTCATTCGTTTGCTAGAGCTTTTCCAATGTCAAGTATCTCTTCCTTAGACCATGAGATCGTGTAACTCCCGGATACCGTAGGAGTGCTTTGGGTGTACCAAACGTCACAACGTAACTGGGTGATTATAAAGGTGCACTACAGGTATCTCCGAAAGTGTCTGTTGGGTTGACACGGATCGAGACTGGGATTTGTCACTCCGTATGACGGAGAGGTATCTCTGGGCCCACTCGGTAATGCATCATCATAATGAGCTCAAGGTGACCAAGTGTTTGGTCACGGGATCATGCATTACGGTACGAGTAAAGTGACTTGCCGGTAACGAGACTGAACGAGGTATTGGGATACCGACGATCGAGTCTCGGGCAAGTAACGTACCGATTGATAAAGGGAATTGTATACGGGGTTTGATCAAATCCTCGACATCGTGGTTCATCCGATGACATCATCGATGAGCATGTGGGAGCCAACATGGGTATCCAGATCCCGCTGTTGGTTATTGACCGAAGAGTCTTGGTCATGTCTGCATGTCTCCCGAACCCGTAGGGTCTACACACTTAAGGTTCGGTGACGCTAGGGTTATCAAGAAGACAAGTATGTGATTACCGAATGTTGTTCGGAGTCCCAGATGAGGTCCCGGATGTCGCGAGGAGTCCCGGAATGGTCCGGAGGTAAAGTTTTATATATGGGAAGTTGTTAAACGGGCACCGGAAAGTTTCGGGGTCATACCGGTATTGTACCGGGACCACCGAAAAGGTTCCGGGGGTCCACCGGGAGGGACCACCCCTCCCGGGGGGCCACTTGGGCTGCGTAGGGATAGCAGCCAGCCCCTAGTGGGCTTGGCGCGCCCCCCCTTTGGGCCCATGCGCCTAGGGTTGGGGGGGGGAAACCCTAAAGGGGGCGCACCCCCCTTGCTTGGGGGGCAAGCCCCCCACCCTTTGGCCGCCGCCCCCCTCTAGGGTTTCCCCTAGAGGGCCGGCCCCCTTGCCCCTCTCCTCCTATATATATAGGGGTGAGGGGAGGGCTGCAACAACACAACTCAAGGCGCAGCCCCTCCCCTCCCCAACACCTCTCCTCCTCCGTACGTGCTTGGCGAAGCCCTGTCGGAGTACTGCTGCACTAATTGCACCACGCCATCGTGCTGCCGTTGGAGCTGCCTTCCTCAACCTCTCCTTCCTCCTTGCTGGATCAAGACGGAGGAGACGTCCATCGTCCCATACGTGTGTTGAACGCGGAGGTGCTGTCCGTTCAACACTTGGTCATCGGTGATCCGAATCATGACGAGTACGACTCCATCATCACCATCCCCTTGAACGCTTCCGCACTCGATCTACAAGTGGTATGTAGATGCAAACTCTTCCCTTTGACTCGTTGCTTAGATGAACTCATAGATGGATCTTGGTGAAACCGTAGGAAAATTTTTAATTTTCTGCAACGTTCCCCAACAGTGGCATCATGAGCTAGGTCTATGCGTAGTTCTCTTTGCACGAGTAGAACACAATTTTGTTGTGGGCGTGGATCTTTTCAACTTGCTTGCCACTACTAGTCTTATCTTGCTTCAGCGGTATTGTGGGATGAAGCGGCCCGGACCAACCTTACACGTACGCTTACGTGAGACCGGTTCCACCGACTAACATGCACTAGTTGCATAAGGTGGCTGGCGGGTGTCTGTCTCTCCCACTTTAGTTGAAGTGGATTCGATGAAAAGGGTCCTTATGAAGGGTAAATAGAAGTTGACAAGATCACGTTGTGGTTATTCGTAGGTAAGAAAACGTTCTTGCTAGAACCCAATTGCAGCCACGTAAAAGATGCAACAACAATTAGAGGACGTCTAACTTGTTTTTGCAGCAATTGTCATGTGATGTGATATGGCCAGAAGTTGTGATGAATGATGAATGATATATTGTGATGTATGAGATCATGTTCTTGTAATAGGAATCACGACTTGCATGTCGATGAGTATGACAACCGGCAGGAGCCATAGGAGTTGTCTTTATTTTTGTATGACCTGCGTGTCATTGAAGAACACCATGTAAACTACTTTACTTTATTGCTAAACGCGTTAGTCATAGAAGTAGAAGTAGTCGTTGGCGTGACAACTTCATGAAGACACGATGATGGAGATCATGATGATGGAGATCATGGTGTCATGCCGGTGACAAGATGATCATGGAGCCCCGAAGATGAAGATCAAAGGAGCTATATGATATTGGCCATATCATGTCACTACTTTATATAATTGCATGTGATGTTTATTATGTTTTATGCATCTTGTTTACTTAGAACGACGGTAGTAAATAAGATGATCCCTTACAACAATTTCAAGAAGTGTTCTCCCCTAACTGTGCACCGTTGCTACAGTTCGTCGTTTCGAAGCACCATGTGATGATCGGGTGTGATAGATCCTTACGTTCACATACAACGGGTGTAAGACAGTTTTACACAGCAAAAACACTTAGGGTTAACTTGACGAGCCTAGCATGTACAGACATGGCCTCGGAACACGAAGACCGAAAGGTCAAACACGAGTCGTATAGAAGATACGATCAACATGAGAATGTTCACCGACGATGACTAGTCCGTCTCACGTGATGATCGGACACGGCCTAGTCGACTCGGATCGTGTATCACTTAGATGACTAGAGGGATGTCAAATATGAGTGGGAGTTCATTCAATAATTTGATTAGATGAACTTAATTATCATGAACTTAGTCTAAAACCTTTTGCAAATATGTCTTGTAGATCAAATGGCCAACGCTCATGTCAACTTGAACTTCAATGCGTTCCTAGAGAAAACCAAGCTGAAAGATGATGGCAGCAACTATACGGACTGGGTCCGGAACCTGAGGATCATCCTCATAGCTGCCAGGAAACAATATGTCCTAGAAGGACCGCTAGGTGACGCTCCCGTCCCAGAGAACCAAGACATTATGAATGCTTGGCAGTCTCGTGCTGATGATTACTCCCTCGTTCAGTGCGGCATGCTTTACAGCTTAGAACCGGGGCTCCAAAAGCGTTTTGAGCATCACGGAGCATATGAGATGTTCGAGGAGCTAAAACTAGTTTTCCAAGCTCACGCCCGGGTTGAGAGATATGACATCTCCGACAAGTTCTATAGTTGTAAGATGGAGGAAAATAGTTCTGTCAGTGAGCACATACTCAAGATGTCTGGGTTGCACAACCGTATGACCCAGCTAAATATTAACCTCCCTGATGAGGCAGTCATTGACAGAATCCTTCAGTCGCTCCCACCAAGCTACAAGAGCTTTGTGATGAACTACAATATGCAGGGGATGGTAAATACCATTCCTGAAGTATTTTCTATGCTGAAATCAGCAGAGGTTGAAATCAAGAAAGAACATCAAGTGTTGATGGTCAATAAGACCACTAAGTTCAAGAAGGGCAAGGGTAAGAAGAACTTCAAGAAGGACGGCAAAGAGGTTGCCGCGCCCGGTAAGCCAGTTGCCGGGAAGAAGTCAAAGAATGGACCCAAGCCTGAGACTGAGTGCTTTTATTGCAAGGGGAAGGGTCACTGGAAGCGGAACTGCCCCAAATACTTAGCGGATAAGAAGGCCGGCAACACTAAAGGTATATTTGATATACATGTAATTGATGTGTACCTTACCAGTACTCGTAGTAACTCCTGGGTATTTGATACCGGTGCCGTTGCTCATATTTGTAACTCACAGCAGGAGCTGCGGAATAAGCGGAGACTGGCGAAGGACGAGGTGACGATGCGCGTCGGGAATGGTTCCAGAGTCGATGTGATCGCCGTCGGCACGCTACCTCTGCATTTACCCACAGGATTAGTTTTGAACCTTAATAATTGTTATTTAGTGCCAAGTTTGAGCATGAACATTGTATCTGGATCTCGTTTAATACGAGATGGCTACTCATTTAAGTCTGAGAATAATGGTTGTTCGATTTATATGAGAGATATGTTTTATGGTCATGCTCCGATGGTCAATGGTTTATTCTTAATGAATCTCGAACGTAGTGCTACACATATTCATAGCGTGAATACCAAAAGATGTAAAGTTGATAACGATAGTCCCACATACTTGTGGCACTGCCGCCTTGGTCACATTGGTGTCAAGCGCATGAAGAAACTCCATGCTGATGGACTTTTGGAGTCTCTCGATTATGAAACGTTTGACACATGCGAACCATGCCTCATGGGCAAGATGACCAAGACTCCGTTCTCCGGAACAATGGAGCGAGCAACCAACTTGATGGAAATCATACATACCGATGTGTGCGGTCCAATGAGTGTTGAGGCTCGCGGAGGATATCATTATGTTCTCACTCTCACAGATGACTTGAGTAGATATGGGTATGTCTACTTGATGAAACACAAGTCTGAGACCTTTGAAAAGTTCAAGGAATTTCAGAATGAGGTAGAGAATCAACGTGACCGAAAGATAAAATTCCTACGATCAGATCGTGGAGGAGAATACTTAAGTCACGAATTTGGTACACACTTAAGGAAATGTGGAATCGTTTCACAACTCACGCCGCCTGGAACACCTCAGCGTAACGGTGTGTCCGAACATCGTAATCGCACTCTATTGGATATGGTGCAGTCTATGATGTCTCTTACCGATTTACCGCTATCATTTTGGGGATACGCTCTAGAGACAGCTACATTCACTTTAAATAGGGCACCGTCTAAATCCGTTGAGACGACCCCGTATGAATTATGGTATGGGAAGAAACCTAAGCTGTCGTTTCTGAAAGTTTGGGGATGCGATGCTTATGTCAAGAAACTTCAACCTGAGAAGCTCGAACCCAAGTCGGAAAAATGCGTCTTCATAGGATACCCTAAGGAAACCATTGGGTATACCTTCTACTTAAGATCCGAGGGCAAGATCTTTGTCGCTAAGAACGGATTCTTTCTGGAAAAAGAGTTTCTCTCGAAAGAAGTAAGTGGGAGGAAAGTAGAACTCGATGAAGTAATACCTCTTGAGCGGGACAGTAGTGCAGCTCAGGAAGATGTTCCTGTGATGCCTACACCAACTGAAGAGGAAAATAATGATGATGATCAAGGTACTTCGGATCAAGTTGCTACTGAACTTCGTAGGTCCACAAGGACACGTTCCGCACCAGAGTGGTACGACAACCCTGTCCTGGAAATCATGTTGTTAGACAACGGTGAACCTTCGAACTATGAAGAAGCGATGGCGGGCCCAGATTCCAACAAATGGCTAGAAGCCATGAAATCCGAGATAGAATCCATGTATGAAAACAAAATATGGACTTTGACTGACTTTCCCGATGATTGGCGAGCGATAGAAAACAAATGGATCTTTAAGAAGAAGACGGACGCGGATGGTAATGTCACCATCTATAAAGCTCGACTTGTCGCTAAGGGTTATCGGCAAGTTCAAGGGATTGACTACGATGAGACTTTCTCTCCCGTAGCGAAGCTTAAGTCCGTCCGAATCATGTTAGCAATTGCCGCATACTATGATTATGAGATATGGCAGATGGACGTCAAAACGGCATTCCTTAACGGGCATCTTAAGGAAGAGATGTATATGATACAACCGGAAGGTTTTGTCGATCCTAAGAACGCTAACAAAGTATGCAAGCTCCAGCGATCCATTTATGGGCCGGTGCAAGCATCTCGGAGTTGGAATATTCGCTTTGATGAGATGATCAAAGCGTTTGGGTTTATGCAGACTTATGGAGAAGCCTGCGTTTACAAGAAAGTGAGTGGGAGCTCTGTAGCATTTCTCATATTATATGTAGATGACATACTTTTGATGGGAAATGATATAGAATTCTTGGACAGCATTAAGGCCTACTTGAATAAGTGTTTTTCAATGAAGGACCTTGGAGAAGCTGCTTATATATTAGGCATCAAGATCTGTAGAAATAGATCGAGACGCCTCATAGGTCTTTCACAAAGCACATACCTTGATAAGATTTTGAAGAAGTTCAAAATGGATCAGTCTAAGAAGGGGTTCTTGCCTGTATTGCAAGGTGTGAGATTGAGCTCGGCTCAATGCCCGACCACGGCAAAAGATAAAGAAGAGATGAGTGTCATCCCCTATGCTTCAGCCATAGGATCTATTATGTATGCCATGCTGTGTACCAGACCTGATGTAAACCTTGCCGTAAGTTTGGTAGGAAGATACCAAAGTAATCCCGGCAAGGAACACTGGACAACGGTCAAGAATATCCTGAAGTACCTGAAAAGGACAAAGGACATGTTTCTCGCTTATGGAGGTGACGAAGAGCTTGTGGTAAAGGGTTACGTCGACGCTAGCTTCGACACAGATCTGGATGACTCTAAGTCACAAACCGGATACGTGTATATGTTGAATGGTGGAGTAGTAAGCTGGTGCAGCTGCAAGCAGAGCGTGGTGGCGGGATCTACATGTGAAGCGGAGTACATGGCAGCCTCGGAGGCAGCGCATGAAGCTATTTGGGTGAAGGAGTTCATCACCAACCTAGGAGTCATACCCAATGCGTCGGGGCCGATCAAACTTTTCTGTGACAATACTGGAGCTATTGCCCTTGCGAAGGAGCCCAGATTTCACAAGAAGACCAGGCACATCAAGCGTCGTTTCAACTCCATCCGTGAGAATGTTCAAGATGGAGACATAGAAATTTGCAAAGTACATACGGATCTGAATGTCGCAGATCCGTTGACTAAACCTCTCTCGCGAGCGAAACATGATCAACACCAGAACTCTATGGGTGTTCGATTCATCACAATGTAACTAGATTATTGACTCTAGTGCAAGTGGGAGACTGTTGGAAATATGCCCTAGAGGCAATAATAAAAGTATTATTATTATATTTCTTTGTTCATGATAATAGTCTTTTATTCATGCTATAACTATATTATCCGGAAATCGTAATACATGTGTGAATACATAGACCACAATATCTCCCTAATGAGCCTCTAGTTGACTAGCTCGTTGTGATCAACAGATAGTCATGGTTTCCTGGCTATGGACATTGGATGTCGTTGATAACGGGATCACATCATTAGGAGAATGATGTGATGGACAAGACCCAATCCTAAGCATAGCACAAAGGTCGGTTAGTTCGTTTGCTAGAGCTTTTCCAATGTCAAGTATCTCTTCCTTAGACCATGAGATCGTGTAACTCCCGGATACCGTAGGAGTGCTTTGGGTGTACCAAACGTCACAACGTAACTGGGTGATTATAAAGGTGCACTACAGGTATCTCCGAAAGTGTCTGTTGGGTTGACACGGATCGAGACTGGGATTTGTCACTCCGTATGACGGAGAGGTATCTCTGGGCCCACTCGGTAATGCATCATCATAATGAGCTCAAGGTGACCAAGTGTTTGGTCACGGGATCATGCATTACGGTACGAGTAAAGTGACTTGCCGGTAACGAGACTGAACGAGGTATTGGGATACCGACGACCGAGTCTCGGGCAAGTAACGTACCGATTGACAAAGGGAATTGTATACGGGGTTTGATCGAATCCTCGACATCGTGGTTCATCTAATGACATCATCGAGGAGCATGTGGGAGCCAACATGGGTATCCAGATCCCGCTGTTGGTTATTGACCGGAGAGTCTTGGTCATGTCTGCATGTCTCCCGAACCCGTAGGGTCTACACACTTAAGGTTCGGTGACGCTAGGGTTATCAGGAAGACAAGTATGTGATTACCGAATGTTGTTCGGAGTCCCGGATGAGATCCCGGACGTCGCGAGGAGTCCCGGAATGGTCCGGAGGTAAAGTTTTATATATGGGAAGTTGTTAAACGGGCACCGGAAAGTTTCGGGGTCATACCGGTATTGTACCGGGACCACCGGAAAGGTTCCGGGGGTCCACCGGGAGGGACCACCCCTCCCGGGGGGCCACTTGGGCTGCGTAGGGATAGCAGCCAGCCCCTAGTGGGCTTGGCGCGCCCCCCCTTTGGGCCCATGCGCCTAGGGTTGGGGGGGGACCCTAAAGGGGGCGCACCCCCCTTGCTTGGGGGGCAAGCCCCCCACCCTTTGGCCGCCGCCCCCCTCTAGGGTTTCCCCTAGAGGGCCGGCCCCCTTGCCCCTCTCCTCCTATATATAGAGGGGTGAGGGGAGGGCTGCAACAACACAACTCAAGGCGCAGCCGCTCCCCTCCCCAACACCTCTCCTCCTCCATACGTGCTTGGCGAAGCCCTGTCGGAGTACTGCTGCACTAATTGCACCACGCCGTCGTGCTGCCTTTGGAGCTGCCTTCCTCAACCTCTCCTTCCTCCTTGCTGGATCAAGACGGAGGAGACATCCATTGTCCCGTACATGTGTTGAACGCGGAGGTGCTGTCCGTTCAGCACTTGGTCATCGGTGATCCGAATCACGACGAGTACGACTCCATCATCACCATCCCCTGGAACGCTTCCGCACTCGATCTACAAGTGGTATGTAGATGCAAACTCTTCCCTTTGACTCGTTGCTTAGATGAACTCATAGATGGATCTTGGTGAAACCGTAGGAAAAATTTTAATTTTCTGCAACGTTCCCCAACAGTTATCTCGTGCCTTTACTTGTGCAAGCTTATTTGTGATATATCTCTTGCTTGCTTGTGTTCCTATCTTTGTTGCATCATATAGGTTGCTCACCTAGTTGCATGTCTAGACAACCTACTTTGATGCGAAGTTTAAATTGTTAAAGAAAAGCTAAAAATTGTTAGTTGCCTATTCACCCCCCTCTAGTCAACTATATCGATCCTTTCAATTGGTATCAGAGCCTCGTCTCTTTATTAATGACTTTACCGTCCGAAGAGTATGGTTGACGTCGTAGAAGGTGAGGAGGAGCACTCCGGTGCAAATCCGGTATCTTCTACGGGAGATGGGGGAACCGTAGTCTCTCATGAGGAGTTCAATATGGCGTTGGACACATTGAAAACCTCCATGACGACCGAGGTCAAAAGCATGTTTAAAGATTTCTTAGAAGAGCTTAAACTTTCCACCGCACCGTTGAAAGTGGGTGATCCCGCCAACAAGGTGTCGGATGCTACCTCCGACAAAGGGGAAGCTACTAGCGAGAAAGCCCTTCCTTCTAGTGGTAAGAGTGGCACCGACATCTTTGCCCATGTGGAACCTCCACTTGTCTATGGTGGACCTCTCCCTTCCACTCATTTGAATCATGCCGGCCCGGCCCCTAACATTGAGAAGAATGTAGAATTTGACTCTTGGGTCTATCGTTTTAAGCGTCATTTAAATCATGTGAACACTAACCTTTGGAGAATCATTGAAGAAGGTTTCTATCCGCATGACCAAAGCAACTTCACTCCTAGAGAAGCCGTGGATAATCAATTCAATGAGAATGCTCTCTTCATCATTCAAGAAGCTATCCCACCCGA
The DNA here is from genome assembly GCF_002162155.2 of Triticum dicoccoides. Taxonomy (NCBI): domain Eukaryota; kingdom Viridiplantae; phylum Streptophyta; class Magnoliopsida; order Poales; family Poaceae; genus Triticum; species Triticum dicoccoides. The sequence continues at coordinate 130,293,234 of NC_041390.1, read as the reverse complement.
AGACCTTCCTCATCCCCGGCCTTACTCCTTGGCCAAGATGCTTGGCGCCAAGTGGTTTCCCTCTACCGGGGAAGCGCAAGCATTCAACGATCCAACTATGAAGTGGTGCAAGATGAAGCCGATGAGTTTGCAATGAAAGAAGATGAAGAACCTCGTGAGCTCTATCGGAGGGTAACCATACTCGCGGTCTCGCTCCGAGATCATGGAAGCAAGGACACTGATGACAATTGGATCAAGTGCAAATTCCTCAAGGCAATGATGCCCTACCACAAAGCCATGTCCTCCATCATTCTTCAAAGGCTAGACTTCCACACCTTGTCCTCAAGTGATGTGTTGGATGAGTTCGTTGCGATGAGAATCTTAGACAAGACCGCCGATAATGCGGTACTTTGCTCTCAAAGAGTAAAGAAACCCAACCTCGCTCTAAAGGCCAAGGTTAGTATGGAGGAAGAGGACGAAGAGGAAGAAGAGGAGAGCAACCTCGAAGATACAAAGTATGCCTATCATGAACACATGGCCCTTGCTTCAGGGCAATTTTGGAGCAAGAAGAACTCAAGGCCCAACTTCAACAAGAACAATTCAAGTGGCACAAAGGGCAAGCAATGAGTGAGGACTTGCTTCAATTGTGGCAATGTAAGCCACTTTGTTGTGGAATGCCCTTATGAGAAGAGGGAAGACAATGGTGGCAAGCTCATCCGAAAGGACAAGGCCAAGTCATTCCCCAACAAGAGCAAATTCACCAAGAAGACTCCTCCCAAGGCATTGGTGGTACAAGAAGAGTACAATGAGGATGATGACGATGATGAAGATGGTGAGTCGGTTGCCATGGCCTCCGTAGCTATTGCGACGACTCCACAGGTGTCTCTCTTCGACTCACCCAATGAGAGCATCACCGCCAAGTGCCTCATGGCTAAAGCCACCAACAAGGTAACCCCCAACATCAAAACTACCATCATTAATCATCCTTCTTTGATGGATAGCATTGATGAACATGAGGGAACTAATGTGGAGGTGAATGAGTTTGAGGCCTTTATGGGTAAACTCAAGGGTAAATCCAAGAAGCACTTTGTTGCTCTCTTGGAACAACTTGGTGAAGCCAATGACATGATCGAGGCTCATGAAGATACCATCTCTAAGATGGAGGGGCATAGTCGTGACTATGCCGATGAGATTTCAGATCTTTCCAATGCTCTTGAGGAAGAGCGTGGTCTTCATTTGGCTCTTGAGGAGTCTCACAACGATGATCATGCTAAATTAAAGAAAGATCTTGATCATGCGCTTGTTGTTTCTCGTGTGCTAAACTCCGAGAAGGCAAAGCTTGGGGTTGATCTTGCTAGACTCAAAGAGGAGTTTGACATTCTCGACAAGGATCACAAAGTCTTGAAGGGTGTTCATGCTACCCTCAAGGAGTCTCATGATCAACTCCAAGTGAAGCTAACCAAGGAGAGAGCCACTTTTCCTCGTATGGTATTAATTGATAATGCAAATGCTACTAACCCTTGTTGTGAGCATGTGCATCTTATTGAGGAGAATGTTAAGTTGAAGGAGCAACTTGAGAAAGGCCTTGTGTCATGCATACAAGGCGAGAAGAACCTAAATGACCTTTTGAGAAAACAAAAGGAAGTTGTGGCCAAGGAGGGGATTGGGTTCGCACCCAACCCCTAGAACAAGAAGAAGGATAACAAGACCAAACGACCTCCTCCTCTCAAGCAAACTTTTGTGAAGGAGGGAGAGAGTGCTTCCAAGGAGAAGGAGAACAATGCGAAGGGTGGCGGTGTCAAAAAGGGCAATGCCACCCCTCCCATCAAAGCCGGCGACTTTAATCCTTCTTATGTGTTATGTCGTGCTAGTGATGTACATGTCTATGCCAAATTTGTTGGTTCTCCTCATGAGTACATTGAATGGTCTATTTGTGTTCCCAAGACCCTTGTTACTAACATCAAAGGACCCATTACAAAATGGGTACCTAAAACCAAGCATTGATCTCTTGTAGGTGTTTGCTTCTGGTGGGGGATCATGGTTGCTCGATAGTGGAGCTACAAATCATATGACTGGAAGCAAGGACTTGGTGGTGGACGTGCACACGATTCCATCTATGCCCACCAATGTCGAGCAGGGTGATGCCTCATCTTCTAAGGTATTGGGACTTGGCAAGGTTGTCATCTCTCATGATCTCACGATCGAGAAGGTGATGCTTGTTGAGTCCCTTGCATACAACTTACTTTCCATTCATCAACTTGCAATCATGGGCTTTGCCACTTTCTTTGATATTGATACCGTGTCCCTCTTGTGGAGCAAGACTCTTAAAGTAGCCTTTGTTGGGCATGTCGAGAACGGTCTATATGTGATTAACTTTTCGGAGCGACCCACTAAGACCGCGACATGCCTAATGGCTAAAGTTGATGTGGGATGGCTTTGGCATCGCCGTTTAGCCCATGTCAATATGAGATCTTTGCAAAGTCTTCTCAAGGGGGACTATGTCCATGGACTAACGAATGTTAGTTTTGCTAAAGATCGTGCTTGCAGTGCTTGTATCGAAGGAAAGCTTCATGAGAAGGCTCACCCTCACACGACTATCATTTACTCGAAGAGGCCTTTGGAGCTCCTTCACTTGGATCTATTTGGGCCTCCATCCTTTGATAGTCTTGGGGGTAGGAAGTATTGCTTGCTGATTGTGGATGACTATTCAAGATATACTTGGGTGTATTTCTTCAAGAGGAAGAGCGAGACCCAACAAACCGTCATTGACTTTGCAAATGAAGCACAACGTCAACACAACGCAAAGATCTTGACAATAAGAAGTGACAACGGCACCGAGTTCAAGAACTACACCTTGGATGAGTTTCTTAGTGATGAGGGGATCAAGCATCAATATTCCGCACCCTACACCCCTCAACAAAATGGTGCTGTGGAGAGGAAGAACCGGACGTTGATGGATGCGGCAAGGACCATGATGGCGGAGTTCAAGTCCCCATACAACTTTTGGGCCGAAGCCATCAACACCGCGTGTCATGCATCCAATCGGCTCTACCTCCGCAAGAGCTTGAACAAGACTCCATATGAGATACTTACCGGTAACAAGCCCAACCTCAAGTACTTTCGGGTGTTCGGGTGTAAGTGTTTCATTCTCAAGAAAGGTGTTCGGTTGTCTAAATTTGAGGCTAGAGCTTATGAGTGCATATTTGTTGGTTACGCTACAAACTATCATGCTTACCGTGTCCTCAATAAATCCACGAGACTTATTGAGGAGACGTGTAACATGGAGTTTGATGAGAATAACGGCTCCCAAGTGGAGCAAAGTGGCACTTGTGATGTAGGTGATGAAATTCCTCCTCAAGCCATAAGAAGAATGGGTGTTGGTTTTATCCTACCCATTGAGGAACCCCTTGTGGCCGAAGGAGAAGGAGAATGCTCCACTCAAGTGGAGCCATCACCAACCCAAGGCTCACACGCTTCCGGAGAACAAAGTGAAGGCCCTCATCCTCATGAACAAGACCAAGGGCAAGATCATGCTCAAGACGGTGTTGACACACCAAGTGATTCCCAAGGTCAAGTTCTCTCCTCCAAGCAAGTTCAAGATCAAGAACAAGCTCACGATGTCACTCAAGATGATCAAGTGACCGCTCCTCAACTCACCACCAAGGAGGAATTGGAGCGTTGTGCCGCCAAGATTGCTTCCAAGCTCTCCACCAAGGGTCATCTCATGAAGAATGTACTTGGAAGCATTCAAAATGGGTAATCACTCGTAGACAATTGGCAAACTATTGTGAACATCATGCGTTTGTCTCTTGTGTTGAACCCCAAAAGGTATATGAAGCACTCGAAGATCCGGATTGGCTTAATTCCATGCATGAAGAACTCAACAACTTCGAGTACAACAAGGTGTGGAGATTGGTGCCAAGGCCAACGGGGAACCACAATGTCATTGGAACCAAGTGGATATTTAAGAACAAGCAAGATGCTCATGGGACCATCATTCGCAACAAGGCAAGATTAGTGGCACAAGGCTACTCCCAAGTCGAGGGTATCGACTACGGAGAAACCTTTTCTCCCGTTGCTCGCCTTGAATCCATTCATTTGTTGATTGCTTATGCTTCTCATCACAACTTTAAGTTGCAACAAATGGATTTGAAGAGTGCTTTTCTTAATGGTCCTATTAATGAGTTGGTCTATGTCAAGCAACCCCCCGGGTTTGAGGATCCCTACTTTCCTGATCATGTGTATCAAATCGATAAGGCACTCTATGGGCTTAAACAAGCCCCACGTGCGTGGTATGACCGCCTTACCAAGTTGTTACAAGATCGTGGGTTTGAAGTTGGGCTCATCGACCCCACTCTTTTTACTAAGAAGGTCAAAGGGGAGTTGTTTGTATGCCAACTATATGTTGATGACATTATCTCTGGTTTCCCTAACAAAGCTTTCAATGAGGAATTCGCCGCTCTCATGACCTCAAAGTTCAAGATGTCTTCCATGGGAGAGTTTAAGTTCTTTCTAGGATTTGAAGTGAAGCAAAGAAGAGAAGGGACCTTCATCAACCAAGCCAAATACACTCAAGACATGCTCAAGAGATTCAAGCTAAGTGATGTCAAGCCGGCTTCCACTCCAATGCCCACCAAGTGCCAACTTGACATCGATCCCAATGGTAAAGCGGTGGATCAAAAGGTATATCGCTCCATGATTGGATCCTTGCTTTACCTTTGTGCATCTAGACCGGATATCATGTTGAGTGTGGGAATTTGAGCACGGTTTCAAGCCGCACCTAAGGAAAGTCACTATGTGGCGGTCAAGCGAATCTTTCAATATTTGGCTCATACCCCAAACTTTGGCTTATGGTACCCAAGAGGAGCAAACTTCAAGCTTGTAGGGTATTCGGACTCCGATTGGGCGGGAGACAAAGTGGATAGGAAGTCCACTTCCGGAGGGTGCCAATTCCTTGGTTGCTCTTTGGTAAGTTGGTCTTCCAAAAAGCAAAGTTGTGTGTCTCTCTCGTCCACCAAAGTGGAGTATGTAGCGGCCGGTAGTTGTTGTGCACAACTCTTATGGATGAGGCAAACTTTAAAGGATTACGGTGTCATTTGTGACAAAGTGCCTCTTTGGTGTGACAATGAAAGTGCCATCAAGATTTCTCTCAACCCGGTGCAACACTTCAAGACGAAGCATATTGAGATTCGGTATCACTTCATCCGGGATCACATTAGGCGAGGGGAGATCGAGCTCAACTACGTCAACACTCATGATAACCTTGCAGATGTTTTCACGAAGCCGTTGGATGAAGCAAGATTTCACGAGTTAAGGCATGAGCTAAATATCATTGATTCGAGCAATGTTGCTTGAACCCTTGCACACCCCACCTTACTCAACTTGTTGTCTTGTTTAGATGTAGGCATGGACATAGGGGGAGTGTTGTTCTCTCAATGAACTCTCCCTCCCCCCATTATGCATAAATTGATCAAATCTTTCACATTAGCCATTTTGTATGGTACTTGTGCTTCTAAGACGAGTTTTGGTCATGGGCCCAAGGATAATTCTTCATGATGCCATACCAATTGACTCAAACATAGGTGGCTCCGGCCACCGCCCAAGGAGAGGTTGTGTCTCGTGGTCGTCTCTTGTTGCCATTTTGCCCCTTCTTCTCTTCGTGTTTGAGCTTGTTGTGTGGTGTCTTGTTCGTTTGAAGTTTCCTTGCGAAGACCTCTCTTTTCTTGTGTTTGGAAAATGCTTCTTCTTGAGCTCACGGTACTATTGCGGCATGCCACGGTACTACCGTGCGTGGAGAGTACGGTACTACCGGCCCAGCGCGGTACTACCGCCTTGGAAAGCGGTACTATTGCTTTGGTGCGGTTCTTCCGCCCAAGCGGTACTACCGCAATGATACGCGGTACTATCGCGCTGTCGGGGGTGCGTGGGGATAAGGACGGGA